>NC_138375.1:129531272-129555870 GCF_054177405.1 Leptonychotes weddellii | reverse complement strand
TAACCAACTGAGCCACCCAGGCGCCCTCCCATGTTTTATTTCTATGCTTTTTCCTTTTCTCTTTATCAGATTTTTCAAAATTGGATTCTTCTTCAGTTTTTTTTTCCTCTCTCTCTCATTTGCTTACTTATTAAAAAGCAAAACAAGGGGCACCTGGGTGGCTCAGTCGGTTAAGTGGCTGCCTTCAGCTCAGGTCATGATCCCAGGGTCCTGGGATTGAGCCCCGCATCGGGCTCTCTGTTCAGCGGGGAGCCTGCTTGTCCCTCTCTCTCTGCCCCTGCTTGTGTTCCTGCTCTCACTGTCTCTCTCTCTGTCGAATAAATAAATAAAATCTTAAAAAAAAGAAAAAGAAACATTTAAAAAAAAAAGCAAAACAAAACAAAGTTTTAACTATTTTCCCCCAAGAAACAGCTGGGTCTGGTTTTACCTGACCACTTTATCCAATAAATACGAATGTATCACCAATAATATGAAGACTATGCCTGTTAACTTACAAATATTGTCACTGAGAGGTTGGGTGTTACAATATGTATAAGGATTACAGCATTTCTGATAATCTATTTTCTTCATCTTTTGTAAATTCAGCTTTGAGTTTCTGAAGCACATAATGTTAAACCCCTATCACCTACAATGAACTAAATTTAAGATATTAAAATGTGTATAAAAAATGTATTTTCCTGGGGTGCCTGGGTGGCTCAGTCAGTGAAGCGTCCAACTCTTGATTTTGGCTCAGGTCATGATCTCAGGGTCATGAGATCGATTCCTGCATGGAGCTCCATGCTAAGCGTGAAACCTGCTTGGGATTCTCTCTTCCTCTCCCTCTGCCCCTCCCCCTGCTCGCTCTCGCTAATATAAATAAATAAATCTTTAAAATAAAAAAATAAAATCCTCTTAAAAAAAGAAAGGAGAAGAAAATGCTAGAACTCATCAAACAGAAGTACAGGATGAGATCATCAACACAAAAGGGCAAAGTTCCTCAACTTTTGAAAATAACTGTTTCATCTGTGAGCACTCAAGGGTCTGGAATCTGTTCTCCTACAACACATACCCCTCATCTTATGTGACCTGTGCATTTTCCCCATTCAAATAAAGCCTTCATTCCCCACATGAATTTAGACTTCAATGTCTCTCAACAAGTCATAGAGGCACAATTTGACAGAATCAGCTCATACCTCTCCAAATGCTTTGTTTTATATGTTACTCCTGCAGAAGTTTGGTCATTTGACTCTATTTAGCTGAGAAAGGATAACAGGTTGTGTTGCAATGAGGTCTGTGAATAAATATATAAAATGTGGTAATACTTGCTAATATCTACTAGAGACTTCTTATTTAACTATTTTAATCAATTCTTTACTTAAATCTTTCTTCAAAGACTTTATTTTTTAGAGCCTTCCTCCCTCTGGCACGCCCTCTCTTCGTTCCCTCCCATCTTCCCTCCCCTGAGGTAGACATCAGGATTTCCAGGCTGTGCTAGGTTATAAGCAAATTCTTCATCTAGATCTTTTTACCAACATTTAATCTTCAATTTTGTCCATTCTTCTATAGAACTTACTGAGTTTTTAAGTTTTCTATGATTATGTTCTTGATCTCTAAGAATTGTTTGTATTCATAATTGCATATCTTATTATATATGAATATATATATATATATATGTATTCCTCTTTTATTACACAGAGATATTCATTAGAACTGTCTTGGAATCTTTTCTTCAAGTGTTGGTTGTTTGTTGGGGTTGATGCTTTTCTTTCCCAGTATTACTCAAATGGTGATTCTTGGTTATGTACTTAATTTTGTATCTGCGGTTCTGTGTATACATATCTCTGGATTTGGCTTCTGTTTCCTGCAGCTTGCCTCCAGGGATTGTGGGGTGGGTCAGGACATGTGGCTGGAGGAGGTGTTCCAACAGGTGTCTTCTGTGTGAGAGTCCTTCCTATCCCTCTCATGAGTCAGCAGCTGTGCGGGGCACTGCTCCGCTGTTTCAGACCTAGGGTCCATCGTGGGGTCAAGATCTGCTGCCATTGCTTTGTGTAAATGGGGAAAAGGGGAAGGGCCAACCTGCCCAACCGTTCTGCACAGGATTTCCTAATTAATAACCATGACCTCGGGGCGCCTGGGTGGCTCAGTTGGTTAAGCGACTGCCTTCGGCTCAGGTCATGATCCTGGAGTCCCTGGATCGAGTCCCGCATCGGGCTCCCTGCTCGGCAGGGAGTCTGCTTCTCCCTCTGACCCTCCCCCCTCTCGTGTGCTTGCTCTCTCTCATTCTCTCTCTCTCAAATAAATAAATAAAATCTTAAAAAAAAAAAATAACCATGACCTCCCTTTGCTCCATTGCATCCGCTGAATGGGCTTGCAGGTTCCTGGAACTATAGTTACATCTCACAAAATTACTTATAACAGATTTCCATTAAACCACAACTGTTCCTCGACTTACTTTTTAAAAAGGCAACACTATCCCTTAATCACATTCCTGGGGTATTTATTGATGTCACAGAGAGGGCAGAGTCATAGTTTTGAATAAAGCAAAGAGGTAAGCAAAAGCAAAAGGGCTATATGCAAAGTCAGACTTCATTTTCAGAATCTTTTAGTGGGAAATTACTGCCATCATCAACAAAAAGGAAAACTAAGCACCTCCTTTTACCGAATAGATCTTAAATATCTCCGTATAGTTCGGGGAGATTAAATGAGAGAGGAAAAAAAAAAGATACACGCTCAATATAATTTATGTTTTTAAAGAAACCCAGGCCATTCAGATGACATATTTTTTAAAATTTTAAAATTTTGGAAAACAAGTCTTTTTACTGTTATATAAAATGTTTAATGTTTGTTATAGCTAGAATATTATATTTAGGTGGGGTTGCCAGTTATCCTATATATATAGGACATGCCCCATACTTAATTATGTTGTCCTGTGTCCTATATTTGTCATGACACCTTCAGTGCCCTGTATTCAGCTTTAAGAAATTACAAAATTCAGCAGTTAGAGCTATTTTTCTGCCACAGTAATTGGTGCCTACATCACTCACATGGCAATACCAGCTGAAAACCATACCTCTTCAAACATGTGAACAATCTCTTATTGTCTCTCCTGCAGCTTTGGCTGCAGGGAGACCAACCGGGGGACCTCGGAATTAAAAGGATTTTTCATACTCAAGAAAAGACTGTTCTTCGACCAAATTCCCAAGCTGTGAACAAGTAAGCACTGTTAATTCAAGTTAACTTTGTATCAGTGCACATGCTCTGAAAATCAGCCAAACAGCCAGAGCCTCACTCCTCTGGCCCTGCTTCTGGAAAGCAGCCAGTTAACAGCCTTACTCCAAGTGTCTAAAAGTGAGCAACTCAGTAACAGCCCCAAGCTTCTGAAAGCCGTTCAGTGATAAGCACCCCCACCCCATCCTGAAAGTCAGCAATCTGTGACAGCCCATGCTTCTCCACAAGAGCCATTCAGAAAGGACCTCACTCCAGGAGCCATGCTCCTAATGGTCATGGTTAGCTGGTCAGCAACAGCCTTCCTCCAGTGACCACACTAACACAGCTGAAAATCCTCTGTCTACACATTCCCGCTTCTCAAAGCCCCCCAGTCCCTGAATGCCAAGCTTCTCAAAACCTTATGCAGGATCAACTCTGGCTTTTTCAAGGAAACAGTGTCTTTACAAGCACAGCTGACATCTGAACAATCTAGGGGTTAGGGGCGCTGACCCTGCAGTTAAAAATCTGTATAAAACTTTTGACTCCCTAAAAACTAACAGCTAATAGCCTACTGTTGACCAGAAGCTTTACTGTTAACATAAACAGAGGGGATGGGGGGATGGGGTAACTGGGTAATGGGCAGTAAGGAGGGCACGTGATGGAATGAGCACTGGGTGTTGTATAAGGCGGATGAATCACTCACCTCTACCTCTGAAACCAACAATACGTTATATGTTAATTGACTGAATTTAAATTAAAAAACATTAACAGTTGCTTAGCACATATTTTTATGTTATGTATACTATATGCTGTAATCTTACAAAAAATAAGTTAGAGAAAAAATATTAAGAAAACTATAAAGGGGGCATGTGGCTGGCTCAGTCAGAAGAGTGTGGGACTCTTGATCTCGCGGTTGTAAGTTCAAGCCCCATGTTGGGTATAGAGATTACTTAAAAATAAAATCTTTAAAAAAAGAAAGAAAACCACAAGGAAGAGAAAATACGTTTACAGTACTGTACCATATTTATCTTTAAAAATTTGCGTGTAAATGGACACATGTAGTTCCAACCCATGTCATTCAAAGGCCGACTCTCCCTTGTAGGCAAACAGAAAGTTTACCTTTTCTGCATCAGAGGTCAGTAAGTTCAATTTATTGTTAGTTGGCAAGCTTGCAACCCTTCAGCTCTGTTTACAGGTTGTTATGAGTTCAGATTTGTGAGTGACCGATGGCACTGATATGGCCATAAGATCACCAAATCCAGTCTTCAAATTTTGCAGTGATTATTAATAGTAAATTGGTGATGTCTCATTTGCATATATTTGAAACTCCAAATACCAAAACACAAACGTTTTATGATGAGTTTCTGAACCGTGGACACTATTTTTTTAAAGATTTTATTTATTTATTTGAGAGAATGAGAGACAGAGAGAACGAGCGGGGGGAAGGGCAGAAGGAGAGGAAGAAACAGGCTCCCCACTGAGTAGCGAGCCTGATGTGGGACTTGATCATGACCTGAGCTGAAGGCAGACACTTAACCGACTGAGCCACCCAGGCGCCCCAGTGGACACTTACTAAATGAGAAAGTAAAAGTCCTTTGAAGCTTTTTATATAATATTCCATTGTTCATTCAATATAAAAACTGTTAGATATAAAGCAGCATATACTAGCAGCTGAGCATAAGACATGGATGATTTCCTCAATTAGTACCAAAGAAAATGATAAAATGACATTTTTTTTTATTTAGTGGAATTCAGGTGAGGATAAAATAATCATAGCAGGGGTTGTAATGGCCTTCCACTGTCAGCTTGAATGAGTCTTTAAATGTACTGCTATCAGAAGTATTGTCTGATTTCAAAACTGCGAGCAAATATTCAAGCGCCAGGACAAACATAACAGGACTAACAACATAATAAAATAAAATAAAATTTTTTAAAAATCTACAGCAATAATAAAAAGTGTAATAACCGTGTTCATTACTACAGGTTATCAAAGATCTAAATGCCTCATCTTTTTGCAGCACAGACACGGATGTAAATGACCACAATCAGAAAACATTTTTCTTTTGCTTGCGCAATATTTTTCTTGTGCAAGAAGCTTGCCTAAAGGGCTTTGTGAACAAAACCCCTTCTAGAGGAGACTTCAGAAACATTAGCAAATTTTAACCTGGACTCTTATAAGCCAGGAGTTAATGAGATACACTGTATTGCTTTTTTTTTTTTTAAGATTTTATTTATTTATTTGACAGAGAGAGAGATAGCGAGAGCAGGAACACAAGCAGGGGGAGTGGGAGAGGGAGAGGGAGAAGCAGGCCTCCCGCGGAGCAGGGAGCCCGATGCGGGACTCGATCCCAGGACCCTGGGATCATGACCTGAGCCAAAGGCAGACACTCAACGACTGAGCCACCCAGGCGCCCCATTGTATTGCTTTTGATGTAGACCATGCAGTTGTTTGGGCAAAGGTGCAGAAAAAGTTTATTCACAGTTGAAGAAAAGCATAGATATATTCCATAGAAAGCACTGGCTGTCTTGCTCATATTCTGCATAATGCCGCTCGAATAGCACGTGATGTTCTTTCTAATGACACTATCATGGCACTGTTATGAAACTGTTCTCTTACCTCAGCATTTATACTAATGCTGTGAGCAGCATTATACTCTTTGTACTGAGCAATTAAAGATATTATGACTTTGTTGGCATTATTTAAATCTCTCAAAACAGCTACTGGCTCTCTAACAAACACATGTGAAGGAATTCTCAGTTTATCACTTGAATTATAACATCATACTTTAATTATGAAGAAAAGGAATCCTACTTTCTGGTTGAGTTTTAATACAATAGCCCCCCCCCCTTATCACAGGGGATACATGGCAAGAACTCCAGTCTGAAACCCCAAATAGTACCGGATCCAATGTTTTTCCTCTACCTACATACGCACGGTAAAGTTTAATTTATAAGTCAGGCACAGTAAGAGGTTAACAGCAATAACTACTAATAAAATAGAATAATGATAGCAATATACTATAATAAAAGTTACGGAAATGTGGTCTCTGTCTCTCAAAATATCTTATTGTACTCTACTCACCCTTCTTGTGATCGTGTGAGAGGGTAAGATGCCCGCCTGGTAAGATGACGTGAGGGAATGACGCAGGCGCTGTGACGTCACTGACGCAGCGTTAGGCTCCCGTTGACCTTCTGACTCACGTTGGGTGGGTCGTCTGCTTCGGGTGGGGTTGACTACCTGGAACTAAAACTCTGGAAAGCCAAATCCCGAATAAGTGGGGGGTTGGGGGGGGCGGGGGGACTGGCGTCATTTATCCAGTAGAAGCTACCGATTTCTTGTCAGTACCCTTTAATCACTTTAATTAGAGGGTGATGCCAAGTGAAAGACGAGCTACAATGTTGTCGGTGTATTCCATTGTTGAAAGGAACTTGCTGAGTGTCTTAAGGAGAATCGAGGGCAAATTTATCCCTTTCATTACCAAGGCTGTTCCTGGAAAGGGCAACAGAACTTTTGAACAGGAAGAGGAATTCCAACTTGAAGCAGATAATGGCACTTGTTATAACTCGGTTTTGTTTTTTTTTTTAAAGATTTTATTTATTTATTTTGACAGACACAGCGAGAGAGGGAACACAAGCAGGGGGAGTGGGAGAGGGAGAAGCAGGCCTCCCACTGAGCAGGAAGCCCAATGTGGGCTAAATCCCAGGACCCTGGGATCATGACCTGAGCTGAAGGCAGACACTTAACGACTGAGCCAACCAGGCACCCATAACTTGGTTTTGAAGTCAGTATTATCCTTTGAAGAATTTGATTCTTTTACTCGATGTTACAAAATGTTCTTCCAGCATGGGACTATGAGGAATCACGTGTATTGTCAAAGAAGAAGAAAATAAAAATGGACAACAAGCCTCTTTTATATCAATGGACAGTGTTTTAAAAAAGTTATTGATCAAGGGGCGCCTGGGTGGCTCAGTCGTTAAGTGTCTGCCTTCGGCTCAGGTCATGATCCCGGAGTCCCGGGATCGAGCCCCGCATCTCCCAGCCTGCTTCTCCTCCCTCTGCCTGCTTGGGAGCTGCCTACATTATGCGTTCTCTCTCTCCCTCTGTCAAATAAATACATAAATAAATAAAATATTTTTTTAAAAAAATTACTGATCAAGAGATGCAGCATAATCTTAAAGAATATAAGAACAAGTTATTGGGATACCTGGCTGGCTCAGTCAGTAGAGCATGTGACTCTTGATCTCAGGGTCATGAGTTCAAGCCCCACATTGGATAAGGAGCCTATTTTTTAAAAAAATAAGTAAATATAAATATAAGTAAAAGCAAATTTTGCCATGAAAGATGGCATGTGCTTCAACAAATGAAATTTGAAGGACAATTATCAGAATTTTAGCTCTATGCTGGTATATATTTAGCATACTGGCTTATAATGCTAATATTGAGCATGACTAAAGAATAAAATAAGTGAATGTGACCACCACTGTACATGATATGTTACAGTGTAAACGGAATATAGACTGTAACCACAGGAATTTTATTTTGTTTTTTTCTTAAAGATATTATTTATTTATTAGCGAGAGAGAGCACAAATGGGGGGAGGGCCAGAGGGAGAAGCAGGCTCCCCGCAGAGCAGGGAGCCCAGATGCAGGGCTCAATCCCAGGACCCTGGTATCATGACCTGAGCAGAAGGCTGACGCTTAACCGACTGAGCCACCCAGGTGCCCCTAACCACAGGAATTTTATAAGCAAATTCGGCAAAACAAGCAACTATTAAGAGCCAAGTCATCAGGGAAATAAAATTAAAGAAAGTGGTATGTAATTTTGATGGTTGCAATTTATTTCAGATAAATAACAAATACTTTCATAGTAAAGTGTGTCCCGTGCAATGTTTTTCATTTATCTAAATGTGTATATACATTTAAGCAATTAGACACAAGTCTGATTTAAATGGGCATCCTGAGTTTTTATTTGCTAAATTTGAAACCCTATATTTAGATCAAATTTAAATTTTCATAGTTTTATTTTTATGTATAATATTTATATAGTTTATAATAAATTGTAGCACTTTGTATACCAATGTGTACATTGTACTTTTGCCCATTTTCTAAGTCTTGAGAACTTTTTTTAATTGAGTTTTTTTTTTTAAGATTTTATTTATTTGACAGAAAGAGACACAGTGAGAGAGGGAACACAAGCAGGGGGAGTGGGTGAGGGAGAAGCAGGCTTCCCGCTGAGCGGGGAGCCCGATGCGGGGCTCGATCCCAGGACCCCGGGATCATGACCTGAGCCGAAGGCAGACGCTTAACGACTGAGCCACCCAGGTGCCCCAAGAACATTTTTTTTATTGATTACACTGTCTTGTTGTTATTTTAATCTTTGTTCTTATGCAATATCCTTAGCCATATTATTATTTTTTTCATAATAGGATATTTTTTAAAAGAGCTTTATCGAGAGATAGTTAACATTCTATATATTTTACCTGTTTGGTGTACAATTCCATGCATTTTATTTTATTTATTTATTTATTTATTTTTTCTAAGATTTTATTTATTTGACAGAGAGAGACATAGTGAGAGAGGGAACACAAGCAGGGGGAGTGGGAGAGGGAGAAGCAGGCTTCCCACGGAGCAGGGAGCCCGATGCGGGGCTCGATCCCAGGACCCTGGGATCATGACCTGAGCCGAAGGCAGACGCTTAACGACTGAGCCACCCAGGCGCCCAGTTCCATGCATTTGAGATATATTTTCACAGATATACAACCCCAACCACAGTCAATTTTAGAACATTTTCAGCACCTCAAAAGAAACATTTACCCTTTAGCTATTGCTTTTGACCCCTACCTTCCCCCTCTACCGCCCTCAACCCCCAACTACAACCAGCCCTGGGCACCACTAATCTATTTCCTGTCTCTATAGCTTTGCCGATTCTGGACATTTCATATAAGTGGAATCATATAATATGCAATCTTTTGTAACTGGGTTCTTTTACTTAGCATGATATTTTTAAGGTCATCCATGCTGTAGCAAGTATTAGTACCTCATTCCAAGTGATATTCCATTGTATAGATAGATCACATTTTGTTTATCCATTCATCAGTTGATGGATACTTGGGTTGTTTCCATTTAGGTTGTGACTCAGGACTGGAATTGCTGGGTCAAATGGAAACTCTTTAAGTTTAATCATTTGAGGAAATGCCAGTGGCTACATTATTTCACATTCCCACCAGTACTGTAGGAGAGTTGTGATTTCGCCACATCCTTACTGGCCCTTGTCATTAGCTGACTTTTTGATTCTAACCATTCTAGTGAGTGTGGAATGGTATTTCGTTGTGGTTTTGATCCGTATGTCTCTGATGGTTAATGATGCCCAGCACTTTTCATGTTTATTGGTTATTGTATATCTTCTTTGGAGAAATGTCTATTCAGATAATTTACTCATTTAAAAAATGGTGTTGTTGGAGCACCTGGGTGGCTCAGTCGTTAAGCGTCTGCCTTCGGCTCAGGTCATGATCCCAGGGTCCTGGGATCGAGCCCCGCATCGGGCTCCCTGCTCCGCGGGAAGCCTGCTTCTCCCTCTCCCACTCCCCCACTTGTGTCCCCTCTCTCGCTGTCTCTTTGTCAAGTAAATAAATAAAATCTTTAAAAAAAAAAAATGGTGTTATTATTGAGTTGTAAGAGCTCTTCATGTAGTCCAGCTATAAGTCTCTCATCAGATATATTATTTCCAAATATTTTCCTCCATTCTGTGTGTGATAGTGTCTCTACAAGCGTAGAAGTCTTTAATTCTGATTAAATCCAATGTTTGCTTTTTTTTTTTCATTTATTGCTTGTGCTTTTGGCGTTATATCTAAGAATGCATTGCCAAATCCAAGGTACTACAGATTTACCCTTCAGTTTTCTTCTAAGAATTTTATAGTTTCAGCTCTTGCCTTTAGGTCTTTGATCCATTTTGAGTTAATTTTTATATATTGTGTGAGGTAAGCATAGTATTTCATTACTTTTGCTCATGGCTATCCAGTTGTCCAGCACTTTTTATTGAAAAGATAAATTATTTCTCATTGAATAGTCTTGGAACCCTTGTTAAAAACCAGACCAGCGGGCGCCTGGGTGGCTCAGTCAATTAAGCATCTGCCTTTGGCTCAGGTCCCAGGGTCCTGGAATCAAGTCCCATAGCAGGCTCCCTGCTCATCGGGGAGTCTGCTTCTCTGCCCCTCCCCTGGCTCATGTGCATTCTCTCTCTTGCTCATTCTCTTTCTCTCTCAAATAAATAAAGAAAAAAAAAACAACAGACCAGCTTCTGAGAAGTATGGGGGAAAAATTGTAGGATGAGAATTGGATCTTAGGGAGAGATTGCCTTGAAAAGATCTGTAGATCTCCACTCAAGAAGACAAGACTGGCCAATCTGCCTCCAAGTGGGCCAAGAAGTTCTGCTGGACACCCTGGGGCAGCTGAACAGGGCACGTCCTTCTCTCTTTCCCTAAAAAACACCAGACTTTACTGGTGAAAGGAAAGGAAGCAGGAAGCGCCTCTCTGGTGCTTGACCAAGGAAAGAGTCAGGGTGATGAAGGATAGTTGAAAGGCAGGCAGGCAGGGACAAGGGGCACCCCCCTCCCCCACCCTAAGAGGAAACCACCCTTTAAAGGATTTTACACCACCCTGGAAGGAGCCCTCCAGCCTTTCCCATGTGATACATAGGTGACAAAAACCTGATTGGATGACAGGCGCAGGGAGGGTTAATCAGATTAAAACAGCCCACCAACAAGCCCATAAAAACCCCTAGACTTAGAAATTCCATTGGCAACCCTTTTGGGTCCCCTCCCTCCTCGGGAGCTTTGTACTATCATTTTGCTATTGCTCAATAAACCTTGCTTTGCTACCCACCACTCTGGTCCACCTCTTCATTCTTGGAAGCAGCGTGACCAAGAACTGTGAGCACTGATGGAGAAAAAAATCCTGTAACAACGGTTTGTCTGCTTGTTCATCACAGGTGTAGCCCTGCATCCACAGTATCACAAACAGCTTTCCCTCCGCTTAACGCACCTCCAGAGCATGACGTACCCTCAGGGGCAGATAGACCCAAGAGTAAACAGAGAAATGGTCTTAGAATCTGGATGAGCACTGAGAAATGTACATAATTGTTGAATCACTATATTTTACACTGTCTACACTAATATAACACTGTATGTCCATTATACGTGAATCTAAAAAAGAAAGAAATGGTCCTAGGCACCCCAGAAGCCAAAAACAACAACAACAACAACAACAAAAAACCCAATAGCCCACAGAAACACCCAGAATTGGGTTAGCTTCTGCTGCACTGATTTATTAGAGGAGACAGAAGATACCTTTAATAGTAATAAAAAAAATAATAATAAATAAGCCCTCACTCAAGCCTCTCTGGGCTGAACAAGCATTATTTTGAAGCTAAGTTATTCAGTGAAAACATAAAAAGGGAGGAAAGATGAAATTGAGAATCTGATTAATGGTGTGGTGGTCAAGCAGAAGAAATCTCTCTTCTTTTTTTTAAGATTTTATTTATTTATTTGTCAGAGAGAGAGGGAGAGAGCACACAAGCAGAGGGAGCGGCAGACAGAGGGAAAAGCAAGCTCCCTGATGAGCGGGGAGCCTGATGTGGGGCTCGATCCCGGGACCCCAGGATCATGACCTGAGCCCAAGGCAGACACTTAACCAATTGAGCCACCCAGGCGTCCCAAGCACAAGAAACATCTCGAAACAAAGAACAAAAATTCTGGTTTAAGTAAACTGAAGTCATCAACTTGAAAAGGTTTAGCAAGTTTCAGGCAGGATTAGAAAAATAATACATCTATTCCTAGATATCTGCGGGCTAGTTTTCCGAGTTGCAAGCATAAAGAGAAATTTTACATACTTCCAGACAAAAGACAAAGTATCTGTTTGGCCCTAGACTAGGACTCCACAGCAACAAGGGAAGGCAGGAGACCATGGAGTAATATCATTGTGCACTGAATGAAAGGAATGGGGGGACAACTAGGTGGCTCAGTCAGGGAGCCTGCTTCTCCCTCTCCCTCTGCCTCTCCCACAGGCTTGTGCTCTCTCACTCTCTCTCTCTCTGAAATAAATAAATAAAATCTTCAAAAATAAATAAATAAAAAGCCTGCTCTCAGCGAAGAGGCCCTTTGCCTCCCAGAGTAAAAAGAAACCTATTGATGAATATGTGATGATTTAGATGATATATCCCACACGTGTCCTAGCTGAGGAGAAGACAAAGAGCATTTCAAGCTAAGGGTAGCTCAAGGGAAGATGCAAGAGTGATAAACGATGCACTCTGAAGCACACATTGTTAATTTTTTTTTAAAAGATTTTATTTATTTATTTATTTGAGAGAGAGCATGAGCGGGAGAAGGGGCAGAGGGAGGAGAAGGAGACCCCCCCCACCACCACCACACACTGAGCAAGGAACCCCACCTGGGGCTTGATCCCAAGACCTTGGAATCATGACCTGAGCCGAAAGCAGAGGCTTAAACAACTGAGCCACCCAGGCGCCCCTAAATCTTTTTTTTTATTAAGATTTTATTTATTTAGGGGCGCCTGGGTGGCTCAGTTGTTAAGCGTCTGCCTTCGGCTCAGGTCATGATCCCAGGGTTCTGGGATCGAGCCCCACATCCGGCTTCCTGCTCAGCGGGAAGCCTGCTTCTCCATCTCCCACTCCCCCTGCTTGTGTTCCCTCTCTCAATGTCTCTCTCTCTGTCAAATAAATAAATAAAATAAAAAAAAAAGACTTTATTTATTTATTTAGGTGGGGAGGGAGAGGGAGAGAGAGATAATCTGAAGCAGGCTCCATACCCAGCGTGGAGCCCTGATCCCACGACCCTGAGACCAAGAGTCTGAGAAAACATAATAGTAGTTGTCAAAGGAGCTCAACAAGCAGCAATTTGGAGAGAGTGGGAGACAGGGAAAGATTAGCATTTGAAAGCTCGCCGCCAATGGGTAAGGAAGCAAAAACATCAGGAGGATTAGCAGAAGGGCAACAGAATCCTTAGCCTGTTTTCATATAACGGTAGAAAAATAGTTATTCTGCTATGAGCAGGAGAAAGTAGAAAATAACCTTCAGCAAAATGGAAAAGTAAGAACTTCTAAAGCGAAGAACCCTTGGCCAGAAGAATGTGGAGTCTCAGTTCTATGCGCAAGAGCTCAGCTTCTGAACAGCTCAGCCCACAGCCAGGAGTCTTAGCGGGCCTCCCGCTCAAGTGTGTGAGAAAAACGGGCTGGAGGGGCAGGCACACAATTTGGAGTCAGACAAATGGTCTGGATCATAAATCTGCCACTTTGCAGCTTGCTTGGAGCCTTTGATGTCCTTATCCGTGAAATGAGATTGAAAAGCACACCCTCACCCTCCCGGGGCTGTTGTGGACAGGGTGAATGCCATTGTGAATACCCAGTGGCTGGCGGAAGTAACTGCCCTACAGCAGGGATATTGACTTTTATTATCGGTTTTATTATTTCTTGGGATGCCCCCAGCCTACAGATGCTCTGGAGTCCGGGGGTCCAGGAGGCCCCGCGAGTTAGCCAGGGGCTTTGTTTCCATTTCCTTCTTTCTTTAGTTCATTTCCTTCCTTCTTTCTTTCTTTCTTTTTTTTTTTTTTTTTAAGATTTTATTTATTTATTTGACAGAGTGAGCACAAGCAGGGGGAGCAGCAGAGGGAAAGGGAGAAGCAGGTTTCCCGCTGAGCAGGGAGTCCCATGCGGGGCTCCATCCCAGGACCCTGGGATCATGACTCGAGCTGAAGGCAGATGCTTAACCAACTGAGCCACCCTGGTGCCCCTAGCTCATTGCTATATGACTTTGCTCAGCAATTCCGAAACCACCCTCTCATGCTGAGACCCAAGGCTTCCGTAGGCTTTCACCTCCTGGCTAGGAGATAGACTGGACTGACTTTCTGGATCTCTGTTGGCTTGAATTTTTGAAATATCTTTAGATGAATTTCTTCATCAGTTTCTTTACATTTTGTGGAGTGAGGGTAAAAGGAGTAAAAAAGAGATTATTTTATGGCTATTCTGGAAAAACTATGTGAAAATTACTTTATAAAAGAGTTCTGTTTCCAGCCATTTTGGATTTCGAAGTTTAAAAAAACGAAGTTAGGTTTGACCTTCCCAGACTAATGGTGAAACCTATAAATTAAAGACAAATTAGGCGCCTGGGTGACTCAGTCGGTTGGGTAGCTGCCTTTGGCTCAGGTCCTGATCCCAGTGTCCTGGATCTAGCTCCCCAGTGGGCTCTCTGCTCAGCGGGGAGAAAGAAAGAGAAAGAAAGAAAGAAAGAAAGAAAGAAAGAAAGAAAGAAAGAAAGAAAGAAAGAAAGAAAGAAAGAAAGAAAGAAAGAAAGGAAGGAAGGAAGGAAGGAAGGAAGGAAGGAAGGAAGGAAGGAAGAAAGAAAGAAAGAAAGAAAGAAAGAAAGAAAGAAAGAAAGAAAGGCAAATTATTTTCTTCCAGTTGAAATCACTGCAAATTCCTGCCAGGGTCTGGTATGGGTCAAGAAAGAGCATGCCAGAATCCAAAGTAGTTGAATTGCATTGATCTTAAAATAAATCTGGAAGTTCTTTCAAATAATGGCTGAATAAAATATGCAGACAAGTTTCTATCTTGGAGGAAGAAAAGGCATAGCAAAATAAGTAGAACTAGATTTTCATGCAGTGTTAAAACCAACTTTAAAATGACTCACATGGAGATTTTTTTTAAAGATTTATTTATTTATTTGAGAGACACAGAGAGAGAGACAGCAGAGGGAGGGACAGAGGAAGAGAGAATCTCAAGCAGACTCCCCGCTGAGCAGGGAGCCCGATGCGGGACTCGATCCTGGGACTCCAGGATCATGACCTGAGCCGAAGGCAGTCGCTTAACCAACTGAGCCACCCAGGCGCCCTTTATAGTACACTTTAAATATATTACAATTGTATCCATCAATTATACCTTAGTAAAATTAAAAAAAAAATAAAGTCGTTAATAAAACGGAAAAGCTAATTAAGTGATTCTGTACTTTCTTATCTGGGTAAATCACACAGAGTAGACTGTCCCTGTAAAGCATTTTCCATTCCTTCAGTGGGTGCACAGATGTCCCTCACCTCTACCTCAGTCACATTTCCCTTCAGGCTCTATTCTACTGATAACAGCTGTGCAATTCCGTTTGATAAGAGAGTTAATAGAAGGCAGGTCAGGGGCGCCTGGGTGGCTCAGTCGTTAAGCGTCTGCCTTCGGCTCAGGTCATGATCCCAGGGTCCTGGGATCGAGCCCCGCATCGGGCTCCCTGCTCCGCGGGAAGCCTGCTTCTCCCTCTCCCACTCCCCCTGCTTGTGTTCGCTCTCTCGCTGTGTCTCTCTCTGTCAAATAAATAAAATCTTAAAAAAAAAAAAAAATAGAAGGCAGGTCAGTTCACTCATTCTCTTTCCCTAAGAAACTCCCCCAAATCAAACCAGTTTATCTTCCCAAGATATGTTTCTTCCTGACTTCTCTGTGCTAAATACATCCGCTTCCTTCTCCCCGGAGCCTGGTGAAGAGTTCAGTCACCTCATTACTTGCTTCCGCCAGCCAGTCCACAACTAAGTCTGAGGATTCAGCCTGAGAATTGGCTCCTCTCTCCATTGTCTCTTGTCTGTTTCCACGGCCAACTCCTTATCCAGACCTCCCTGGCAAGACTCCTGCAGGGTCCTCTAAAATGGCCTTACCGCCTTCTTCGCTTCTCTCCTTCCCCCAACCCACTCACACCAAGAACCAGGTCAAATTTCCTAATACCCTGATCACATAACTATTCGTTTTGGATCACTCTCCATTGCTTTGAGAATTAAGCCCGAAGTCCTCAGCCTTTGTCTTCTGCTCCTTCCCTCAGCCTTCCACTCCCACCCTGCCCTGTAGTCCAATTGGATCCACGATTTTCCTAAATTGTCAAGTAAATGTATGCAACTCGGAATGTTGTGAGACTTGTCTTCTCCCTAATATACTATCCTCCATGTCTACCTGTAAAACTCCTACCCATCCTTGGGACAGAAGACCTCCCCATTCTCAATTTCCATAGTGCTTGGTTTATATCTGTCATGACATCATTCTTATTAGTTCGATATTTTTCGTGTGTATGTGGTCAGGATGGGAGCTGTATTCTGTCTGGATTTCCTGCAACTTCTCACACAACGTCTGGCACCTAAGAGGGGCCGATAGATGTCTGTTGAATAAGTGAATCAATGAATTCATTTGTTGAATTGGGTTTTGCCAAAGCAGGCTTTCTTTCTGCAATTTATTTAATCACACGTTTAGTTTCTTAATAGAGTTCCCTGAGATTTGGGCAAAGTTTATTGCATCATAAAGTTTTAATTATATATAAGCAGGGTTTTTTTTAACATATGGGTGGTAGCTATCTATATTTTTTTATCTTGGTGGAAATCCAAACAGCCAACGTAGGGGCCACCTATGATGCTAGATGTCCTACTGGCCAGGACATGATCAGAGTGGTGTGGGCACCAGTTAGCCCAGAAGTCAGGTCAGTGCTTATGGCTGTTGGGCTGTGTTCTGCAGAGAAGGTGTTTGATGGGGAGGACAAAGCACTTCCCAGCTCTGGGGCAGGGGCCATTTGTGTCCTTCCAACGTGTCCAGAGATAGCAGATAATTCTTTGCATCGTACTGTCCTGATTTCTACACATGAATGGGAAGGATACCTACCGATCCTTCAATTCATGGAAGTCATTCACTCCTTCAGTCCTTCATTCCCTCTGGCCGAAGAACTTGGTCCGCTCCCGCCACCTCACAGGTGCCTCAGCCTCTCTGGGTAGCACGTTACTGGGCTGAACGTGATCACTGCTGCCTAACCTTGGAGGAGGTCTCCCTTGTTTGCTGCCCTCGTTGCTGGAGTGATAGCGCGGTGTCCTGGGACAGAGAGAAAGAACTCAGAGAGATTATCTTATCTTGTTTTGAGACGATAGGATGCCTCTCAGAGTGGAACTGTACCTTTTTAAATGCCCTGGCGGTCCACTGCTCACCGGCTGTTGCCTTTGTCCACACCACAACTGAGGGGGTTCATCAGGGACATCACTGTGATGGGGGTAACATGGAGGGATAGCAGTAACTCTGCTGGAGACTGAGCAGAATCGGATGGACCATTGTCCTCTGATGAGTAGGCTTAAGTGACTCTTGAGTTGGCTCCCTGGTGATCACTGGTGGTCACAATGCCCATGTCACCCACTCTTGCCTCTGGATCTAAATACAACACGCTTCCCAGAAGTGAATCCTTTCTCCTCAGCTTAATAAAAATTGGGTATGGCATGGGACCAAAAGAAAAAAAATCCCACAAAGAAGGATTTGTGCCATAGAATCTATCCAGGGTTTCTGGAATCATAGACACCAGAGATCAAAGGGACTCTTTAAAGACCTTTGTAAGTCCTATGGATTAAAAAAAAAAAAAAAAAAAAATCAGCAGTGAGTTCTCTCCCCATACCAAATAAAACCATTCCTAGAATTCCAAGATATAAAGCAAAATTTCAAAGCCAAGCTGGTTTGGTTGCTGGAGGAGTTGGGTGTTGTTTTGTTTTGTTTTTAAAGATTTTACTTATTTATGTGAGAGAGCAGAGTGAGAGAGAGAGAGAGAGAGCACACGAGTGGGTAAGACGGGAGGGGCAGAGGGAGAGGGAGAAGCAGACTGCCCGCTGAGCAGGGAGCCCCATGTGGGGCTGGATCCCAGGACCCCGGGATCATGACCTGAGCAGAAGGCAGACGCTTAACTGACTGAGCCACCCTGGCGCCCCAGAGTTGTGTGGTGTGTGTGTGTGTGTGTGTGTGTGTGTGTGTGTGTTACAGGGAGGAGGCTAATCCCAGACTCCCAGCCTATCTTTCGCCCCTCATTAAATCTTTAAATCCCTCGTTAAATTAAGTCTGGGGAGGTGCACCTGGGTGGCTTAGTTGGTTGAGCATCCAACTCTTGATTTCAGCTTGGGTCATGATCTTGGGGTCATGAGATCAAGCCCACATTGGGCTCCTTGCTCAGCGCTAAGTCTGCTTGGGGTTCTCTCTCTCCCTCTGCCCCTCCCCCCACTCACACACTCAATAAATAAATACATACATACATAAATAAATACATAAATAAAATCTTTAAAAATAAATTAATTAAGTCTGGGGGAAATCCAGGGATCCTACGGTTCTATGGAGCTCAGTATGAAAAAATTCCTTTAATCGAAAGAGGGGGAAACCAAGGCCTGAAGAACTTAGAAGCCAATATCCCAGTACAAGCTGGTAGCAGAGCAAAGTCAGAACCCAGCTCCTGACTAAGTGTTCTTTCCGTTCCTCCCAGAACAGATCTGTGTTTGGCATAAGCTGGGAAGGCAAGTCAAAGGAGATACAAGCTTCAGAAGAGTGACTAAGAAATGGTCAGAAACGACAGCCTCACCTTCAACTGAGTAGGTCCTTCTTGGCAAAAAAAGGTCGTTGGTACAAGAGGGCATTTTCCAGCTCTGGTACCACTGATTTTTACTTCTATGGCCTGGCTGGCTTCCAGAGCTCTCCCTCTTTGTGCAGTGAGTCGGGAAACCAAGTGACAAGGACATTCCAGTGTGGGCTGTCAGGATGAAAGGAGATTATCTTCTCTTTCAAACCGGTATCACTCTCAAATGGAAACAGCCCTAAGAGACTACTATTAGCAGCCAAACTCTCAAATGGAAACAGCCCTAAGAGACTACTATTAGCAGCCAAACTCTCAAATGGAAACAGCCCTAAGAGACTACTATTAGCAGCCAAAAACAGTCTAACCACCATCCTGCTATGGTTCTGTGACTGCACTCCAGGCTGGCATCCCTCTCTGGCATCTCCCCTGTGGGCTCTGGGAGCGAGACAAAGAAGAAGGGGAGAGAAAAAAAAAATGGGCAGCAGCTGTTGTTACCAAGGGTGAGGTAGAGCAAACTTCTGCCTCAAAGACTCATAGAACAGCAGTTGGCACATAAACACATGAAGGTTCAGAATCCAGAATAATAGTCATTTGAAACATCCCACAACGCTGGCATGACAGGAAGAATTAGGAGACCCCATTTTATTTTATTTTTATTTTTATTATTTTTTTAAATTTTATTTATTTGACAGAGAGTGAGAGCACAAGCAGGGGGAAGGGCAGAAGGAGAGGGAGAAGCAGTCTCCCCCCTGAGCAGTGAGCCCGATGCGGGGCTCCATCCCAGGACCCTGGGATCATGACCTGAGCTGAAGGCAGATGCTTACCGGACTGAACCACCCAGGCACCCCCAGGAGACCCCATTTTAATGTCATATGATTTTCAGTTCCTGCTTCATAAATCTTCTGCTACCATCCTCCCTGTGGATTACACTATTGGGGAAAAAAAAAATAGTAACATGTAACCCTCTCTAATTTTTTTCATTTAATGTCAATTTTCATGGGTCATGTTTGTCTTTGATCAAACACTTAATTATGTATCTGCCTGAGCTGGAACTTACTCATTCTCATTTTGTGGGGTGTTCTGTGTCAGTTTCTTATAGTATCATTTCCTCAAGTGTGATATACAGCCACTGATATATGAGAAATTATTTTAAATGGCACACGGACAATTTTTAATAGTTGAGTGCTTATTTTAGTGTATGTTGGAATAAATATATAATTAGCCCATAGAATCCCTGATTTCATGGGAGTGTTTGCTTAGAACAAAGCTAAAGTAGAAAAACTTAAGAAATATAACTATTTCATAGTAATCTGACTGAGAGGTATGACAGTCACGCTCCCACGTGGAAGTTGCTCTGGGGAGCTAGCCCTGTTGCTGTTTTTCCCCACCCCTAATTCTGCTGGCAGGAGGAGGGAGTGGTCTGATTGGTGAGCTGGGAAAAGGAACTGGGCATGCTCACTGAGCCCCTTTCTCAGCGTTAGAAAGGCTTCCCTGCCTTGCAACAAGGGGTCTACGTGGCTCGGCTCGGGGTTGGGGGGATGGAAGTGGGGAGGAGGTCTGCAATTATTCTGCTGGGCCAGTACCTAGGGGTGAGTGACCTTGTCTAATTGAGGAGCGAGATATTAGCAAACCCACTTGGCCGTGGTTTTCAAGCCATATTTACCAATGAACATACCAGTAACAAAACTGGTATTTTCCAACTCTGTATGTCTGACTCCTAAGAATATCTCTGGACTGGTCCAAACTCAGGGCCCCTGAAACTCCCACATTGTGTGCAGCCATGAAAGGAATCTCAGAAATAGGGGAGTGTAAATTCTATGAAGAAAATAAATATGGATTCAGTCACTATCTGTGTATCCAATCTACTAGCATGTTCTAGGAATTACGGCTGGGTAACAAGTTACCCCAAAATGTCATGGTGTAAAGCAGCTTTTTGTGATGCTCATAATTATGAGGGTCACGAATTCCAACAGGGCACAGAGGGGGTGCTTTTTCTTTGTTCTATGATACCAAGAATCATCTGGAAGCTCAATCACTGACATAGCTCATAGTTTATGCTGGCTATTGGGGGGGGAGGGACTCAATTCCTGTTCACCTAGGCATCTCCATGTGGTCTCTTTGCATGGGCTGCTTTGAGCTTCCTTGAAGCATGGTGGATGGCTTCCAAGAGTGAGTGTGTTGAGAGAGTGCGCAAGCAAGCAAGTAGAGAGGGTATTCTAGCTTTGGAAATCATGTGGGGTATCACTTCCGCCACATTCTGTTCATTCACAAGCCCTACCTCCGTTTGGGGAGGGGAAATAGGAATACGTTCTGGAAGAGCATGTGGGCCCCCAAATTTTGCTGTAGCCATTTTGGAAAGCACAATCAGCCACACAGAGTGGCAGGGGATAAGAGAAACTGTCTTCCTCTTACTAAATGTGTCTAACTGGGGCGCCTGGGTGGCTCAGTTGGTTGAGCGTCTGAGTCTTGGTTTCGGCTCTGGTTGTGATCTCAGGGTCCTGAGATTGGGCTCTGTGCTCAGCTCCCCATGGGGTCTGCTTGGGATTCTCTCTCCCTCTGCCCCTCCTGGTCATGCGCTCTCTTTCTCGCTCTAAAATAAATTTAAAAATAAATCTTTAAAAAAACTTTTTCTGTAACTGTGGTAAGAATATGCTACAACTCTGCCATTGTTTGTGGTATTGTGGATCTGTATAGCCATTCCTCTGTCAGTCTACTCTGAATTGCTGATCAACTCTGAAGAAAGCCTGTCCTTCAGGATGGACATGAGAAAGGGTGGGGAGCCACCAAGGTGGGTGACTGGGATAAAAGAGAGAATAAGGCATTCAAAACACCACTGTAGTATGGTAGAGAATATGATGGCATTTGGTCCATAGAGACAGGCTGGAGTGTAGACAAAGAATTCAGAGATATGTGTGGAATTGCCCCCAGCACTGGAGTGAAGTTACGGTGGGATCTGGATCTGCATATTGAAAAACTTTGTGTTATTTCTATCTTTTTTTAATCATGTATTTTGGCCAATATTTTGTTCTGAAAAATTAAAAACATATAGCCTAAAGCAATTCAGCCTTTTTTAATAATTAGAGTTCTGTATTTGTTTCAAATTTAAAATTTATTTGAGTATGAGTTGACTTCTTTTAGTATTGAGATAATTCCATGCTCAAGAGATCTAAGGAGAGTAGCTTGATCCTTGCTCAGGCCAAAGTGCTGAAGAGGGGGAGAAGCATTCCCTGGGGCCAGGCTGGGAGGTGGCAGCAGGAACTGGGGTGGAAAAGTGTCAGAAGAAGGTGGGACCCAGAGACAGAGGATGACAGCTGCTTGGCCAGGTGGCCTTCCTCACCAGGAGATGCTGCTCAGGCTGTAAGCCCACAGAAGCTCTCAAAGGCCTGCAACCATAACCTTAGATAATCACATTTCTATTAATATTCTCATGAAGAAGATTCCAGACCCCACCAGCATGATCTCAGACTCTAGTCTTTGCAAAGCAATCCCCAGGCACGTTGAAGAATGTGCAGGATGTGGGGCACCTGGGTGGCACAGTCAGTTAAGTGTCCGAATCTTGGTTTTGGCTCAGGTCATGATCTCGGGGTTCTGGGATCAAGCCCCGCATCCGGCTCTGTGTTTAACATGGAGTCTGCTTGAGACTCTCTCTCTCTCCCTTTCCCTCTGCCCTTCCCAGGTGCTGTCTGTCTGTGTCTGTCTCTCTCACTTTCAAATAAATAAATCTTAGAAAAAAAAAAAAGGGATGTGCAGGATGCTGTCTCATGCATGTGCAACAAGCCCTCTTTGTTCTTCTTGCTGTCTTGCTTAATGTTGTTGCCAGTGATTCTTGGGGATGACTGGTCCTTGGACTCATCACTGTGTCCCCAACTCTGGCCTCAGAGAGGAGATATCAAGCCCTTTTGGGAGTCCAACTCGAACCTTCCCTCGATCGCTCACAGCCCCGCAACGACTAAGTTGAAATGAAGACATCTCTGAGGGGTTGGGTACAATGAAATGAACTCTGTATAATGCAGAGCCTCATAGTCCTGCTTGATGTGGCTTCTCTGAGAGTTCAGATCTGCTCTGGGATCCCCCAAAGGGCTGCCTCCTGCTTCCACCTGGAGGGAATCGCCCTGCCCCCACTACAAAAATCCTAGACTGGCATCACATTTTGCAACGTCTGCTGGGGAAAAGGAAGGAATTTCCACTCCCTTCTCATAGCCCACCTCCTCTTTGCTTCAGCCAGAATCCGCCTCTTCCCAGAATGACTGAGAGGAAAGGCTGCCCCAGCTTGTCCCCCACCCCCTGCCTCCAGATGTGATTGGCCCTCTGGCCGCAGCAGGACACTCACAACAGCAAATGGCCCAACAGCAATACCTTACCCAACAGGTCTTGATCACCACCGACAGAAGGTCACCTGCATGATTGTTCTAAGCCGGGCCAGGTCCTTCCCAAGTCTCTTCTGCAGAGGAAGGGGACCATGAAGCTATCTCGTGTCTCCCACCAGTCTCTTCAACTAGTCTTCTGTGGGCCCCAGCTTGACCACACACACCACCCATACAGAGAAAAGATCCACTTATTCCAAAGTAACGACAAAGTCCGTGGAGACATACATCCTATTCATATGATCGCCCAGAGCACTTAGCTTATTTATTTCAACATCTGTATAGAGATGAACAGTGGCATCTCAGGGTTCCCAAAAGAAAGGGGTGGGGCCTCCTTGGTTCCTCGGTTTATATTTATGTTATTCAAAGACTGTCTGAAATATTTTTCCAAGAACAAAGAGTTCGTTTTTCCCAAAAGTCATTCAGAAAGGGCTTACAACTTTATTTTTTTGTTTAAGGATTTTATTTATTTTAGAGAGAGAGAGAGCACAAGCAGGGAGGAGGGGTAGAGGGGGAAGCAAGCTCCCTGCTGAGCAGGGAGCCCAATGCGTGGCTTGATCCCAGGACCCTGTGATCATGATCTGAGCCAAAGGCAGACACTTAACCCACTGAGCCACCCAGGCGCCCAATGGCTTACAACTTTAAATCATACTTTTTCCCAATTTTTTTGTCATCAAAGTTCTAAAAAATCCCAGGGCATTCCATAACATTTATTCATCTCCTACCTGAGAAAAATTGGAAGGCTTCCATGTGTCACATGTTTATAGGAAGTATTTAACCATTGTGGTTATTTGTGGATGATGATGATGTGCATTTGGAACCTCTGGCAAGTGCCTGCTGCCTGCCAAGGACCAAGAATGACTATTTTATGAGCTGCCATAATGCAAAATGCACACTTGCAGAAGGAAGCCAAAGTGCATCTCTTAGCTCCACAGCTTGCAGGGGCTTACCTGATCCCTGAATGACACCATCCTCTATTCTTTTTTTTTTTTTTATGTTATGCTAATCACCATACAGTACATCATTAGTTTTTGATGTAGTGTTCCATGATTCATTATTTGCGTATAACACCCAGTGCTCCATGAAGAACTTGCCTTCTTTAATACCCATCACCAGACTAACCCATCCTCCCACCCCCTTCCCCTCTGGAACCCTCAGTTTGTTTTTCAGAGTCCATCGTCTCTCATGACTCATCTCCCCCTCTGATTTCCCCCCTTCATTCTTCCCCTCCTGCTATCTTTTTCTTCTTCTTCGTTTTTTTTAACATATAATGCATTATTTGTTTCAGAGGTACAGGTCTGTGATTCAACAGTCTTACACAATTCACAGCACTCACCATAGCACATACCCTCCCCAATGTCTATTACCCAGCCACCCCATCCCTCCCACCCCCCACCACTCCAGCAACCCTCAGTTTGTTTCCTGAGATTAAGAATTCCTCATATCAGTGAGGTCATATGATACATGTCTTTCTCTGATTGACTTATTTCACTCAGCGTAATACCCTCCAGTTCCATCCACGTCATTGCAAATGGCAAGATTTCATTCCTTTTGATGGCTGTGTAATATTCCATTGTGTATATATACCACATCTTCTTTATCCATTCATCTGTCGATGGACATCTTGGCTCTTTCCACAGTTTGGCTATTGTGG
>NC_138375.1:129525619-129531172 GCF_054177405.1 Leptonychotes weddellii | reverse complement strand
TGCTGCTATAAACATCGGGGTGCATGTACCCTTTCGGATCATCCTCTATTCTTATACTATCTGTCTGCACTCTTTTGCTCATGACTTGAACTTTTTCTGGATTAGAAACTGAGGTGTTCTTAGCAGATTCTTACCCTGGGGTCCAGTGCAGTGCAAGTCGATGAATCTGATCCCAGTTTAGAGAAAATTCCTTTTGATTCAGCATTCGGTTCAATAGCCAAGATCTTAGCTAACATTGAAAGCTGTATTATTTTATTTTTCTATAGATCAAATGAATTCCAACTCTTGGCCAATATCCTACCAGGCTTTTAATTTTTATTGGAGGGAGCTCCCTTCCCTCTCAGGATGACAGAAGAATTCAAGAATGTGAATGCTGACGGACTAAGTATCTCTAGGCTTCAGTTCATCTTGGTTGTCACTGATAGGCTTATTGCTTAAATCTGTATAGTCCCAGGAATGATCCTCCTTTGTGCCATGGCTGGAGACACTAGTTCCTAGAGTCTGGCCTTTTTAGGTGCACCACAGACCTACTCTTTTTTGAAATACTTCTACGGAATGAAGCACAGGTCCTACCCCTGTAAAGAAACCACATCTTTTTTTTTTTTTTTTTTTTAATGGGAAGATATTTGCAAATGACATATCTTTTTTAAAATTTTCTTATTATTAACATATAATGTATTATTTGTTTCAGGGGTACAGGTCTGTGATTCATTAGTTTTATGCCATACACAGCGCTCACCATAGCACATACCCTCCCCAATGTCCATCACCCAGCTACCCCATCCCTCCTCTCCAGCAACCCTCAGCTTGTTTCCTGAGATTAAGAATCTCTTATGGTCTGTCTCCCTCTCTGGTTTCATCTTGTTTCATTTTTCCCTCCCGTCCCCTATGATCCTCTGCCTTGTTTCTCAAATTCCTCATATCAGTGAGATCATATAACTGTCTTTCTCTGATTGACTTATTTCACTTAGCATAATACCCTCTAGGTCTATCCACACCATTGCAAATGGAAAGATTTCATTTTTTTTTATGACGGCATAATATTCCATTGTATGTATGAACCACATCTTCTTTATCCATTCATCTGTCAATGGACTTCTGGGCTCTTTCCATATTTGGCTATTGTGGACATTGCTGCTATAAACATTGGAGTGCAGGTGCCCCTTCGGATCCCTACATTTGTATCTTTGGGGTAAATACCCAGTAGTGCAATTCCTGGGTCATAGGGTAGCTCTATTTTCAACTCTTTGAGGAACCTCCAAACTGTTTTCCAGAGAACCACATCCTTTCCATTCAGCTACCAGCCACAAAGCACTTCTAAAGAGCCTGCCTCCCCAGCCTACCCTACCCCTGAACACACACCATCATCTCTTCAATCGGTTTAGGCTTTAGGGGGAGAAAAAGGCCAAGAGGAGAGGTTGTTCAGAAGCTACTTCTTTAGCCCCTGAGGCAAGAGTTTTCCAAGGCAACTGCTTTCTTGGAATGAGGGAGGGAAAATACAATCAGAAAACAAAACAAAACAAAACAGTGCCTGGTATTCTTTCTGATTTCTCTAAAGTAGCATAAGTAAGACACAAATTAATATTCTAAAAAAAATTGTCTTGCTACAACTCAATACAAGAAGAACAAGCTGGGGTCCACTGAATAAGGCTCTGCCTTAGGGGCTGGCCAGCCCTCAGGAGCCTTTTATCTGGTAGTAGATCAAACACAAATTCCTGTAGCAGAGCTGAACGTTCAACAGCTACCAGAAAGTGAAAGTGAAATTCTATGGAATCCCAGAAATGGAGAGATTCCCTCCCATGGGGGGACCTTCTGGAAGACATGATCGTTGAACAGGGGAGTATCAACTTGGAGAGGAGTTGCTATTTCTCCCAGAAGGCAGGGTACTGGGGCAAGGTGCATTTCAGGCAAGGGACAGGAGAACAAAGCCAGTGAGGTAGGAAAGTGTGATCTGGCCAAAGCTCAGGGATGCCTGAGATCTGAATGGAAGGCTCGGTTCTATTGTGGGTGGGTGAGGGGCAAGTGTGGTCACAACAGGAGCTGGGATGTGTTTCTTCTCTTTCTTCTTTCTTTCTTTTTAAAAGATTTTATTTATTTAACAGAGAGAGTGAGCACAAGCGGGGGAGCAGCAGAGGGAGAGGGAGAAGCAGACTCCCCACTGAGCAAGGAGCCCGATGTAGGGCTTGATCCCAGGACCCTGAGATCATGGCCTGAGCTGAAGGCAGACATGTTTCTAACAGCCTTATTGCAGTCCTAGTTTGGGAATGAATATTCCCAAAGAACATTGAACATTCCAATGAACATTCCCAAGAGTGCTTTGACCAATTCACAATGGCAGTATAAAGACTCCCAGCTCCTCCGCCTTATTTTATGTAGACTGGGGAGTAGATGGGATAGGGTTGCTGCTAGGACAGCAGGATCTGCCAACACCGGACAAGCTTTGAACAGAAATGCCTGACCCCAACGTCTTAGTGACTTGTGTCTGTCCTCTTTAGAATATGAGGGTACTTGATACCTTTCGTTTTCAGCCTTAAGACTTAGCCGGATTCTGGGACAATGGAAAAAAGCCCACTTACCTCCTATTACACAAGACTGTAATTTGGTGGAATAATTTTGCTATGGGCTTGATGGGAGATATTTAGATATTGCAGCTTTCTTTGGAAAACACCCATGAGTCTATTTGCAAAGTCCTCTGTTTTGAAGAGATGGAGTGTTCTCTAAGTTTCACCAGGAAAAGAAGAGAAAGAAAAATGACTAGGCTTGTATTGTTTAAAATGGTATTATCGGGGGTAAAAAGGTGATGATGATTTAGTAGCTATGATCTTTCGTTCATTCTTAAATTCATAAATTCAACACATATCTATCGAGCTCCTATGTAGTGGAAATCTGTTGATTTTCTGCCTACCATGTAGTCTCCTCTTCCTTCTTTCTTCTCATAACAGAATTCTAATTTTCTTTGGTGACCTCAACCCCCACACCAATGCATTTGATTTGGTGACTCCAGCCTTGACTCCAGAGGCAAACACATGACTCAAGCCAGGGCAGAGATCATACCCTAGCAAATGGGTCAGGGATGGGCATATGATGCAATCAGAGCCCATGTAGCTGGATCCCTTAACTACTACAGAGAGACTATGAAGAAATAACCCTTTATCCTACCGAAATTGAAATTGAAGTTGTAAGCCTGGAGATATTAATGCCACAAGGGTAGACTTAAGAGTTCAAAAATAGAGAGTGCAAAATAGAGAGTGCAAAACAGAGTCCTAAAAATCAGTTTGGATCCCTTGATCCACCCTTGCCTGAATACCCCCTGGACTTCACAGTTACATGACCTTGTTTTATTCAGGTCTGTGTGGGTTACATTTAGGCAATTGCATTTGAACGCGTCTTATTTATTTATATATTTATTCATTTATTATTTTTTTACTTTTTGTGTTTGAACGAGTCTTAATGGAAACAACCTGGAATCCTGATCTGGTGCCATAGGGTCTCATTATGAACATAGCCCTAAAAATTATAACCCTAAATAAGAATAAAGCACAGCCCAGTCCCAATCTTTGCTATGACATAGTAACTCATTGGATCCACTTGGGACAGAGAAGACCCTTCACTGGCCCATCCAGACTAAGTACCTCAACAGCATTTTTTTTTTTTTTAAACTACGACATCACAACCAGTTAACAGATTTCAGACAGAAAAGTCATAGGGTCACCATTGCGTGGGGCACCTTGTTGATTTTCTGTCCTTGCTCAATAGTTTTTCTCTTTTGCCAGAGGTCCAACGTGTCCTGAGCAGAACCGTCTGTTTTAGTTTTTCCATTACCTAGTTGTGCGTCCTTGGGCAAAATATTTCATCTCCGTTGTGCCTAAATGTCCTCATCTCTGAAATGGGGTGGGGAGAAACAATATTCCTGCCTTACCTTAAAGGATTTCTCTGAAGTGAAAATAATGTTTGATTTAAACATTTAAACGCAATTTAAAAATTTAAAAGCGCAATAAAAACAAAAAGGTGAAAGTGTATACTTACATAGTCCAGGCAAAACTTGTCTTTATTTTGAATTGGCTGAACGACCTTAGATACAGTGGTATGTCAGCAAATGTTGAACAGGGTCTTTGGGGGAAGAGAACTACCCTGATTTACAGCACTGACAGATTCCCACAGTGTAAACACTCCCGTTTTGATCAGTTTTCATCTACCAATCAGCTTACAGAATTCCTGAGTCTCAGCTCCCATGTGTGGACCTGCACAGGCATGACATTGCTCGGGCATACTGGTCAACCTTAACCTCACCTGCTTGGTTTCATTTATAATAAGACTTGTTTGGACAAATGCTCACTGCAGTACATTTTATCTTCGTGATGGCACGATCTCATTATTTTATGTTTATCAGTTAGATGAATCCTGCATAAACTTACAAGCATACAAGAGCCGTCTTTTTGAAAGGTGCATTGCAGTGATCTATAGCTGTAATGACACTTTTTGTCTTAGGTATGGCATGGCTGGGAGGGCTCTTGGCATTGAAGGCTGACCAGTCCTCAACTGCATTAATTTCTAGTTCTATAATATTTCGACCACTCCCGTGCAAGGAATTTTTCTGATCGCACTTTTGGGTAAACATCATACATATCACTATAGTGTATGGATACATAAATATAAATATTTTAAACAATCACTTCCTGAGCTTGTTTAAGGATGTCCCTCAGACCACTGATTTAGGCTTAAATCAGTGTTCGGAACCACATTCAGTAGATCTGAGTCTCTCACAGTTCCTTTATGTCTTTTTGTGAATTACTTGAAAAACAAACAAAATGCCCCCCATTAAGCAACTGTGAGGTATGTTTCGAAGCTACCACATCTTCTCCCATCTTCACTACCCAAAAAGCTCTGTGACAACAAGGACAACATCAGGAAAGCATCAGCTCTCCTGTGGAGCAGGAGCAGAATTCTAAATTGACCGTGACTAGATCATTCGTTTTTCTCAGGAACACGTGGGTTTTCCCTGGGCTTTCTTGCTTGTGATAAGTAATCTCTGTGAGCATCAAGCTTCTGGAAGCACTAGAGGCTTCCCATGAATGCATCTGACCAATGAACAGGGAGGAAACACTAAAATGAAAAGCGGTGACATCAGGTGACAGGTCCTGCACGGGAGGGTTACTCTTCAGCCAGCGCAGTTGACCCTGACCTGGTGCTGTTCCGTCATTTCCGGGGGGCTGAGTTATCTTGTTGGTTTTGTAAAAACAAAATGTGTCAACTGATACTTGTGAAATGACATTCTGCACACGGTTATTCATTGGAATTGTTGGTAACTGTAGAAGTCTGGAAATCATATTAAAATCCACCAACGATGAGCTAAACTATGGTACATTCATACAATAGAAAACCACGACCCCATCAGTAGGAAAGAAAGAAGGAAGTGTTGGCATTCTTTTTTTTTTTTCTTTTTTTTTTTATTCTTATGTTAATCCCCATACATTACATCATTAGTTCTAGATGAAGTGTTCCATGATTCATTGTTCGTGCACAACACCCAGTGCTCCATGCAGACCGTGCCCT
>NC_138375.1:129414974-129525119 GCF_054177405.1 Leptonychotes weddellii | reverse complement strand
AGTGTTGGCATTCTTATATGGAAAGCTCTCCTTGTAAATGCACAGCCTGGACTTCAGACTGTTACCCTACTTATAAATGATAAAAATAAATAAATAAGCAAACATAGAGAGTGGTAACATAGGTTACTTTCAGAAAGGGAAAGAGAGAGCCTGGGGGCAGGAATGGGAAGAATGGTCTTTACCATATGCTTTTTATGTTGTTTGTGTTTTCTATGACAGTATGTTTCATCTCTTCACACACACACACAGACACACACACACGTACACATTCCCCCCCCCCCCCACTTTGGTTTATTTTTTAAGATATTGGAGCTTTCAGAGAAAGACAAATACCCTATGATTTCACTCATATGTGGAATTTAAGAAACAAAACAGATGAACATAGGGAAGGGAAGGAAAAATAAAATAAGACAAAGCAGAGAGGGAGGCAAAGTATAAGAGACTCTTGATTACAGGAAACAAACTGAGGATTGCTGGAGGGGAAGGGGGTGTAGGGATGCGGTAACTGGGGGATGGGCACTAAGGAGGGCACGTGATGTGATGAACACTGGGTATTATATGCAACTGATGAATTGCTCTACTCCTGAAACTAATACTCCACTGTATGTGAACTAACTTGAATTTAAATAAAATCTTGAGTGAAAAAAAAAATATTGCAGCTTTCCTTGGGGAACACCCATGAGTCTATCTGTAAAGTTTTCTATCTTTGAAGTGATGGGTTTTTTAAAATTCAAGAAGAGGGGCACCTGGCTGGCTTAGTCAGTAGAGCATGCGACTCTTGACCTTGGGGTTGTGAGTTTGAGCCCCAAGTTGGGTCTAGAGATTACTTAAAAATAAAATCTTTAAAAAAATTCAAAAAAAATTCAAGTATAAAAAATAATAAAAATAATTTAAAAATTAAAAAAATCAGTATAGGGGTGCCTGGGTGGCTCAGTTGTTAAGCGTCTGCCTTCGGCTCAGGTCATGATCCCGGGATCCTGGGATCGAGCCCCGCATCGGGCTCCCTGCTCCTCAGGAAGCCTGCTTCTCCCTCTCCCACTCCCCCTGCTTGTGTTCCTGCCCTTGCTATCTCTCTGTCAAATAAATAAATAAAATCTTTAAAAAAAAAAATCAGTATAATTAACATATAGTTCAGTATAGTCAAATATAACTAACATAGTTTCTGGTGTACAATACAATGATTGACAATTCTATACATCATTACTCAGTGCTCATCATGATACGTGTAACTTTTTTTTTAAAACCCACTCCTTCATCGTCTTCTCCCCAGCAACAACCTCTCCACTGTCTGCCATGATAAGTATACTCTTTTTTGTTTGTTTCAAGTTTTTACTTAAATTCTAGTTAGTTGACATACAGTGTAGTACAAGTTTCAGGAGACTTTAGTGATTCATCACTTACATACAACACCCAGTGCTCATCATAACAAGTGTCCTCCTTAATGCCCATCCCCCATCTAGCCCATCCCCCTACCCTCCTCCCTCCACCAACCCTCAGTTTGTTCTCTACAGTCAAGACTCTCTTTTGGTTTGCCTTCCTCTCTTTTTCTGTTTTTCCCCCTTCCCCTATGTTCATCTGTTCTGTTTCATGGTAAGTATACTCTTACTCCCCTTCCCCTATTTCATGATGGGGCATTTTATAAGTTTCGCCAGGAAAAATATTCGGAATTATGGAAAAATATATAGAATATTTATCATTTTAACCATTCACAAGTGTGTAATTTAGTGACACCAGATACAACATTCACAATGTTGTATACCCATCACCACTATCTACACTCAAATCATTTTCTTTTTTTTTTTTTTTTAAAAGATTTTATTTATTTGACAGAGAGAGACGAGGAGAGAGGGAACACAAGCAGGGGGAGTGGGAGAGGGAGAAGCAGGCTTCCCGCTGAGCAGGGAGCCCGATGTGGGGCTCGATCCCAGGACCCTGGGATCATGACCTGAGCCGAAGGCAGACGCCTAACGACTGAGCCACCCAGGCGCCCTCTCAAATCATTTTCATGACCTCCAACTCTACACCCACGGAACACTAACTCTCCCTCCCCCCTCCTCCCTTCCCCTGGGATCTCCAGTCTACTTTCTGTCTCTATGAATTGGCCTAGTCTAGGTACCTTACATAACAGTGGAATCATACAATATTTGTTGTGTGTCTGTCTTCTTTCACTATCCCGTATCCCTTTTTAATTTTTAAAAAATTTTTATTTATGTATTATTTTCCCATACACACTTTCTAAAGGACACATCTACCAACTGGATCCGTAAAGTTGTGAAAGTCTGAAGTGTCCTTTGTGTTGTTAGAAACACAGAGAACAGACCTTGTGAAATAGGTGGACGTGCCTGGGACAAGGTAGCACCAGTTTCTGATGTTTCCTGGAAACCCCTTTGTAACTTTTAAAAGGTTAACTAATAGCCTAGCTTGCTAATGCCCTCCCCGCTCCAAAAATGACCTGAAATGGCCACCACTGTCCATGTGCTTTGGCTCACATAAGACAGGGTTCTTTAACCGGGGCTCCCAGGGACCTTGGGAGGGTCCAGAAGTCTTTTCTGAAATTGTATGCCAATTTGTGGTGTGCTGGCCTTGAACTTGAGCATTCTGATTTTCAAAGTGCTCTTTGAGCCAGTAAAAAAAAAAAAAAAAAAAAAAGTCTTAAGCACCATTGCTAAATGGAATCATTAATGCTGCCCCCTCCCACGAAACACATATAAAAGCTCTTCCTTCAACAACTGGTTTGTCTACATACGTGATCGATGAACCCACACCAAAAGACAAGCCACTGACATGGGCCCAATGAAAGAAGTCTCTGGCTTAAAAACATGACCCTCAGAATTTCCATACTTAATATAAAATAATATGACACATGTGATTTGGTGACAAGGGAAAAGGACCATAGCACAAAGGTACATGAATGTAGAATTGTCACATGAGGACATTGAGAGCTTTTCTCATTCACTTCATAAATTGGTACCGAGGACCTGCTCTGTTCAGGTCTAAGTGCTCAGGATAAGGCTGTGAATGAAACAATGTCTCCGCCCTATGGGGCTCCCATCCTATTGGTAAGATTTAGACAACTAAGGAGTGAAAGGAGGTAGGACTCTTTTCAGATACTCCTAAATGCTTCAGTGAAATCGGATGGAGAGTGGCCGGATGTTTGCTTTTCTATAAGGTGGTTGGGGAATTCCTTTCTGGGGATAACACTTGAGCTGACTCCTGAAGGCCAAGAAGAGGCAGCCATGGAAAGAGTGGGGACAAGGGCACACTGGGCAGAGGGGACAGGCCGTGCAGCACCTCAAGCTGCCAAGGAGATGGGAGGTCCTGAATGCTGAGGGTGTCCGGGGCCCAACAGCCAGCCCTGCCTTTCATGGACTCCTCACACAGGGCTCCTTCCTCTTCCTCTTCAACACTAAAGTCCTTACCCTCTTCATATCCCATTCATCTTTCAGCAACCAGCACAATTCCAGCTCTCCAATGTTCCTTCTCTTCCTACAAAATCCTTTTGGGCCCTTGATGGCTTCACTGCCTCAACCATCTGTGTCAACATCTCATCGAGCCAAGAGAACTTGGAGCTCCTGGAGGAGAAGCATGTCTGCTCCTTCTTAATGGTCGTGGATGACAGACAACTAGGCAAACCTCAGAGATCAGGGTGGGCAGGATGCCCACGATGGCCACAGATGCCAGAGTGGCCTTTTTGACTGAGCCTCAGATGCATAACGATCCTCAAATTTAGATTTGGCCATTATTTGCCACACACTGTGTGTTAAAACTACTATCTATTAAACACTTGTATCATATATATAAAATATTTACCATCTTTTTTCTTTTAATACAGTAGGAAACACAAAAATTGGATGTGGCCCAGATTGCTCTTACCTGAAAGACCTAAGTATAAAGAGAACGAGTTCTAAAGGAAGCTGCTTGGGGTCAAATCCTAGGTTCATTTATTCTTGGCCAGATAAATTTGGTAAGTGCTTAACAGTTCTAAATATGGGGAACAACGGTGTCCCAGATGGATTATAATAGAGCCTTACCCATACCTAACTTAAACGAGGAGACTTGGGACTTCTTGAGTTGAGATTTGGGCAAAATTTTGGACTTTCAGTTGACACTGTGGTGGAAACTTTGGGGACCTTGGGGTGGGGTCAATCTACTTTGCATATGGGATGGACCTGGCTCTCTGGGAGCAAGAGGGTAGACGGTGGTAGAATGACCCCCAGACATCCTCATCCTGACCCCCCGAACCTACGATATATTAGCTCACACGCCACGAGACTTTACAGATAGAAGCGTAGAGTGTAGAGACACAGATGGTTTCTAGTTGCTTGAGTCCTTCCAAGGAGCAAAGAAAAGCAAAGAACAGCTCAGAGTGCAGACATACAGGACTCAGCCTGCCATTGCTGGCTTGAAGATGGACAAGGGGATCCCGAGCCAGGAATGTGGGCAGTCTCTAGAAGCTAGGGAAAGCGCCTGGGTGGCTCAGTTGTTGAGCGTCTGCCTTCGGGTCGGGTCATGATCCCAGGGTCCTGGGATCGAGCCCCACATCGGGCTCCCTGCTTGGCGGAGAGCCTGCTTCTCCGTCTCCCGCTCCCCACCTGCTTATGTTCCCTCTCTCGCTGTCAAATAAATAAATAAAATCTTAAAAAAAAAGAAAACACCCAAAAAACCAGATTCGACACAGAACTCACAGAAAGGAAATGCAGGCCTGCCGACATCTTGATTTTAATGCTGTGAAACAGACTTCTGACCCATGGAGCTCCAGGAAAATAAATCTGTGTTGCTTTAAGCCACTAAGTCTGTGGTAAAAGGTGTCAAAGCAGCAGTATGTAAAGGAGCAGCAACACATGACCTAATACATGAAGAAATTTCCCAGAAGTTAGTACCTCTAAACAACTTGTAACAATGCCTACCATGTAGTAAGCACTCAGGAAGTGGTTACCATCCTTCTCAAAGATGAGAGGGAAACAAAGATGTCATAAAGATATAAATAATTCTATAAGATGGTGTCAAGAACCAAGCAACGATCTACATAGAACCACCTTCAAAGGACTTTACTTTCTGAGTAAGTTTCTGGAAATAATCAATTCCAAGATTATGACAGGTCTTCCTAAAATGACTGCCGGAAGTCGGAGCAGCAAACTCAAAATACATATGCGGTCTTTGTAGGTAACATCAACAGGACAAACAAGCAAGCTGGACGGTGGGCCAGACCGGAGCGGTAGCCCCACTGGAAGGGGCAGATCTGAGCCCAGCTGACATCAATGAAAATGCAATGCAGGGGCGCCTGGGTGGCTCAGTTGGTTAAGCGACTGCCTTCGGCTCAGGTCATGATCCTGGAGTCCCTGGATCGAGTCCCGCATCGGGCTCCCTGCTCGGCGGGGAGCCTGCTTCTCCCTCTCCCACTCCCCGTTTGTGTTCCCTCTCTCGCTGTGTCTTTCTCTGTCAAATAAATAAATAAAATCTTAAAAAAAAAAAATGCAATGGAGGGATGTCAAATTTTCAAGAAGCTGGAAATCTACACGTTGTTCTATGAAATCTCTTATTTTTAAATGCTGGGAACAATTCCCATTGAAACACAGACAGACCCACACATTATTTTCAGGCAAAACTGCTCATATTGGCCAACCACACAGGGGCCAGAGGCCCTGGACTTGGTATCTCTGGCCATTTAGTGAAGGCATGTGAAGCACAAAAAGGTAAGCTGCTTTGAATGCTTTTTTTTTTTTTTTGGCCCTCTCAACACCTTATCTCATAAAAGCATCTTTTGCATGCTTTTGGTACCCCATCGAAATCTAAGAAAGTATGAATTAAATGAAATTCCAATCAAGTTAAACAGAAAGACAACTCTGAATTGTATTCAAATCCAGTTTTATTAAAATCATTTGGCAATTTTAGTGGTTATACAAAGTCTTTGACTAGGACCACTGGACACATTAGACATGAGTTTGTGTTTTTGGTTTGGCCTGGTTTTAGGGGTACAGGTAGTTCCCTAAAATCTTCTGCCCTCCCTTTCATTACCAAATGGCAAAGTGCCTTGAGTTTCTCTGTCTACAATATCCTGCTACTTATCGGACAGGAATTTGTCAAGTAAGACTGAAAAAATAAAATCCATAGATTCAAAAAAATCTCTGCAAATATTGAGAACATACGAGGGATACAAAAGACACCTACATTTAGTCCTCCAAGTAACAAGGCAAGCATCTGATGTCTGTGGTTTCTTGTTTTTATTTATTGCTAATTACAATTCAGAGACCAAAGGGTTTCCAAAAGCTCTAAAAATCTTCATTGAATTGTTGACATTCATTGACATTCCCCCCATACAGTTCCACTGAATTCAGAGGATAAAACCAGGACAGCACTTGAATTGGCCTTTACAATTACGAGCCCGTTTTTCCTTTAGTGTGTGATTTTTCTTCTGCAGTAGCTTGGAGTACTATCTGCTTGCTCAGTGCTTGACAATTAGCATCTGCCTTGCGGGAGATCTAAGTATTGGCTTCGTAAAGTGTATTATGGACAGCAGCTGCTGGAGGCATCCCTGTCCGGGGCAAAACTTTTAGCAGACCTTAAGCTAAAACCTTAGAGGATTTGGTGCTCCTTAGTTGTTCTCCAGGGATCCTGAAGCTGTCTATAAGAGACAAAGAAAGTTGTGTAAGAATCTTTACACAAGAACTTTCAGCCGGTTCCGAAGGAGTCCTTGCTTTTCTAGCCATGTATGAAAACTTGGCTTTGGCCGGGGAGCCCTGTTGTTTTGTTCCTGTGGTAAGACTATCTCTTGGGGATTGGAATGCAGACAACGAGGCTGGGCAATCACCTGAAAAAATTCTGCCCTCGCTTCCCTCCGAGGCGGTACTTTCTTAAGATTTGTGAGGATAGTTTCCAGTACTGGTTTTCAGGCATTGTCTATCTCTGGACATTCTCGTTATGAATTCCAGACCGTTCCCCTGAATGGCCAATGTATTTCACCAGCGGGAGAAGACTGGCCATACCCGATCACGGTTGGCCACCTGATTGTTTTCAGGGGGAAACACTTATTCCTCCAGGAGAACACATTACCAGACTCTACTCTCACTGACTCGTGGCCTAAAAAATAGCACTGCTCCAAGAAAAAGCAGCCTGGCACTCAGAATAGGGCCTTGACTTTGGGAAGGTTAACTATGCGCGTGATCTGTGTTGTTCTAGTTCATAGGCCTGTGAACATTAAGTCACAGCAGAAGCAGTGAACATCAAATAATAGTTTTTATTCTTATTTCTCTAAGAAATGAAGGAACATCTTCTTTAGGAAAGAGCATACACTTTTAAGTTTCGCCACACATAACTCTTTGCATCTAATTTATGTTCTTAAAAAAATATAAGTGGCAAATGACCTCTCCCAAATTAAAGAAAAGACTTAGGATATAAGGGTCCCCTCCCCCACATTAAAGTTGCTCTCAGTCTTCACTTCAAGAATACTTACTGCGAGACATTCGGATAGTATCTGGGACCAAAAAAAACCTCAATGCGTACAGGGTCACGTTGCCGACCCACAGAGCACTTAATCCCAGGAGAGAGAACTTCTACTTACAAACGGAGTCCTGATTCCAAATTTGCTATGGAATGTCATGGTGACTTTGTTTTTATGTCCTGTTCTTTGATCAAAGGCATGGCACGTATCAAACGGCGGGATGTACAAGTGAAGGCTCACGGCGGGTTCCGTGTGGCTAATGTTCTCTACTCGATGTAAGCCGATGGAATCTACATGACACCCAGGAAGGAGAAGCGGACAAAGGAGCTGAGATGACTGACAGGTGCCGGCAAAAGTTCTGCCAACCACGTGAGATCATAAATCAATCTGATACAGACAAGCAGTCACTTCAAAGGGACTTCCCAGTTAAAGATCGTAAGCAATGTGTCCTCTACTCTTTCCCGAAACCCCCCTACAATTGTATTAGAACAATTTTAAAAAGGCATCAACCCACAAAGACCAAAAAAAAAAACACAAAAAAACCCAACACCAATGGGAAAATAGAAAACATCAATGAAAGCGTAAAAGTTTGAGGGCTTGAAAGTAGATGAATGGCTTTGCCAAGGACAGAAAGCTAAATCCTTAGCTCCCCGTGAGGAGAGCCCCAAATTAACCTGACTTCCATCTTGATATCATATCTGTATCTATGTATCAACAGCTCAGGGATGGCAGCTTCTGGAAATGAGGATGAAGATGGGGCGAAAAATCCAAGAACTGGTTGCAAGCCTATTAAGTAGAGGCTCAAATCCCTTTTACCACTTCTCTCCCTCATTCCCCTGAGTACAAGTCTGAGATCTATACTCTAGAAAGAGTCTAACACATGAACTCAGGACCGGTGGATACCAGGTGAAAAACAGGTGATGTTACCAGGTGACCTAAGTGATCATTTACCTACTGAATGGTACGATCCCTGCTTTCTTCCCCACCTAGCTGCCAGAATGCTGCCAGACAGGATTCCCCCACCACCACCCTCCTCCCCAGCCCGACAGGAGATGGGAAGCACCTTCTCAGGGATCTGATCGGCTCTAGAACAAAGCTCTTCAAGGTATCTCTACTGGTTGTTCCTCAAGGAGAAATGTCTGCCAGATTATCCTGGAGGGAAGTCTAGTTGACACACACCATCCATGTGTTCAGAGCTACCAGTTAACTTCTTTTTTGTCCCCAGTTTCAAATATTAGCATACAGCCAAGGCCACGAGACAACTGAGCAAGGCCTCCAGTAGTAAAGACAGGGTCCAGAGCACACCCCGCCCCCACCAAAATGCAGACCCTTGAAACAGACACTGCTCAGGAGAAGACTTAAAAATTTTTTTATGATTAATATCCTCAGAGAGAGAAGCTCAATACCACAAAAAGGACCAGAGAACAAAAGGAGCTTTCAGAAACAAAAAGAAATAGCTGAAACAAAAACCTGAATAGAAAGGTTGGAAGAAAAACTGAGGAAGCTAGAAAAGACTCAAAGAACAGAGAAATAAAAAGAGAAAATAGGAAAGAAAAAAAAAATCAGATGGCTAGTTCAGGAGGTTTCATATCTGAGCAATAAGAGGTTCAGAAACAGAACCAAAACACCAAAACCAAACAAAACCCCAAAGAAATAACTTGAGAATATTTTCTTGACTAGAGGGACACAGATTTCCAGAATGAAAGAACCCACAGACTACCCAACACAATGAATGAGAGTCATGAATCAAGGTACAGGACTGTAATACTGGGGATAGGAAAAGATACCAAAAGAGAACATTCCAAAGTTTCTAGAAAGAAAAAATAATTATACAGAAAGATTCAAGAATCAGAATGGCACCAGGCTTTCAAAAAGAAGACAGATTGGAAACAAAAAGTCAAGGGATTACCTTCATAGTTCTGAGAGAAGATCCTAGGTCCTAATTCCACATCAGGCTAACTTACCAATCAAGTTGTGAGGGTAGAACAGAGATTTTTAGATACATGAGGTCTCAAAAACTTACTTTCCATGAACCCTTTCTTTCTCATAGAGCCAATGAAGATATCTTCCACCAAAATAAGAGCACGAACCAAGAAGGAAGCAGACAAGTGATCAGGAAAAAAGGGGATCAGTAATGGGAAGGAGCACAGGGAAAGCCTGCATGATGTGAGGGGACCCCAGAATGGCAGGTGAGCCCTGGCTGAGAGACTGATCAATTCACATTGAAGTAAGTCTAAGGGCCCTGGGGGAGAGGAAGGAAAGAAGGAAGGAAGGAGGGGAGGGAGGGAAGAGAGGAAAGAGAAAATACTCAAAAATATGTTGAGAAAAAATTTCTCGTTAGGAGAGAGTTTGAGGTGTAATCAAGGAAGGAATTCAGTGTTAATTAGTGTAGTTAAGGTAGGCACCAAATTATGATTTATACTTTATGATCTGGCTCCATGAGCTCGTATAAGACAAAAGCAAAGCCTAGAAGGTGAAGACTGAGGTTCTATCCCAGCTATAGTTAGACCACCTTCCAACAACTCACAACTTCTGGGATCTTTAGCCGTTTTCCTCATTTCCCAAAATGGGACGTAATTCTCGGATACGCAGACTTTGTGGTTCTATAGCTTACTGCTCATGACAGACCAGCTTAAGCACACTTTTGAACCTAAGTTCTACATTCTTGAGAGATGGCCACCCTTACACAAATTGTTTGTTTCTCCAATTGCAAGCGCATACACTACTCAATGCAAGCTGCACAATCCTGCAGTCACAGCCCCCACAAAACCTAGTCATCGTCCTTTAGAGAAGCCCCTGAAACTCTTGTCTGGTATCTACTGTTAATAATCCCAGCATCCATCCATCCATCCACCCGCCCATCCATCCATCCATCCATCCATCCGTCCATCCACCCGTCTTTGCCTCCTTTCCTTATGCCCATGGTGTACCATCTCTCACAATAACCTTGGACCTTTCTTGGTGATACTTACCGATGCCAGTTTGGTCTAGGCATGTCTACCATTTGCCTTTATGTAATTTGGTCTCCTTGTCTCAACTTTCTTTTTTCTCCACCCCGTGTTGCACACTGCTACGGAATCCATCAAGATACTCCCAATAAAATTCTACTGACCAAAGCAAACTCTTACTTTCAGCTGGTTTTGGAGGCCCCAGGCCCTCATCTCCCTCTACTCTCTTCCTACTCCTGTCCAAGCCCATTCTCCCTTGTCTCTAGCAAGACCATTCCGGAACTTTTCATTCTTTGTAATGATTGTGACTTCCCTTCCCTCACATTCTTCCCTGTACTCGAAACACCGTTTCCACCATCAGTATCCATCTGCACCCCTCCTGCATCGGTAAAAATCAAGAGTTGAACTCTCAAGGCTTTTCATCTTATGGGCAATTCGTCTACAGAAATATTTAGCTTTTCCCACCCAATATTTTACCGACTGGCAAAATTTCCCAGAAAAATCAGAATTTCCCACTTCGGTGGAAAAGGAATTTGAACCATGTGGCTGGAACTGAGTGGCCATCACTGTCCCCCTTAGACAGTGTGGCCTGCACACACCAGGACCCACAGCCTTATTCTTGGCCTGTATGACTCACTTACCTTACCTGCTTGGCTCCTATAGGTTTTGCACTGAAGACCCTTGAAAAAAAGCTTACCTCCTCTTTAAGACCTAATCTAGTTTCACAAAGACTCTGGGACTCTAGCTGAAAGCAATTATTCTGAAAGGCTTTTTGGCTTCACTGGGAGGAATACAGGCAACAAAATTGTTCCAGGAAATTTGGTATGTCTTATATATACCAACCCTCAGATAAAAGCTTCCCGCCACATAAGAAATGGACCCCTTTGTGTTTTGTGAATGGGGGAGAAAATTTCCCATACGATCTGACCTTTGTAAGTGGCTTACATTCTTAAACTAATGAACAAATTCAGGTCAAGTGTCAAAACTAATATGGGACTTTAAGATACAAGAAAAAAGTTGCATGGCCAGAAAAAAATCTCTGTAATATTTTATTTTACATCAATGGGATGGCATCCCAATTAAGAGTACGGGCTTTGGAATCAAATGGCTTGAGTTCAAATCCTGACGGGCACTTAAAAGCTGAGTGACCTCAGACGAGTTATTTATTGTTCCTGTATGTTGGCAATCTCATCTATAAATGGGAATCAAAAATGATCTCCCACCACCTTTAACAGGCTTTTTGGAAAGTGACTATCTCCTTTAGAAATACAGATGTTAATCACAGCCTCTTCTGAAAAGCATCTGGCTCTCCCAGATCACATTTAGGAGAAAGAATGAATTCTTGGTAGAGATCTATAAATCACTGGTAAATAATGTGCTCTATAAAGATTCCCTTGAGAACATGCTTTTAAGTCTGCTGTATGTATTTTATAAAAACAGGGACTAGCCAGCATTCTTAATCATTTCCAGAACATTTCCTTACATTTTCTAACACAAAGACTAATATTTCCAACCTGGCCTCACTCCCTTATTAAGAGAATCTACTTTTGGGGCGCCTGGCTGGCTCAGGCCACAGAGCGTGCGCCTCTTGACCTCAGGGTTGTGGGTTTGAGCCCCATGTTGGGTGTAGAGATCACTCAAAAATAAAATCTTTAACAAAAATAAAAATAAAAGACTCTACTTTTGTAAATTCATATTCGATGCTAACTGTCCTCAGACTTGGCAGGAAATGACTTTTCAGTGCATCTACTGCACGTATTTTGAATAAAGTGATTCTAACTCAGATGCAAAGCTTAAAAAAAACAAAACCTACTGCTTTTAGATCATTTTCCAAGTATCTGAAACCATGACTCCATGAACCAAAGTCTGCTGGACGTGGGCAAGTAAGCAGTATTTCAGAAGGGAGTTCAAGGCTTTTCCCACTTGCCCTTAGAAAAAGGTATTCGATGTTAGTTACCGTTGATGTAGGCACACTGGTTTTCTCTCAAGATTCTTTCAGACTTCTTGATCATCTCGTTGGATTTTTTGTCAGGCCAGGCAAATAAGGTCTCCTTTAGATTTCCCTGCAGCATCTTCAGAAAGCAGTGGGAGTCGGTGTGATCATGGATACTGCTAATATAGACACAAAAAGACAACGGAACTCAGGGGATGGTCCAGCAGCACCCAGAGCCGCATAACACTCTGCCCAGAGCTGATTACTGCTGCATACTGTCGAGAGGACGGGTCACAAACCATTTCAGCTGGCTTTGTAAATGTCATCGATTTGTAATTAACAGCGTTCAGGGCAACACGTAACATACTATGTCTTCCGTATCAGTGCATATACGGGGTGCAATGCTGATGCATGACCGAAGTACAGAACAGTGCGTTTTTAAAAATCGGGTTGTACTACTACTTTGATAACAGAAATACAAAACCAGCAACCTTTTATCTTCTGCAAGACACAGCTTTTAAGAACTCAATTAAGCTGGGCTACAACTCGATTATAAAACCTCAGAGAAATTTGAGAAAGGATAAAGATAATCATCTCTCATAACTGCATCACACTTGTAAGATCACTTTATAGTGGGTTTTTTTGCCCCCCAGGCCTTTTCTCTTTTCTCCTGCCTTTGGGGGACAAAAGGTATGTGTGTTAACACCCAGACGTTTTACTGCCATCATGTTAATATTTTGTAGATTTAGAGTACCCTACCTGTGATTAACTCCCAACAATGGAGGGAGAACGGAAGTATATTGGATTTGCAGAAAATATTTATTCATGTAACCTTAGGCTAATAAAAGGTATGAGCCTGTATGTTATTAGCATTTATCTTCTATGTTGAATGCATAAAACCATAAGAACTCATTTCCTAAACCCACAGAGCCTAGTCCTACTCTTGACATAATCTGCTTTCAAAAAAATATTGAATGAATGAAAACAATGCCATTCTGTATGAGTAAAATCCTCTATAGACCTAACTCCCCCCAAATCTCATAAATTCAGGTCTCCTCTCTCCCATCAAAAACGGGTCTGCCAGTATTGTTTTTACCATTCTCAAAAGCCCGAGAAGGATCTGTTTACAGAGATAACAATACTCACAAGTGTAGAAACTAGGGACAAATTAAGGAACCAAGTTTCAAAGAATTGGTATTAGTTTAAGCTGCCTTGCCCTCTACATAAAAAAACTAAAAAGAAAGTAAAAAAAGGCAAAGACAGTAAACAATTAACTTGAAGTAGCAAGAAATTTTCTGAATTTGTGAATTGCTCTTCTGGGTCCAAATGTGGACCCTTTTGTCTTTGGTCCCATAACTGTTTACAGACTTCAAAGCACCACAAAGGTCAAGTTTTAGCAAAATTCCGTATACATTTAACTCTACAGAAGACACAGAGAGAGAGAGAGAGATTAAGTTAAACTGGTTACTACCTCCTTCGATTTACTACTCATTTGGGGGGCTGGTTTTGGTATACATGGTGTATGCCTAAACCCCTGATGTTAATTCCCATGAGAATTTCTGTTGGGACATTTTGAACAAATAACTGTATCATGAAATTTGTTAATGCTCCCAAGACCTGTAGCCATTCTGGTACTGGCCTTTTCTTAGGCTGGACTAGATCATCGACTAAGCATCTGCAAATGAATTAACTGTATTACCTGCCATGTCCTTCACCCCAACACAGAATCATTAGGTTGAATTTTCCATTTCCTTCATCCACAAGATTTCGAGTATACCTGAAAGGAAGGTATTCAGAAGTTTGAATCTGGTTGATGAAATATGCATTGGGAAAAAGAAGTGTGTCACTAAGTACGGCTCACTTACAAAAGTGAATATTTCTACCTCTAAACAACTTTAAATGTGGTTTTCTAATTAGAAAAATCCAGCACAAATGAAAACAAGTCATTTTTTCAGGTCATTTTGGACATTTTTGTATTTTGTATCACCACGTTTATAACTGCTCTGTTTTAATTAATGGCACAAAAAAGGTAAGGGGGGGGAGCAAATTCCTTGATTCTCCTCCTGACAGCCTCAAACTGATAAAAAGAATGTTTCTTACAGAGGTATTTACAAAGTACATTACTGCTCTAGGCAAGAATGTTGCTATTTTTTTTTTTTTCCTTCCTCCCTGTAGCTAAACCAGAACGTAAGAAACAAGGTTTCATTAAATAGCTGTTTCTAGAATTCTCCTTAGTATTTGCTATAACCCAGACACAAACCACATTCAAAAGCACTCATAATGGAAAATTCCTCCACAAATAGGGTGGGGATTGACTTAAGTATACAACAAAGGACACTCCATAGGGAAGTAAATAACACTCTAAACCTTTTCCAGGAGAAACCAGTAACTGGCCACAAAAAATCCCAAATCGAAAGGACCACAAGCACACCATCAGTAAAACAAAAACCAAAACCCACTTTTAAAGTTTCTCTTGGTCGAAAAGGTACCATCCACACCATCTAGTTAGCAAAGTTTGATATAAATCATGACATTCACTTAGATTTTTTAAGACAAGGAATCTTTCTCCCATATTTGGGGGAGTGTTTGATCACACGGTCATCTGTTCGTTTATGTCCTGAATGCCCCTTCCTCCCTCTTCCTCCCCAGGCAGGAGGCCAGGTGCTGGCAGAGCGGGAGCACGGAGAGAAAGGTGATTAGTAAGTGCTTTTTAGATGTCAGTCATCCTTACTTGGTAGCCCTTGATGACCTCGCAAGGGGCTGTGCACACAGCCTTTAATTCCCAATAAACTCCACTTTTGGTGTCAGGATACTCTTTTTCTCTCTCTACCAGTCTTGGGGTCACCCCCCTTGCCTCTCTGGAGCTATTTCCAGAGACGTTACCATCTGGCTCACACTAGAACATTCTGTCTTGGTTTGTCTGCACTGGCTTTCCCAAGGTCAGAGATCAGAATCCTTTGCAGTGCTGGACACCTATGCCATGCAAAAAAAATACTATCAAAATAATTTGCACTGTCCTACATCTCTCCCTCCACACTGCCCCAGCTGCCCACCCAGGACTGCATCATTATTTTAGTTGCACTTCCAGATGCCTGGGTATAGATCAACACAAATGCTTGTGTTGCATTTCAAGTGACTCAGAGCTTATCAATCAAGAGGAACTGAAAGCCCCCGGAAATGCCATTGTTCTAAAGATTCAGAGCCCTTCCAGCCTACCGTGGTTGCTGAATTTCACTTGGTCAATGATCTATCTAGGCTGAGGGCAGGCGCCACGCATCAGCTGGAAGGTTAGTGGTTGTTTGGAGTGAGGACTCGGAATAATGATGCTAATTTGACTCTCGGGGCTCCTACCTGAAAGAAGTCTGACCCAGTGCAGGTAATCCAACCTTTTTATTGCCTACCATTCCTCATCTGTAAAACAGTTGGGTAAGAATTGTACCTATCTCACAGAGGTGTCATGAGATAAATGAGTTAATATGGTGTATTAAACTGCCTGGAAGAGTACCTGGCCCAGAATAAGCCCTCACTTGGAGCTAGCCGCAAAATTAAAAAGTGGACTCTGCTAGCTTTACTGGTAGCCACAGAAGGATAGGAACCAAAGGAATTTCCTGGAGCCACGTACAAGTGGAAAATGGGATCTTAAACAGGCTTCGCTGTTGTATTTCAAATCCTAAAATACAGAGGAAACAGCCCTTGCCGACAAACACACTTACCTATGTTTAGGTAGGGTGACTAAAAGGAACTGCTCCCAAGGAAAACAATCTCTGCTTATTCTTATCTTTCAAGTATTTGTTCTCTGCCTACCCTCAGCCCAACCAGCCATAAAGACTGAATCGCTAGCTGCCCTTCAGAACAGAAAACCCTCACCCTTCAGGGGGGATCAGGTTTTACTTCCGGCGCTAGAGGATTGGTAGAGAGATTCATTTTTACTTATATCACGAAGCCAGAGCTGCAAAGGACCATCTCACTCCAGCACATCTGGGAAGCAGCGGTCTCCCATTTACATTCCAGAGCCTCAGAACTAAGGATTCGAGAAAGCATATTGCCTGGGGGCTGAAAGGGAAGCACTCCTTGAATTCACAACCCTGAGAGTGGGTGGAAATAACCCCACAGCCCGGCAAGTTAAATGGGTCTGGGAGGGTCAGCATGAGCTGAAAGCAGCTATTTTATCGTGGCAAAAATGGCTGTTGGCAGGTGCCCGGCCGCGGGCGACCGACTGATGGAGAACTGGCTCGGGGGACTGTGTCCTCCACCGCCACCCCTTTCTTGGGATGGCTGATGGAGTTCTCTCCAGGGAGCACGCTCCGTCCCCCAGGGGCGGCGGGCCGGGGAAAGCCCAAGCGCGTGGGGCCACCGCGGCGGGGGGGGGGTCTCCCCGCACCGCCGCGCCCGAGGCGAGGGAGCAAGCCGGAGGAAAGAGCACAGCTTCCGAGGCCGAGAGAAGGAGCGGAGGTTTGGAAGCGTCCGGATGGACCGGCGAGAAGGGGACAAAACACTTTACAGCGGTGCAGTGGCCTCCGCGCCCGGAGCCTTCCGCAGTCTCCGGCCAGGCCGGGATGCTCCGCCTTTGGACCAAAGCGCCGAGCGCCAGCCCTGCGGCTCGAGGGCGAGAAGGCGCAGCGCGGGGCTGCGGGAAAAAGGCTGGCGAGCGGCCGGAGGGTGGGCGCCGCGGGGCGTCGGAGACCTGCGCCCGAGCTCTCGGGGCCGGGGCTAGGGCGCGCTCACCGGTACTGGTCGAACTTGGCGTACGCCGCCCACTCGGCGGGGTCGCTCTCGTAGGCTTCCAGGACCGCCTGCACCTCCTCCACGTTGACCTCCTCGCCGGCGAAGAGCTGGTGCAGGATGCGGATCAGATCCTCCAGGGTCCGCGGCTTGAGCACCTCGGTCTGCTCCATCCCTCGCCGGGCTGGCGGCGCGCGCGGCTCTCTGCTGGGCTGAGCGCGGGGGAGCGGGGGGCGAGGGACCTCAGCTGCTGGCTGCACAGCTGCGCGCGCGGGGGCGCACACACACACACACACACACACACACACACACACACACAACCCCCAGACGCTCGAGCGCCACAGCTAAAGAGCTCCCCACCAAGATATCAAGAGGCACCCCCAGGTCCCCCAGCAGCGTGGCGGATCCGGGCTCGCGGTAGAACTCGCCGCGCGCACAAATCAGGACCGAGTCGGCTGGGTCCGGCGGCCCGGCCCTTTTTAAGCTCTCGGAGTCGGCGGGACTGTACCAACGGCCCTCGGAGGGTGGGGAGAGGCGGGGAGCGACCTGGGGACCGTGGCGGAGGCGGCGGGAGCGTGCGGACAAGGTCCACGCACGCCGCCCCGGGTCCCCTCTTCCCTCCCCACCGCCCGGCACGGCGGCGCTCCCGGGGACCCCGGCTCCGCGTCCCCGCCTCCTCGGTGGGCTTCTTGCCGTCCCCAGCCCACCTCGGCGCGGCGCGTTGTGTCCGCCCATCCTGGCCCCTCGGCTCCGCGCCCCCCTCCACTCCCGCGTCGCCGCCGCCCTGGGAGGCTCCCCGCCGCGCGGGTCGGCGATGAGGGGACGTAGACCGCAGAGGGTCAGGAGAAGGCTGGGGCGGGGGGGCGCTGAGGAGAGGGGAGGGAGGGGCCCTCCCTTCCGAATGGAAGTGGGAACTGAGAATTGCTTGCGAAGGTTGACGAGGGCGTCCACTCCCTAGCTGGAGAGCTCCTGTGTCGTCGACTGAAAGTATCCAGAACATGTTCCAGGCTAGGTGGAGAAAAAAAAGTGGAAGTCTTTCTTGGAAAAAACATCTAAATGTACTGTACCGAAAATACAATTTTCACAAAGGACACTCGGGTCTCGAGCAAGACGAGGGAGACGTTGGGAGGCCAGGGAACCCCTCTTCAGTTTTAAAATCAAACATTGCCTTTAAAATAATGTATTCGGTGCAGAGACCGGATGTATCATTAATGGCTTCTAAAGCAGTAATTTAAAGGGTTCTAAGGAGGCTATTAAAATCAAATCGAGGAGTGCAATTGAAAGAGCCTACTGGTTAGGGAAACGTGTCTCTGTGCTGTGCAGGGCACTCAGCACGGTTTGTGAAGGACACGAAGTGAGTATGAATGAAAATAAGTGTGAGGGACAGAAGAAATGCAAGTATAGATTCATTCTGTCTCATTATAAACGGACCCAGGGAATAATTCGGATTCAAGGTTATTGAAAGCCTAAATTTCTCAAAGACCAGTCTTTCCCCACTCCCCCACCCCCATTTTGCTTCAATGTATGTGTGTCTACATATTTACATTTACTTGTGCCACCCAAAGTCTTATTTTAAACATCTCTGTTTTAAACTGATTACACTGTAAGTATTCTAATAATGTTGTTAGGGAGTAAAAATGACAGTGCAATCACCATTGTTCAAAAAGAGGTAGAAAGCGCCTCAGAAGCCAACCTTTTGTGATATAGGTTGCTGAGAGGTGGTTAACTGAAGTATTCTGGGGCAGAGTACTTTGTACACTTTTTATTGTTTACTCGAAAAAATTTTTTATTCTTATGTTTTCTATTGAGTCTCCGAATTACTTCATTTTAGCTATCCTAATCTACTTTCACTGGCTCTTCTTGACCTTCCAAGACTTCAAGAATCCTAATATAGCTGCATTCACACATTCATATTCATTGCCTCTCTTCTCTACATCTTCCCACAAACAGTTTCATTGGTCATTTCTATGTGGATGCCTCCCACTTCTCCCTAATTTTATATACTGAGAGCAAGTTCTATTTAACATGGTTTGGCACCTAAAATGCAACATATTTGAAACTCCTTTCAAGTGTGCTTTTCAACTCCCGGAGTTTCTATTTCTGCAGAGAGGCTACCTAGGCTCAAAAACCACATCCACCATGGTCTACCCCTTTCCTTGCTTCATTCTCAAACCCTTCTACCAAATGCCAATTTTTGTACCTCTGTATACTTCATGATTTCCTGCTTTTCTATTCCTATTGCTACTACACATGCTCAAGCGTCTATTTTGGATAGATTATTGTAGACCTCCTAAACTGGATTCCTTGGTTCCAGCAACCCCCCCCCCCACCACCGACCTTGGGGTGAATCCTTTATTCACAGCCACTAGATTCATTATCCTAAGGCAACAACTAATGATGTCATTTCATAGTCAGGTATTTTCAGTAACTCTTATTTCTAATACACAATGTTTGTCAGTCTGGCATTCGAAGTTTGCCACCTTTTGCCATTTTTTTTTTAAAACAAATATGATCTTCCAGTGAATTAGTGACTATCTCTTGTGTTTACCCAATCCATTCTTTTGCTTAAGCTTTTCCTTGTGACTAGACTCTAGAAGGCCATTTCCATATATCCAAATCTTACCTTAAGTCTTAGCTCAAATGCTTTTCGCTCAAGTGAGCTAGCTGTATCTCACCCTGAAAAGGGGCGATAATCAGTATCCTTCTTAGGGCACTTACTACGTCAGAGCATGTAATGCTGTTGCTTATGTGAATCATAACATGACACGCACATTTAGGACAGGCTCTGCTTACATTTTACTTTTATATCCCCCTCAGTGCCCGGCACACTGTGCCTTGTGTATGCATGAATGACAAAGTTAGGAAAAACAGAGGTAATTGGCTAATTTGACTGCTAGCTAGGTTTTCTTTAGGGATCCTGGGGTAGTGAGTTCAAATCTAGCAGACTTCTCTCAATTGCTTTTGGTTTCTGTGCAAAGGACACCTGAATTCTTCCCAGAACAGTTACACTGCTGAAAAGGAGGAGGAGGAAGAGGAAGAAGGGAAGTAGTATTTCCACAGTACTTGGCATTGCCCAGGGCAATGATTATCACATTTTCAGACACTGACATAGGGTAGATATCCACAGCAGGGAACAAGAGTTACTAAAGGTCTGGAAGTAATGGTCTATCCATCTATTCAACACATTTTTTAAAAAAGCATGTGCTATATGCCAAGAATTCTTCACAAAATGAAGTCTGCCCCTACGGGGCTTATGCTCTTAGGAGGTGTGGGGGTGGGGGTGAGGAAGGTAGACACCCAACAAATATTACAGTATGCAGGGAGAAATGGGCACGTAATGTACACAAATATATAATGGAGACAAATACAGCAGGAGAAGCTGGATAGAGAGGGTGGTGAGGAATTGTCATTTTAGGGGAGTTCAGGGGAACACTTTTCTGATGAAATATTTCAGCAGGGACTGAAGGAAGTTAGTGAGACTTGTAGCTGGAGGGGGAGGGGGGGAGTTTACAAGTAAACAGTTAAATGCAAAAGCCCTGGGAGGAAATACTAAGTGCTTGTTGAACGTGGATGTGGGCAGCGGGGCGTGGAAGTAGGGACTACAAATCAAATACGCCCTCACAGAACAATGGAAGCCATTGAGGGATTTTGGCCAGAAAGCAAGCAGATCAAGGGAAGCCAATTAGATGGCTATTAAACAACAATCTGAGTGAGGTAACAGTGGCTTTGGCCAGAGTAGCGGCAGAAGAGAGGAGAAATGGTTGCTTTTCTAACAGGTTTTGAAGGTAAAGGTGTCAGGATTTGCAGAGATTTGAAATGCGCTGTTAGAGAGGGATCCAGAATGAGTCAAGATGGGGCGCCTGGGGGGTGGGGTGGGGGGCTCAGGTCGTGATCCTGGAGTCCCAGGATGGAGCCTCCAGCCCCGCTCCCTGCTCATCGGGGAGTCTGCTTCTCTCTCTCCCTTTGCCCCCCCAACCCCTCATGTTCGCTCTCTTGCTCGCTCACTGTCTCAAATAAAATCTTAAAAAAAAAAAAAGAGTCCCAACGACTGGAAGGAACAGATTTGCCATTGACTGAGAGGAGATTTAGCATGACTGGGGGTGGGGATGAGGCAAAAGATAAGCTTTAAAGATCTAGGTAGTAGAACAAACAGTAAATAGTTGGCAGAGGCGGGAGGAAGACAGAAAGACAGTTGTGTAAGGAATAGAGCCATATCAGAACGATGGGGCCTTCTTTATGGCGATGGCCACACACTTCGTGTGTATCCGCTGTTGAGGACAGAGAAGGAACTGCGGATCTGTAAGGACTCCCCTAACTTGCTCGAACATACATGTTTTGTTTTTCATTAACTTTAGGTAAGAAAACAGAGGTACATCTAGTATCTGGTACCAAATCTTTTTACTTTCCATTATTTCTAAAAACTCAAGTTAAAAACATTCAAGTTCAGTTTAAATCTAAAAACCTGCCTAATTAGAGCAAAAGTGCCGAGAATAGGGATCTTGTCTTATACCAAAGCTGAGGGCGTAATAGGCACTTAGTATGTGAGTCAACAAATGGAAGGTACAAGTAAGAGTTGTTTCAAGGCTTTCGATAGGTTTGGCCTAACTGCCCCTTGAAGATGTAGTGTTCATTCATATTTCATGCACCAAGAATATGACAGTACTTATTTCCCCACAAATTTGCCAATATTGACAGTCACTGTGCTTTCCACGACTGCTACTGTGGTAGGTGACAAATAGCATCTCATATTTATTTGGGTAAGTAATGGGGTTCTGCACTTTTTGTGCTTTATTAGGCATGTTATTATAAATTTTTTTAAAATTTGAATTCCAGTATAGTTAACAGTGGTATGTTAGTTTCAGGTGTACAAAACAGTGATTCAACAATTCCATACATCCCCTGGTGCTCATCCTTAAAGTGCTTTCCTTAAATCACCATCACTACTTCACCCATCCCCCCACCCACCTTTTTTCTTTTATGAATTGCATTTTAATATTTTTGCTCAGTTTTCAGGTTTTTTTTTCTTTCTCCAACTGAAATGAGTTCTTCATACACACTGGGTATTAAAACCATACATATGTTGTAAATATTTTCCTTTATCTTCCACCATATAAAAATTTAAGATTTATTTCCTTTAATGTTGCTTTGCCACATTAACTATCTTGCAAGTCACATTTAAAAAGTTCATTCAATATATAATGAATTACTGATTATATATAAGAAAATGTACTAAATATTATGTGTGGGCACCAAATAAAAAACCAAAAAGCATCCTATTTTCAGGCACGTTACAATCACGAAAGGTTGTTATATGCACATTTATAATACAGTATGCAGTAGGGCTGTAATAGTGGAAGTTCGCTGTGAGTGCTCTTATGAGGGAGAGAGTATCCTGAATGATTTAGACAGGCTTTAAGGAAAAGTTAAAATCAGAATTAGGCAGAGAGGTAAGATTTGAAGCGGGGGAAGTTCTACGCAAGTGAACTGCATGAGCAGATATAAGACGCAAAGCACGAGGCGCATTCAGGGAACAGTGGGTAGTCCAGCGTGGGTTGGCTAATATTGTAGAGAAAGAGAATGACTACACCTGCTGAATTGTTTTGAATACTTTCCCATCCATTATGTGGTCTGTAGCTGACTCCCCCAGTGCCAGAAGTGGTAATTACCCAGAATAGTAGAATGCTTGGGAAATGAAACAGAAGCTGTAGGAAGGGCGATTTTCATTTTCATACCCATTGCACACCAAAGACCAGCCCACTTTGGTTCTGCACAGATGAATCAGGTTGACTAAGGCCCTATAATCTAAGGCATAGTCTGCACTTTCAGTTCTCTAAACTAAGTAGGTATTTAAGGTCCCCTGAGGGTTAAAACATCTAGGAAATCATAGATGCCACGAAGTATCAAAACTTATTTGGATCACTGATAAACATTCTCAGCTTACCTTAGACCCTAAACATGGGTAACTCTTGATGAAATCCTTGGCACAGATACCGTCAAAAGCGGAAGCACAGTTCTCATTATAGATGTTCCGTGGGCTCTGGGTCACCATTGCACAGTAGGACAAAGCATGACATTGCAGACATCGATTTTCTCATAAACACTGGAAACTTAGGGCGCCTAGGTGGCTCAGTTGGTTAAGCGATTGCCTTCGGCTCAGGTCATGAGCCTGGAGTCCCAGGATCGAGTTCGGCATCGGGCTTCCTGCTCAGCAGGGAGTCTGCTTCTCCCTCTGGCCCTCCCCACTCTCATGCTCTCTCTCTCAAATAAATAAATAAAATCTTTAAAAAAACAAAAAACAGAGGAAACTTAAAATATAACTGGAAGGGTTCAGTGCCCCCCAACCCCCGGGTTCAATTGCAATTAAGACAGTTTAAACCAGGTAACTGCAAAAATACCTGTGAACTGTATTTTAGTTTCTAGTCACTCAATAACTTGTGAGATCCAGGCTTAAAAGTAAATGTTGCAAAGTCAGCATGGAATGATTAAATCCTTTGGGTAAGGATTTAAGAGATAATAGTGTAAATAAGATTTGAAAAAAATGTAGTGAAGTCCTATATATTCTTCAAGGTTATTAGAGATGAAAACAGGCAAGGTGTGGGGGCACCTGGCTCAGTCAGTTAGTCTCCCTTCGGCTCAGGTCAGGATCCCAGGGTCCTGGGATCGAGCCCAGCATCAGGCTCCTTGATCAGTGGGGAGTCTGCTTCTCCCTCTGCCTCTGCTCATGCTCTCTTTTGCTCTAATAAATAAATTCAAACTCAAGTAGTTCTGATTGCTGAGGTAGTATCCTATCCCCTGAAACCTTAGGGGCAAATTTAATATAATTTAAACACATTTTTGCTACATGTTAAATATATATATGCATATAAATAAATAAATATATTCACACCCTTCAATAAACTGTAAGTGGACAAAGCTGGAGAACAGATCTTTTCTATATCCAACTTATTTGACTCAAAATATACTTCACAGCTCTCAACCTATATACAGATTTCTTACCTAGTTTTACAAGATTAATTTGCAGAATTCGACCTGTATTATTCCAGTGCTAACTACTAGCTATACTGATTTATTACACAGGGTCATCAGCATAAGGGAACTTAAGAATTCATTCTGGATACACTGTATGTTAACTAATTGAATTTAAATTAAAAAATAAAATAAAATAAAAAATAAAATTCATAAAAAAAATTCATTCTTGGGCAGAAAAATGAGAACTGTACAGTGATTTCATCACTGTAAACTGAATTGTTCTTTAGCATACACTAAGGCTAATATAGGGCAGATCATTAACCATAAAGTACATTGTGGGATTAAAGGGACAAGAGTGTAGTTCAAAGTCTTTTGACAAAATCATACATTCCTATTACCTTTGAAAATAAACACTAAGAATTCTTGTATACATCTCAGTTCCTGTTTGGACATTCCATTCAATTTATTGGAATGCTTTTTGAAATGCTACATTACCATTATAATACAGAATGATGTAATACAGAATCTCACTTCAAGCAATTACCAGCCGAATAGTATCAGGGAAAATGGGACTTTCAGTCACAACATGAAATACATATAGACTCTAAGGCTATCCTATTATTCGAGTGTTTTCAAGTTAGAAAACAGATTATAAAAAACTCAAGAGGTTGCCAGGTTTACTGAGTGCTTCTGACACTGTAAAAGTAAGACACAAAATAACACCACGGTTACAACCATTAGGGCTCACAATCATTTAAATGATGGGACTGCAAAGGGTTTATGACTCAATTGTCCAGAAGTTGTAAAATTCCTTCTGTTTCTCAATAAAATAATTCTAAACGACACACATTCTCTAAAGCAGCTTTCCAGTGTGTCAACATGCGTGCTCTCTTGGCTAGATGTTTGCCAGAAATGAGCAGGAATCTCTATTTTCCTCCATTATCATCTGGCAAAGTTGTAAAACCAAACTGCTTAACTCCTTCTGCCAGCTAGGCTGCCCCCTACTGGACTGTGTAGGACATAAAGCCAGCAGATCAACGGGACTAAGTTCCCTAACACTGTAGATCTAACTGTACACCCCATACCTCAGACAGACTGAACTTCCCTGAATACGCACAAAAAGAATCCTTTAGAAAACTGACTTTCATAGTGGGGAAAAAAAGCAGCAGAGTGTTCTGTCTACAAGTAAACAATTTCAGTCACTGAGAACTGGTAACAAAGAAGTTTTCTACAGTCTTAGGCTCCTTTTTCAACTCCTTGGTGGCTGATCTGGAACAATAGTTCTAGTAATGGGTATACTGTAAAGCCAATCTTTTATGATGATTTGTGTATTAATACAAATCACATTTTTGTGAGTCCATCTACTCTATGGATTTCTTTATGCATAAACATGATTCATAGTAGATACATGCTGTGTAGATCACATTCCCAAGTCTCTTGTCACAAGTATCAACTTTTTTCCAGAGCTGTTTGCTTTGTGAAGATTCATCTGGTTAGCAAGAGCTTTTTCTCTGTACTTCATCCCCATGCCTGAGATTTGCAGTAATGTAGGACCAGTTTACCATCACTGCCAAAGCACTACAAAAAGGAAAAAAAAAGGCAATAAATTAAACTCCATATAATTTCTATTATTCCTAGATGAAACTAAGGAAAAAAACGTTACGTGTATCATAAATATCCTCATCCATGTAAGTTATCTATAAGACTCTTTCAACAGATCCAGGTTACTCTTGGACACATCAGTAATCATAAATGTTTAATAAAATCTAGCATTTTGGGGCCCCTGGGTGGCTCAGTCATTAAGCATCTGCCTTGGGCTCAGGTCATGATCGCAGGGTCCTGGGATCGAGCCCCGCATTGGGCTCCCTGCTCCGCGGGAAGCCTGCTTCTCCCTCTCCCACCCCCCCTGCTCGTGTTCCTTCTCTTGCTGTGTCTCTCTGTCAAATAAATAAAATCTTTAAAACAACAACAAAAAACTGGCATTTTAGGAACGGGTGGGCTTGTCCCCTTCCTACATCTCTGATGACAAGGTATGTACTGTTTTCTAGCAGTGGTGCTAGTGTGTACACTCAAAGGATTATGGCCACTAAACTGTAAGAATGTTGAATAAAGTCATTCTTCTTATGTAGCTCTTCCTTTTCAACATCTTGGGAGGCAGATCTGGATTACTGTACTTCAAAGTCATCTTCTGTTGGTATTATTCATTTGTTAATTCTTCCATCACTGTAATTTGAGATCCAACTATGTTCTAAGTGTTAGATATAACAAAGTAATCTCTTCTTTCATGACAGCTAAGAATGGCATATCATCTCTTAAAATGTTGAGTTTATGATGACATAACACAGACGTGCATACTCCATTAGAAAGCAAAGTACTGATGTATTACCTCATAGAGGGTTCCAACTTCCTGGTCTGGGGAGGGGGCAAAGGACTGATTCACATAAATAAACTGCAAGAAAGAAAAAAAGATGATTCATTTTTAATGGTATCCTGATTAATCTGCACTCTTCTGGGTTGTCAGCTATTTCAATTTGTCTTCAGAACTGAAAAAAAGCTTCCCCAGACTCCTTCTAATTCTAATAACTTACTCAACTAATGAGATCTCTCAAAGCTCCATCATATCTTTCCTATGGAGGACTAAAAGTAACAGAATTTCTGGTCCTAGAACAGTGGTTCCTAACTTTTTATAACTAAGAAACTTTTAAATATTGTCTTTACAAATAGCATTTGGAGGTTTATTCAAGAAAGTAATTATTGGAAATATTAATTTTTCCACTTACTCATAATAACGACAGAATTTCTCCAAATGAAATTCTACACATAGTCCAAAATCAAGAAATTTAATATTTGAGCTACTTGTGCATTTTTCTGGAGGGGGGGTGAATGACACAAATGGTTGGAGATATACATATATATATATATATATTTTTAATCTTTATCACCTTTGGGTTTTTTGAGAGACTTTTATTTATTTATTTGACAGAGAGACACAGCGAGAGAGGGAACACAAGCAGGGGGAGTGGGAGAGGGAGAAGCAGGCTTCCCGCGGAGCAGGGAGCCTGATGCGGGGCTCGATCCCAGGACCCTGGGACAATGACCCGAGCCAAAGGCAGATGCTCAACGACTGAGCCACCCAGGCGTCCCTACCTTTATCACCTTTGAAAACTCTCAAAGGTACTGAACTTCAGGCAGAGTACCACTACTAAGTCACTTTCAGCCATGTGACGTTAAAAAAAAACAAAGTAACATAAATGAAGTAAAAAAGTAACAAAGCCTTATTCTTTAAAGGATTCACTGTTCAATGTTTCAGTTTAGTCTATTTTTACTAAAACATTTCTAGTACTTAAAACATTTCTGGGGACACCTGGGTGGCTCAGTCGTTAACCATCTGCCTTCTGCTCAGGTCATGATACCAGGGTCCTGGGATCGAGCCCCGCAATTGGGCTCTCTGCTCAGTGGGGAGTCTGCTTCTCCCTCTCCCACTCCCCCTGCTTGGGTTCCCTCTCTCGCTGTGTCTCTCTGTCAAATGAATCTTAAACAAAACAAAACAAAACAAAAAAACCCCCCACATTTCTGGGGGTGCCTGGGTGGCTCAGTTGGTTAAGCATCTGCCTTTGATTAGCTCAGGTCATGATCTTAGGGTCCTAGAATCAAGTCCCACATGGGGCTCCCTGCTCAGCGGGGAGTTAGCTTCTCCCTTTCCCTCTGCCCCTCCAACTGCTTGTGCACTCTCTCAAATAAATAAATAAAATCTTTAAAAAAACCAAAAACAAAACCAAAAATCATTTCTGAAGATCCTGAAACAAAAGGCCACAGTGTCAAAGTGGCTTTTGATAATTTTCTTTTTAGAAAACAAAAAAACATTATTTGCAGGTAACATTCAATTTTCCTTTGTAATCAATTTCTAAGACTAAAATTTCCTGGGCTTAACATAGTCTTAAAAGAAAAAAAACTGTATTGCAATAGTTAGTTGAGAGATACTACACGGGTCACCAGCTATTACAAGAATAAATATTGCTTCCATTTCTCCCCCAGGCAATACAGTGTGGTAATTAAATAGAAACTCTACTGAGATAGATCTAGGTTTGAATCTTGGCTCCAAATACAAATAAGCTTTCTCACTCTGTTTCCTTATTTATAAGTATACAAAATAACAGTACCTGTGCTTCATGGGGCTGCTGGGAAAGATAAAATGAGATTAAGACACATCATGTATCAGTGCCTGGTATATGTACTCAATAGACACTAGTTATTACTTTATTTCAAAATAGTCCATGCTTAATTATCAATTCATTGTTAAGACTGAGTAATGTTCTAACATAAAAACTCAGAATAGAAATCAGTGTGCATTTTAATGTGAATTTCCTATAATACATAATAATTTGTGTTTAGTTCCTGGCACTTTGAGTGGACAGAGATTTTACTCCTGGTACATTTTAAATTAGGATGAAGACTCTCAATGACAGTTTACTTCAGCAAATAGTCAACGAGTGTCTCCTATGTGCTAGAAACTGCACAAAGTATGGAACTATGAAAATTATTATGATCTCTTCCCTCAATGAGCTGTTGATCTAATGGAGAGGCAGACACACCAACAGAGAAGAATACAGATGGGACAAGTGCACATAACAAGGTGTACAGTACACAGAGATGTGGCATTCGTTCGGCCTAGCATAAAGGCCAGAGAAGTTTCCTGGAGGAGATACCTGAGAAATAAACAGGATTTAACTAGGTGAAGAGAGTAATAAGGGCTCTGGAGGCAAATGGGGCAAAAGTAAGGAGTGTCAGTGTAGAGTAGATGTAGAGAACTACAGGAACTCAACATGGTTCGTGTAACAGGAGTTAGCAATTGAAAGCAACTAATAAAAAAAGCAATACACCTAATTTAAAATTCCATGAAAGTAAAATGTTCACAATGCAATCTTTTGCTGAACGCTACAACTCGGGAAGATAAAATTATTTTAAAAAATGATTTTGTTTTTAAACCGCTGGTCTTTACTTTCATCGTTATGAAGCTCTTTCTGTAGTAGCTTCCTCAGGAAAGGTTCATGGGAACAATTCCAAGTTCTTGCACATTGCTAATAGTTTATGTCTATTAGAATCAGTTTTTGGGGTGCCTGCGTGGCTCTGTCAGTTAAGCATCCAACTCTTGGTTTTGGCTCAGGTCATGATCTCAGGATCTTGCTATCAGCTCTGAGTTGGGCTCTGTGCTCCAGTGTGGAGTCTGCTTGAGATCTCTCCTTCTCCCTCCCCCTGTGCATTTCCCGGGCTCGCATGCACACGCCCTCTCTCTATCTCAAATAAATACTTTGAAAGTCAGCTTTGTTGAATATAAAATTCTTATCTCACAATTTCTTTCCTTATAACTTTGCTATCAACATTTGATGATAATCTAATTTTCTTTCAAAGTCATATCCTCTTTTTTTCCCCTATATGTCCAAAGAAGTTTTTTCTTTTTATTTCAAGCCTAGTTAATCTTACCAGAGTATTTCTTGGTGCTTGTTATTCTTTGTTGATATTCTCAAGTAACTTTTCAATATGTAGTTTCAAATTTTATTAAGAAATTTCCCTTGATTTATACTTTTATTTGTCTTGTTCCTTTGCTTTTTCAGGAACTCCTGTTATCCGTATGTTCACTTTCCTTTGTTCATACTCAATTATTTGCCTCCGTTTCTGAAATCTTTTTTTTACCTTTCTTTTTGATTAAAAAAAATTGGCCTTTACTGGGCTCCTGTGTGGCTCAGTCAATTAAGTGTCTGACTCTTGATTGCATCTCCGTGTTGTGATATCGAGCCCTGTGTGGGGCTCCGCACTGGGCGTGGAGACTGCTTAAAATTCTCTCTCCCTCTCCCTCTGCCTCTCTCCTAAAAAAAAAAAAAAATTAGCTTTTTGCCTTCTATTTTTCCTAAGGCATTCTCGGTTATTTGCTCTTATGCTTCTCCTACTTGAATCTCTCTTTTTTTTTTTTTTAAGATTTTATTTATTTATTTGACAGACAACACAAGTAGGCAGAGGGAGAGTGAGAAGCAGGCTCCCCACTGAGCAGGGAGCCTGACGTGGGGCTCGATCCCAGGACCCTGGGATCATGACCTGAGCCGAAGGCAGACGCTCAATGAGTGAGCCACCCAGGTGCCCCAAGATTATATTTATTTATTTGAGAGAGAGTGAGAGAAAGAAAGAGAGAGAGAGAGCATGAGCGGGGGGGGGTGGGGGGCCAGAGGGAGAAGCAGGCTCCCCACTGAGCAGGGAGCCCGATGCGGGGCTCGATCCCAGGACCCCGGGATCATGACCTGAGCTGAAGGCAGCCGCCTAACCGACTGAGCCACCCAGGCGCCCCTCGAATCTCCATTTCTGAAATAACTTTTATTTGTAATTCCTTCCCTGAGCTCTGTCACTTCAATTGAGTTTTTCTAATGCTGATTTCTGTTATTCTTTTACATCTTGTATCATTTCCTTACTGTCTTTTAGCTCGTTTTGAAATATTAAGTTCCAGTTACTGACTTGTACTACAGGCACATCTTTCTGGCATGCCTTCATTGTCTTTAGAAATGTTATGTTTCTTTCTTATAACACTGTATGGGATTTAACACTCTACTTTTTTTTTTTAAGATTTACTTATTTATTTGAGAGACTGAGAGCATGAGTGGGAGGGTCTGAGGAAGAGAGAGGAAGAATCTCAAGCAGACTCTGTGCCAAGGGCAGAGCCTGACATGGGCTTGATCTCACGACCCTGAGATCGGGACCCAAGCAGAAACCAAGAGTCAGACGCTTAACCAGCTGTGCTACCCTGGAGCCCCTCCGTTGCTTATTTTTATATGTAATTAGTTTTCTTCAACTTTAGCTTTCCACCCTGTTCCGCTCCACTTTATCTGGTCTTTCTCTTTCTTCTCTCCTGTTCCTAACCCTGTTCAATTTTGTTTCACTTCCCGAAGTTCCTCCTCAGTGTGGGGTCTTGTCCTGCAAGGAGCCCTACTGAGTCTGTTTGGAGAACCCTCTGGGGCTAGACTGCTCCAGCCCCTTCAGTCCTCCTTGGGGCAGATGCATTGTAAACACCTGCTACCAGAGAGCAGCAAACCCTCTCATTTTCAGCTACCATACTTAAATTGGCCTGCTCTACTTCCCAGTGAATACCGGCTGGCTATATTAGGTTCTCCTTCTCTCAGTGCTGCCGGGTGCCAATCCTGTTCCTTTTTTCAGTACATTTGGCGATACCATGCATTTTAGGGTTCATGAGGATACTCCCTTATCTAGGTTTGTTATAAATACTGATCAACTGTTTTTTGGTTTTGCTGTCTAGTCAAAAACATTTTTGTGGGAATCTGAAGATCCAATCATGCCTCTGACACCACTGCTATCTTCACAGAATCCCTAGCGTTATATTTTCCTTAACATCCATTTTGCTTAAAATACTGTGGGGAACAGCTAGATGAAAGTCAGATGTGAGTTCTAGTTCAGTCTAGGAAAGTGACAAAATGATTCTACTTTTGTTTCTTATTGCTTAAACGGAAAGAACTAATCAGATTCACTATAAAGGTTTAAAGTTGAACCGCATGAGTGACTCCTCATGTCGGTTAAGCATCTGCCTTCAGCTCAGGTCATGGTCCCAGAGTCTCACTCTCTATCTCAAATAAATAAATAAAATCTTAAAAAAAAAAAATCCCATTAAAAAAATAAAGTTGAACCACATGAAATTGCTATTTTTCTATGTTATAATGGTTGACTGATGGCAATTTTACATGGTTCAACCTAATACAAATTGCTATCCATCAAGTCCTTTCAGACTACAGAATATAGGCAACACAAAGAGTCAAGGCTCTTAACATTAACATAGGACATACCATCGTTTCATCTTCTTTTCATAAATTTCTTATAGTAATGCCTTAATTCTGTGGTACTCTTCTGGTTTTCTATTTCACCAACTCTTCAGGCTGCACCCTTAGTACAGATAGCCTCTACTCATTTCTCTCAAGTCTATGGCTTCAGTCCCCTAACTTTTCCATTTAGACTTGGATGCTAGTCAAGTCCTCTGCTCCTGAGGTTTTAGCTACCATATGCATCCATCTCTGGCATTTCTTTAATTAAATGCTATATGGCACACTTATAAAACATGATTTTCTCACTCTAGTTGATCACAAAGGCAACTTCCTCTGGAGGAATCTTTGGCTCTATGCGACTCCTGCCTCAAATACCTTCTAGTGATTGACCTACCAGGCACTTACTTTTGTACCTATAATCCTTTCAGGAGAGCCACTTATAGCCAAACTCTTAGGTCAGTTTCTTCCTCCTCAATGACAGGAAGAAACAAATTCCAACACATACCACTTTAATAAATTAATTCACCCATTTTATGCATTCTTACTTCTAAGTTCATAAGCAACTATATCCCTCCCCAACACTAATACATACAAATCTTAATTTGTATTTTAAAAATACTTAATGATTCTTCATTACCTAACTACTCATAGACTACCTGTGTTAGTACTGACCAAGATTGTGATCTGCAGATAAAGGTGTCTGATATATTACTTATAACACGTGACAAAAAAAATACCAAATACATGTAACCATTTAAAATTCTGTAGTAAAATACCAAGATAAAAACCAGTAGCATTTAAAACATTAATCCTTACAAACACCACCACAAAGTGCTTACCATGTACTGTACTATGAAATAGGCATCTCTCTTAGTTCTTCCATGACGTTGCAAAAGATATATTGCTTACCTCAAGAATACTGGAAAGGAACACTGATAGCAAAACAAATTTTAAAAATCCCAGAACTTCTCAGGCGCCTGGGTGGCTCAGATGGTTAAGCGTCTGCTTTCGGCTCAGGTCATGATCCCGGAGTCCTGGGATCGAGTCCCGCATCCGGCTCCCTGCTGAGCAGGGAGCCTGCTTCTCCCTCTGCCTCTGCCTGTCTCTCTCTCTCTCCCTATCTTTCATGAATAAATAAATAAAATCTTTAAAAAAAAAAAAAAAAATCCCAGAACTTCTCTGTACCAATGTTTTATGAGAGATCTTTCTGCATGGTCAATGAGAAAAAAACAAACAAACCAATATAGTAGGTAAAAAAGTGGTTTGCACCATAAAAGCAAATCTAAAAATCATTTCATTTCAGAGTTCCACAGAGAATTCAATAAAGTACAGAAATCCCATCAACAAAAGAAATAAAGACATTACTAAAGGAACATATGTGGCTCCTTTTTCCTTAACATCCATTTTGCTTAAAATACTGTATTTCTGTGTACAACAATTATTCATAGTTGCCTAGGAACTACTGCGAATTTATGTAGGGAAATGATCACCGTTGCTTTCATACCAACTGTTCCGAGGCCACAAGCTTAAGGAATTTTTTGATGAAGTCAATGAGTCCTTGAATGGTTCGGGTTCGCTCTACAGCCCACTTCTTTGTTTTCATTATAGGGGTGTCTCCCACAGCCTTCAACAGGACATCAACTGTCAAAGAAAAAAACACTGGCAATTACAATGAACGATCCAAAGAAAATGTGATATAAAAGACTTCAGAAAACTTAAACCTTTAATCGATATACAGTTTATGTATTTATGATACTGGAAGCATGTCCAAGATGTAGAAATGTTAGGTAATATGCTTTCTCATGCTTTTGTGGATTTTTTCCCTTGATTCTACAGTCCCACAAAGGTGTCCCCATGAAACTGACCTTTAAAATGCATTTGGACATAACAGGCAATTCCAAAGAAATAAAGATAGAAGAAGAAAAGATAGTAGAAAAGAAAATAAGAAAGAAAAATACATAAGATAATGTTATGTTCTTTTTCAACGGCCAAACTAGTAAAATTACAAGGGTATAGACAATATTACTGTTAGGAGGGGCGCCTGGGTGGCTCAGTCAGTTAAGCATCTGCTTTCAGCTCAGGTCATGATCCCAGAGTCCTGGGATCGAGCCCCATGTCGGGCTCCCTGCTCAATCGGGACCCTGCTTCTCCCTGTTCCCTCCCCCACTGCTTGTGCTCTCTTGTTATCCCTCTCTTTCAAATAAATAAAATCTTAAAAAAAAAAAATATTACTGTTGGGAAAACACAATTGTATGTATACCCTTTCTGGAGAACATTATGGTAATAGATATCCAAATACTTCAAGATATACTTTGGCTCAATAACACTTCCAGGAATCTAGTCTAAGAAAATATGAGATGTGAAGAGAAGGATTTCACCTTTGTTGAAGATTTTATTTTTACAGGGAAAAAACCAAAGAACAAAAAACCAAAACCTTGGTAAACCTAAATATCCAGCAAGGATATTCAGAAGATTGGTTAAATACAGCATATTACACTCTATGATAGAATTTATATAATATAGTAAAGCACAAAATTCTAAATTCCCTGGGTTCAAAATCCTGCTTCTATCACTTGCTAGGGATATATATAGGGACAAGCTTTTAATCACCCTGTGCCAGTTTCTCCATTTGTAAAATGAGGATATCACCTACCTCACAAGGCTGTTGTGAGGATTAAATTAGTTAACACATGTAAAGTACTTAGAATAGTATCAGCTAATAACTCATACTTACTGAACCCTAAGATTATTAAGCTGCCACTAGAGAAACATACTATAAAAGCATACTTAACAGTATGACTAAGTTATCAAAATGTACTAAATACAAAACAGCAATGTACAATAGGATATCAATTTCATTAAAACCACCACAAACACATGTTCACAGAAATGTGGAATATGAACCAAAATGCTACTTCTCAGTAGTGACATTATAGACGATCACTTGATTTTATTTGTGCTTTTTGTAACCACCAAGTTTTCTGCAATAAACTTAATATTATGTAATAAAAAGTATTAAAAAGAAAATACAACTAGGAGCCAAAAGATATCAGACAGAGAAATCAAGTTTCAATAATCCAGACAGGGATGCCTAGGTGGCTCAGGTGGTTAAGCATCTGCCTTTGGCTCAGGTCATGATTCCAGGGTCCTGGGATCAAGTCCCGCATCCGGCTCCCTGCTCAGCGGGAAGCCTGCTTCTCCCTCTGCCTGCCACTCCCCCTGCTTGTGCTCTCTCTCTCTGACAAATAAATAAAATTTTTTTTTTTTTTTAAAGATTTTATTTATTTATTTGAGGCAGAATGAGAGAGAGAGAGAGCACATGAGAGGGGGGAGGGTCAGAGGGAGAAGCAGACTCCCTGCCGAGCAGGGAGCCCGATGCGGGACTCGATCCAGGGACTCCAGGATCATGACCTGAGCCGAAGGCAGTCGCTTAACCAACTGAGCCACCCAGGCGCCCAAATAAATAAAATCTTTAAAAAAAAAAAAAAAATCAGACATCTACAATCAAAAGTAACACTGAAAGCAAAATAGTGTACTGCTGCCCCCTAAAGTTAGCTCCATGCTACTACATCTTCCTTGTTTCGTTCTTTGGTATTAAAAATTGAGATTCCCACCAGGTCAATGCAATCAATTTATTTAAGTTTGCCCCTGGAATGAAGGTACCTAGAACACAGGACACATACAATTTATCTTCCTGAAAGTTTATCTTCCTTTTTCCATTTAATAATTATAACTTCAGTTATTTAAATATGAATGAACTGGGAGATAACAGAGATGATTTTGGTTTACTCAGCTTCCATACCTCCCTTAATCCCTTGGGACCTGGGTATTTCAGCAAGTGAGGCAGAAAATATTGTGAGTTATATATACACTGAGGGAGAAGAGCGGGAAGGCAAGAAGCTAGAGAAGGAAAGTTACTTACTGTAGTTACAGCTGTAACTTTTTTTTTTTAATTCTAAAGGTGATTTGCTTAGAGTTCTCAACTATAGCTATACATCAGAATTAACATTTACAAGAATACAGGTATCCACATCAATTACATTAGAATCTTCTGGAAGTAGTGCATTGGTAAGGTCGAAAGTTCTCCCAAGTAATCCTAATTAGTTCCTAAGAACCAACAACCTTGGTCAGCTTCAGCAATCTTTATTCTTCTGTAGCTTAAACTAAAGGTGGAGCATATGAAATATTGAAGCTTCTTCCATCAGAAGAGGTCCTCAAGAAAGGACAGTAACTTCAAGGAAGAAATTCAATGGCTAGAAACTAAGTTTTCATCACAGAGGCAAACTCAAATGCCCAAGGGCCAGAAAATGAAAATACTATTTTTCAATGGTGGTTTAAGGAAAAAGAAAACTATGCAGACCAAAGAAAACATGCCATATAACCTGAGGCCGTATCTGGGTTATGGGCCATTAATTTTTTGCCTCTGTTTTACTCAGCTATCTTCAGGGTCAAGTAGTAAGCTTCTGACTAAGGCTGTCAAAGTCAACCCCCATCCCCGCCCCCGCCAAAAAGCGAACAAACAAAAAAACCCTCAACAACAAAAAACCTGGAAAAGTCTGTTTCTGCTTATAGTAAAATGAGGGAAAAAAGAGAGCAAGAATCTGTAAAAATCATGGAATTCTTCAGAAAGACTCTAGTGCTTCTTTACAGAAATAATCACAAGTTTCTGTTACTCTTCTAGGGCATCACGTGGAAATGGCAGAGTAAGTTTCCCCCCAAAGGTAGAGGTGGTCTGACTTCAAAGGGAGAGAGTGCCATACCCATACTTTAAAACTCTGTACTGAGAAAAACCGAGGCCTAGGGTCAACCAATCCGAATCGTAATCGCTGATGTGAGGATACACAGAATGCCCAAGGACAAGTGACTTCCTTAGGATTTTCCGTATTTTACAATGGCGAACCAATTCTCAAGCAATGAATTGAGGACTAACGCAAGCAATGAAATGACTCGCTTATAAAGGTTCCAAGTGGTTTGGGGTAGGGCGGAGAAGGCGATACCTATGCCTTTGGTTTTCTCTTACCACTCTTCATACTTGGTAAAATTTCAGGGTTTTTTTTTTTGGTACAAGGAGTGAATTCACACGCAGTTCATGCAAGAAACAGCGAACTTGCCGGAAGGCGTGGATTCTAACCCAGTCTTGCTACCGACCATCCCTAACACCTTAAGTCATTAATCAAATAATTACGTCCCATATTAAGTCCCTGGAGCCACCCGAGATCCCACTCAGCTCCCACCTTCAAAGAGCCCGCAGTCTGGCCAACTCCGAGGAAGAGTGGAATGCAGTCTAACAAGAACTGTGGCGGCCAAGGACCCGCGCCACACCGCGAAGGTGCGTCCAGAGACGGCTCCCCTGCGAGGCTCTCAACTCAAAGGTCGCGAAAGCCGAAAACTACACTTCCTCTCTCCTCACTGGTCGAAAGCCACGACTGGCACCAGCCCTCCTCTAAATTTTGCTCCTTTATTGGCCGCCAGGGACTAGTCGGACGCAATCTAAACCTCCCGCCTCTGCCTAGAAAGAAACTGCTCTCAAAATTACTTTTTTTCTTGGTGTCGCCGGCAGGTTCCTCTGTCCCCGGGGAGACCGCGGCGGAAGAAGGGGGCTCCGGAGTGGCTGTTTCTGGGGAGACCTCTGTAGGTCCTTCGCCATCAGCAGCAGTTGAGGGAGGTAGCTGCAACGCGGACTCCGGTTCCTCAGCCATCTTGCTCAGTGGAAGGCGAGGGCGGAAGTGGTGGCTCGGCGGGTTCAACAGTGGGCGGGCTTTACGCCGATGGCGTCGCTAAGGAGGTGCCGGAGTGGTGGTGGGGGGAAGCCAACCCAACGGTGAAAGTTGGGAGTTGTCGGTTGGTCCTCTACGTGGAACCTGTCGCAGAGCCCTGACTGCTAAGAGCGCAACTACGCTTTGCACAGCAACAACCCTCCGGAAGAAGTCTGCGAACCCCGTACCCGCACGCCGCCAGGTGCGCATGCGCCTCTCTGCCTAGCGGGCTCGGGGCTGGAGATGTTTCCGCTTCCCTTCGCGCCGGCCCGGGCCCGGCCCCGCCCCGGCCCCGCCCCGCGGCTCGGGAGCGCGCGCGCGCGCGTGCGGGAGGGGGCGGGTGGGGAAAGATCGCCGGCGAGATCCCGAGGCGAGGCTCGCGCGCCCGCCCCCGCCCTGGCCCCCAGCGCCCACCCGGTCGGCCCGGCTCAGCCATGATCAAGGCGATCCTCATCTTCAACAACCACGGGAAGCCGAGGCTCTCCAAGTTCTACCAGCCCTACGTGAGTATCCCGGCGCTGCCGATCCGCGCGAGGGGGAGTCGGTGGCGGCTGGCAGCGCCCTCAGGGCGACCCCCTCAGGCGCGCCGCGGCCCTCCGCGCACCCCCGGCCGCCTCGCGCTCCCGGGCTGTCAGCCTCCCGCCGGGGGCAAGCGGGATGCCCACCTTCCGCCGCGCTTCTGTCCTCCGACGTGGCTCTGCCCCGGCGGCTCCTGCGCCCGTCTGTGGGCTGGGCGGCTTCCCCGCGGAGCGGGCGAGGCCCTGGGGACTTCCCGGGGCCGGGGGCCCTCGGCGGTCGGGCGGCCGCAGCCCACCTGCGCCCGCCAGCCCACCGGCGCTCCGGCCTGCCCGCCGCCCGCGGCTCGGTGCGCGCCGAGCGGCCGGGGCTCGCCGCCCCACCTCCCCGACTCGCAGCCTCTCCCGGCCGACTTCTTTCTCTCCTCCTGTGGACAGATGGGCTGCTGTTTTTCCCGGTAGTCCTCTCGTCGCGCAGGAACTTGGGCTTCCTGCTTTCGCCTAAGCGCTCGCTCTGCACGGTCTCTCCTGGGTGCTGCCCTTGCAGCCGTCGGCCGCCCAGCGTGACTTTCAGGTGTCTCCTTATTAGAGAAAAAGATCAGGGAGGACCGAACATTGTTTTATGGGGCTTTTCCCCTAGTGGCCGTGAAGGAGGTCCTGCAGTAGTAACTGGCGACGTTTGACCCGTGACAGCTGCGACTGTCCCTACCTGAAAGTTAGGATGGCAGCCGCTGGTTTGGCATTTCTCTCCCTAGGGAATGGGGTCTCGTTTGTAGCTGTTTTACTACGAAGAATGGTCATACTCGTAAAACTCTCCGTGGAGTGTAAATGGTGTTGCAAAAAAAAAATGCAGGAGGTTTTAAGGGGGGGGGTAAAGATAAGTCATTTCTCAATGATTGAGGGAGGGTTACAGACATAAGTTCCTGTCTGAAGGCAAAATTCACCACTAGGTAAGACGTAAAATTGAGCTGTCAGTGTTAAGGAGTCATGTAGAGGTATTAACTATTGGGTCGTATCGGGGCATTTTGCTTATAGTCAGAAATGAACTTTCAGTTAAATATTGAAATTGTGCCAAGGCTAGCACTTCTGTGTGGATGAACCCCACGTGGAAATGATGCCTGCCGTTAAAAATTAAATGTGAAAATGTCACTTCGCTTAAAATGATAATGCAGTCTGTGGAGGTGTTAGCTGAAGTGAGAAATCTTGAGCTTATTCCTCATTTCCTTAAGTAGTTTTGCTTCTGCTGGTGATAAAGAATATTTTCTTCTGTTCCTGTTTGGTTTTAGTATAGTATAATTCAAATACTAATGCTCTTGTTTACGAACTCGGTATCATTTTTTCACCCAGAATAAAATCATAGTTGATCCTTTTGAGTGGGGAAAAAAAAAATGCCCTTCGCTGTATATTGTTACCCATTTGCCTAAAATACAGTATTGGTTTTTATTGGAGGAATCTTTTTCTTAAAACCGTATTCCCTAGGTCATCTGTTGGCAGTATAGAAAAGGTATTTTGCAATACTGAAACAGAAATCAAAGATGTGTTTTTTCATAGCTACACTTAATAACAGTATTCAAAATAGTAAGTTTCCTGGCTAATTCATGATATCAGTGTAACCACTCAAGTAGTGTAGAATCTACAGAAAGATGTATTTAATTTGGAAATCCAGGAATACATCTTTCTCTTGTCCAAAAATGGGAGTAGAAGTACCTTTTACCTTTGCTGAGAGGTAGCAGTGAAGGTTACTGTGGGAAGGCACTGGTGCCTGGCATCACTGGCAATTCTCGTGTCATTTTTGGCCATTGCATTAGTGACAGTGTTACTGGGGACAGGGAGCTAAGAGGTGTAAAAAGAAGAATCTAGTGCTCACTGGACATGTAGAAGTGGGAATGCCAGGAGCTGTATCTGTGCATTAGTCTTTCCTAAATTGGGTTTTGCCAACTATATATTTGTTTTTGTTGGTCAAGAGTACTGTAACATAACTTATTTCAGGGCAGAAATCTTTTCCATTCCTTTATGCCATCAGCCAGTTTGTCAGCATATATTCATTTCATGCTTACCATGTCCAGGCAATGTTTTAAAATCTAGAAATGAACAAACATAACTTCTGCTCTTTCAGCAGGGGGATGGACAAAGCTAATAAGAAGTAAAATATATATATACCACGTCAGATAGTAAGTAGTAAGTGCTGTGGAAAAAATAAAGTGGGGTAGGGTGACAAGGGAGTGTGAGGATGACAATTTAAAATAGGATAGTCAAGTAAGTTCTCACTGAAAAGGTGACATTTGAGCAAAGACTTGAAGTAGGTTAAGAAAGCTAGCCTTGCAGGGATCTGAGGGTAGATCATTCCAGGCAGAGGGAGCAGCAGATGCAAAGGCCCTGAGGATGGAATGGCTATTTGCAGATCCTGTCCTGTTTGAAGAACACCAAGAAACAGCATGGCCAAAGCAGACTATGTAAGGAAAGAGTATTTGGAAATGAGGTCTGTTTGTATAGGGCTTCAGAGTTATTCTATTCTCACTGCCTGGAATGTCCTTCCCTTGCATTACCAAATGTCCAGATTTGACCTCTTGTTCCACATTTAACTCAAAGATCACTTAAGCATTTCCTGAAGCTTTTTATCTTGCTGGATGACTCCTCTTGGTTCTTAGAATTTTATTTTTATCTTTATTATGGTACAGTATTCGGTTTCGTATCCTATAATTCCTTGGGGCATCCTGTGGATTCCTTGAGAGGAGGTATCAGGTTTTAGATATATTTGTGTCACCCCTCGCAATCAACATTTGAATTTTGAAGATAGAAAGCTCTCAAAAGTCTTTGCTTAATGTATTCATTAGATTCTCCTAGCCTGATATGGAGTTTGGGTTAAAAGTGACTTCCTAAGGCTCCTTCCACCTTTTAAAATTTTGTCCTTCATTAACTGGAGGTTTTAAGAATTCATGCCTTCAGGATAAAAGCAATGGTGGAATAGCTGTTACTTCAGCTGTTTCTGTTTTAAGTTGAAGAAGTTTCTAAGAAGTATGTATTCAACAAGACTGACAGTTTTGAATGTAATTTATTAAGCAGCCCCTAAGGGTGTGGTCCTGATAAGATGCTGAGATTTGATTCCAACAGTAATGGTTTAGCACTAAGCAATTTGAAAACTGTTGAACCATTTGCCAACCAGTTGCCCTTATTGCATTGGATTTCCATTCCTCATTTATCCTTTTTTTTAAAAAAGAGTTTATTTATTATTTATTTTTTAGTAATCTCTACACCCAACATGGGGCTCCAACTCACAACCCGAGATCAAGAATCACGTGGTCTTCCAACTGAGCCAGCCAGGCGCCCCGTCCTTCCTCTTAATACAACAATTTATATGTTCATCTTTACCCTTTAATAAGTGCAGATTTCTGTTTCCTGCTGTAATAGATTATTAGATTTTTTAGATTTGATTGTGCCTTCCAGCTGCTGTGAGGTGTGATATATATGAAGTCACACATCTATTTTGCTAAACTGAAGTTTTTGGTTCTTTCAGCTAGAGTCATATATTAAGAATTCAAGGGTGGACTCAGAATGTTGTCACCTCTTGTTTTTGCCCTCTATTTCCTTGAGCTATGACTGCAGAAGTTCAGGTGTTTTTTCTTGGTTTAATTGTTTCTTTAATTGTTGGTTAGCCCCAGCAACTTGGCAACAATAAACTTTAGTCTTTTAATATTTGCTTGGCAATATTTGTGTATTACAATAAAGAACTAATGAGATGTATAGCTAATAAGCCAGATTTATTTATTTTTTTTAAGCCAGATTTATTTTTACATAGCCATCAAACAAAACCCTTGGGTTTTGATTCCTTTGTTATTAGTAAACCATGACATGTCACTATAAATAAAGTGAACATGTTTTTCTTTTATATGAATTATAGTAGTTGTTTCCACAGATACGAAAGATTGTGCGTGTATAAAATGCACTGTTCATACATGAGTTACAAACTGTTATATATATGAATTGCCTCAATTTTCTTATAAACTAAATCTGATTATTATTGTCAATTAAATGCAAGCCCTAGAAGGGACCAAAGATTTTCTTTCCTTTTTTGAATTTGTTGACATAAAAAGCAAAATTTATAAATATATGTAAGTTTTTTTTCCTTTTTAAATTTTTAAGAAAGATGCATCCATGTATACTGGTATCTTAGTGACTCTTGAGACTGTGGCAGATGGGATAGTTAAACTTCTTTTTATGATCAAAATATAATTATAAACAGTTCTAAGCATTAAGGTGTTAACACATGTTAACATACACTATTTGAGCTGTTTTGTTAAGAAGAGAATTCCAAATGATTGATTTCTTTCCATATTAATTAGGATGCTTTTGACTGCATAAATAAGGTTTTATGTAGTCTGACTTAAATTTGCTTGAAAAGAACCATATTAGGATACATAATAGGAAGTGCAGAATAGTAGATTCCAAAGTTATTTGAGTCAGCAAATTAATGACTTCATCACAGATCCAGTTTCTTTCTCTGCCTTGCTCTTCCCAAAGTTGTTATTAAGAGGCTGGTTTCCTCCTTGAAATTAGTGGTAACCAATTCAGTCTATAAGCAGAGTGTGATCTGTTCCTGCCATCCTAGAGTATATCTTCCCCTTCAGTCTGGTTAGTTCTACCCAAGATTAAATAACAGATTACACTGGGGCGCCTGGGTGGCTCAGTCGGTTAAGCAGCTGCCTTTGGCTCAGGTCATGATCCTGGAGTACCGAGATCGAGTCCCGCATCGGGCTCCCTGCTCAGCGGGGAGTCTGCTTCTCCCTCTGACCCTCCCCTCTCTCATGCTCTCTGTCTCATTCTCTCTCTCAAATAAATAAATAAAATCTTTAAAAAAATAAATAAATAAAATAACAGCTTACACTAATCAGGACCCACCCTTGGAGCTGAGGGTGGACACGTGAATGAATTTAGTATTCTGTTGGAAAGGTGTAAGAGAGGAGTGGATGTTGGGTAGGCAAAGAGGTGTCACTGTTCCCTCCTGAGTAGTGCACATTATTTCTTTTGAATAGATACTATTATTTCTTCTCCCATAATTTTACATTGCTTCTGAGGTGGTTAATACCAGGAAAGACATATTGATAATATGTGGTTCTGAACATGTACCACAGAAGATCTTAGTTCAAGGTATTCCTTATATCAAAGGGTCATTGAAAAATTCAAATTCTAATATAATCATAATTTTTGTAGGAAGTATCCTTGAAGTCTTGCTTTTAAAAAATTAATATTAAACCTGTTGAAAATTGTAAAGAAGGAAATAAAATGTTTGGAATTATAGTGATTTTCGATTTTCATGGAAAGGTTGTAAATAAGACAATATTAGAGGTCATTCCTCTGCCTTTCAAAGAAGCAGAAGGCCTTGTGTAGGGTGGCTGTATTATGTTTCTTTAGTAAAGTTGTTGACTTTAAATTACTTAATTTTTAAATACATTTCCTTTTTTGTGATTATGTGGAAAATATTTAAGTATTAAGATTGCTAAGGTCATCTTAATTTCACCATTCATAGTTAACTATTAACATTTATTGTATTTCCTCCCATAATGCCCCAGTGAAGAATATACATGTTTTAGACATTAATAGCATAAAATGAATGCATTGAAAATGTTGGTGGATTTATAGAACATTTGTGGCTTTAAGATAACCAAATATGGGGGCACCTGGGTGGCTCAGTCGGTTGAGCGTCTGCCTTTGGCTCAGGTCATGGTCCCGGAGTCCTGGGATCGAGCCCCATGTCTGGCTCCTTGCTCAGCGGGAAGCCTGCTTCTCCCTCTCTCTGCTCCCCTGCTCCTGCTCTCTATCTCAAAAACAAAAACAAAAACAAAACAAAACAAATATGGTAATGTCTGGCTATTCTGTTGTTAAAATGTTTAAAAATACATTAATGTAAATAGCATTTAGTAATTTGCATTCATTGTTTTCTCTGTGTATGTCTTTCTTTTTACAAAATTGAACTTATATATGTGACCTGGGTGTATGAGGGCCCTTCCGTTTTCTCATCCCGAAGGGAAATCTTTGCTGATTTTCTTTGGGAAGTCAAAGAATTCTTTCTTGTCTGGAGCACTTAGAGTTGTCTTTGTCCTTGTGAGTTGTGGATGTCTTCACCATTGCTGCTAAACCAAGGTGATTGTGAGTTGTAGTCCACCTAGACGAGCCAGTCTTCTTCCAGCCTCTTAAAACTCTCACATTGGGATAAATTATACTTGTTCTTTCCTTGCCCATTCTGCCTTATCAGCCTTCCCCTTACCAAATCCTTTGAACTGACATATAGATACACAAATTTTTTTTTACAGAAAGATCACACGACCCTCAGAAGGCTATTGCAGGGTAGGAGGAATGAAGGTCAGCATTCTGGCTAATAGGTGGGACGTTCTGAGACTTCAAGCGGAGGCACTTCGAGACAGGGCTTTGAGAGGAGGGGGGGGTCTTTTTGGATACTCCCTGACCTGTCCGTTGTACTCTCCTTTCTCTCGTGCCCAGCCCGTATTTCTTCCACAAATATTTGTGGTTTGTGTGGCCCTGTTCTAAAGCACAGGTAATGTTGTGATGACTAAGACAGATAACATCCCTGCACTACGAGTTTTACATTCTAGTGATAGGACATAGACAATAAACAAACTATGTATAAATTGTGACTAGCCTGAAGAAAAATGAAACAGTGATGGGGGAGAGAGACTATTAGATAAGTGCATCAAGGAAAGCCTCTTTCAGGACGTGACATTTAAGAAAAGAACCGAATGAGGTAAGGGAGTGTATGAGAACTGCTGAGGAAAGAATATTTCAGGCAGAAAATGGTGCAGGATCCCTCCAATGGGACCAAAGTAGGTGTTGAGGAATAGCAAGAAGACAAGCTGGGTGATCACAGGGCAGAGTGGTAAGAGATGAGGCTGGAGAGAAGGACAGGGCCAGCCGCTTTCTCATCTCTCTCAGTCTGATGCCATCATCCCCAACATGCTCTCTGTAAGAAGAGGTATGTCGCCTCGAATCCCATGTGTGGTTTGCACAATTGAACGGTGCTTCTGGCCTCTACAGAGTAGGCACTGGTGCTTTCTTCTGCTCAGTCATTTTCTTCTCTACCCCAGTTATCGTTAGGCTCCACAGAGTGGGAGTGCTAGCCCAGCAAATGAAGGTAAAGTGACCACCCCACTTCTGTGCAGCCTCGGTACTAAGGAGACCTGTGATCAAGCTGGTTCCATTTCCTAAGTCACCTGTGAAGTCACGAAGAAAAGCATTTATTTTTCTCAGACATCTCACAACCTTAATTATAGGTGAGCACAGTTTATATGAAGCCCAGTAGACCACCTCTATTAATTGCACTGAGAAGCGTTTACGTCTTTCCTGCCTTGTTTGAAGCCTGGTGTAATTTAAGAATCACTGGCTGTCAGTCATTGTTCTCTTTGTTACCCAGGAGAAAAGGGCTCTTTTTCAAGGTGTCAGACCCATTGAATTGTTTTGATTTCTGTGTGCTATCTAATTAAATGGGGAAGAGTACCAGTTCATCCCACCACACATATTCTCTTTCCTGTCATTAGTATGTCTTAGTGTGACAGTTCCAGGTTTTTTAAGATGGAAAAATATACATAAAATTTACCATTTTAAGCATACAGTTCTGTGGCATTATGTACATTCACATGGTTGTACCACTGACACCACTCTCCACATCTGGAACATCTTCATCTTTACGAATTGAAACTTTGTACACATTAAACACTGACTCTCATTCTCCCCTTCTCCCCGCCGGTGGTTGGCTGGCAACCACTGTTCTATTTTTTGTCTCCATTTGACTACTCTAGGAATGTCATAAAAGAGGAATTATACGGTATTTGTCCTTTTGTGACTAGCTTATTTCACTTAGTAGCACGTCTTCAAGATACACCGATGTTGTAGCATGTGTCAGAATTTCCTTACTTTTTAAGACTGGATGGTCCCTTATATGTATGTGTGCACTGCATATTGTTTACTTGGATGGCTTTAACTTTTTGGCCGTTATGAATAATCCTGCTATGAACATGGGTCGTTAGGTATACATGGGAATATAAATGTACAAGTATCTGTTTAAGTCCCTGCTTTTCCTTCTTTTTCCACCCCGCAGTGGAATTGCTGGATCCTCGGGTACTTCTGTGTTTAATTTTTTTGAGGATGTGCTGTACCATTTTCCATAGTAGCTGCACCATTTTACATTTCCACCAGCAATGCACAAGGGTTCTAATTTTTCCACATCCTTGCTGATACTTGTTATTTTCAGTTTTTTTATTACAGCTGTGAGGTAGTATCTCATTGTGATTTTCTTTTACGTTTGTGTAATGACAGTGATGTTGAGCATCTTTTCATGTGCTTACTGATTATATATCTTTGAGGAAATGTATATTAAGTCCTTTGTCCATTTTTTACCTGGTTGTTTTGTTGTTGTTGTTGAGTTGTAGGAGTTCTTCATATATCCTTGATACCAGTCCCTTATCAGATACATGATTTGCAGATATTTTCTCCCAATCCATGGGCTGCCTTTTCACCCAAGCGATGGCATCTTTTTTCAAAGGATAAGGTCCTTTGATGCCTGAAAGTTTTTAATTTTGGGAAGGTCCAGCTTATCTTTTTTTTTGGTCTCTGGTGCTTTTGGTGTCATATCCAGAAAATAATTTGTAACAATTGCATAATAGTTCATTGTATAATGTATCATAATTTATCTAGCTAGCCTACTACTGTGGACTTTTATTTTCAGTAAGGTGGGTTTTTTTTCGATGACAATTAAATAAGAAAATACTTACTGACAGATAATACAGACTAATAACAAAATTAATAATAACAGTTACCTTTATTATTACTACTACTTTCTACTTCCTGCTGTTGGTTGGAAGATTATGTAGCTAAGGAATTGTAGAATATTCCAGAGATTGTTCTCAGGTATTTTTTGCATTTCTGCAGAATAAATTATCCCTTTGTAGGCTTTGTTTTGGAATGAACTTCTTTGTTATTACAGAATACAAAGTCCTCCAAAATTCTTCTGAGAATAGTTTCATAAGGAGACTTTTTAGGAGAAAGTTAGTTAATAAAACTTGCCCTAGCTTTTTTTTTGAAGAATGACCTAGTCTTTAAAAGATACAATTCATGGGGCACCTGGGTGGGTCAGTTGTTAAGCATCTGCCTTCGGCTCAGGTCATGATCCTGGGGTCCTGGGATCGAGCCCCGCATCCGGCTCCCTGCTCCGCGGGAAGCCCCGCTTCTCCCTCTCCCACTCCCCCTGCTTGTGTTCCCTCTCTCGCTGTGTCTCTCTCTGTCAAATAAATTTAAAAAATCTTTTAAAAAATAAAATAAAAGATAAAATTCACATGCTATAAAATTCACCCATTGAAAGTGTACAGTTCAGTACAGTGTATTGTATTCACAGTTGTGCATATGACCATCACCATAATCTAAATTTAGAACATTTTCATCAAACCAGTTGAAACCTAGTACCCATTAACAGTCACTCCCCAGGTCCCACTACCCCCTATTCCCTGGCAACCAGTAATCTAGTTTTCTGTGTCTAGAGGTTTGTTTATTCTGGATGTCTCATATAAATGAAATCATGAAATGTGTAGTCTTTTTTTTTTTTTTAAGATTTTATTTATTTATTTGACAGAGAGAGAGACACAGCAAGAGAGGGAACACAAGCAGGGAGAGTGGGAGAGGGAGAAGGTGATTTCCAGCCAAGCAGGGAGCCCGATGCGGGGCTTGATCCTAGGACCCCGGGATCACGACCCGAGCTGAAGGCAGATGCTTAATGACTGAGCCACCTGGGCACCCCTGAAATATGTAGTCTTTTGTGACTTGCTTTTTTCACTTAGAACGATGCTTTTAAGATTCACTGTGTTATACAGCATGTATCGGTACTGCATTCCTTTTAATGGCCAAATAATATTCAGTTGTATAGATAGACCACCTTTTATTTATCTCTTTGTTATGTGATGGATGTTTGGGTTGTTTCCACTTTTGACTACTATGAATAATGCTGTGAACATTACATTCGTATACAAATATTTGTGTGGACATTTGTTTTCTTTCTTTTTTTTTTTTTTAAAGATTTTATTTATTTATTTGACAGCGAGAGCAGGGAACACAAGCAGGGGGAGTGGGAGAGGGAGAAGCAGGCTTCCCACTGAGCAGGGAGCCTGATGCGGAGCTCCATCCCAGGACCCCGGGATCATGACCTGAGCCGGAGGCAGACGCTTAACGACTGAGCCACCCAGGCGCCCCTGGACATTTGTTTTCATTTCTCTTGGCATATATCTAGGTGTGGAATTGCTACGATAACTCTAGTTGTCTGAAGAGCTGTCAGAGTGTTTTCCAAATTGTCTGTACCATTTCACGTTCTCATCAGAAGCGTATGATGGTTCCAGTTTCCCCATATCCTCATTAACTAACTCTCGTTACTGTTCCTTTTTTGATTCTGACCATCCTGGGGGATGTCAGGTGGCATCTCGTGATTTTGATTTGTATTTTCCTAATGATGAATGATGTTGAGCATCTCTTCATGTGATTATTGGCTATTTGCATATCTTCCTTGAAAAAAGTCTTTTCAAATCCTTTGCCCATTTATAAGTTGGGTTGTGTTTGTATTCCCGAGTTGTAAGAGTCCTTTATGTATTCTAGATGCAAGTGTCTTATCAGGTATATGATTTGCTTATATTTCTTTCTATTCTGGTTGTTGCCATTTTCCTGCTGATACAATTTGTAGCACAAAGATTCTTAATTTTGGTGTCCAGTTTATTTTCTTTACTCGTGCTTTTGGTGCTATATCTAAGAAAGGTTTGTGTAATCCAAGGTCATGAAGATTAATACCTGTGTTTCCTTCCAAGAGTTTTGTAGTTTTAGTTCTTATGTTTAGGTCTATGATCCATTTGGAGTTAGTTTTATATATGACCTGAGGTAGGGGTCTAACTTCATCCTTTTGCCTGTGGCTGATTTTCCCAGCACCATTTGTTGAAAAGATGACTGTTCTTTACTCATTCATTGAGTTGTCTTGGTCTCTTACTCCAGCTACCTGCCCCCCCCTCCAATTTTACCTTGTTCTTGAGTTCTCAGACCTTTCAGCTGCCACCATGGTTCAGACTCTCTCTTTAAATATTTTAAACTCTGTCACCTTCTCAGCTATGTGTTTTTTAAATTAAAAAAAAAAAAAGGGTCTTTGCCACTTAAACTGGGAGATGGTATAGTGGGTGGTAATTTTAGAGTGTTAATAATAGCTACCATTTATTGAGCACTTTATTGTGCTAAGTGGCTTTAATACATTTTTATACATTGTGAGGGAAGATACCAGAGGGTTTTTCTCTAAAGAAATTTAATGAAGGATCTGGGCCAAGGACTAAAACTCTTTACGCCTCGTTTGGGATTTAAGGTAGCCCCATTCTCATTGCTTGTTCTTTATGCACTCGGGCTAAAGTGAGGCCTACTCACAGAGCACGACGTCTCTGTGCAGACTTCCTGCTTGGGAATCTGGCAGAAAACCCACACTCGCTGAATTTTCTTTGCTGGGACCTTTTCTTTTTCATGATTTCTAAATGTTGGGGTGTTCTCAGGCTTAGCATTCATACCTCTCTTACTTTTAATGAAAAGTTAACTAATTGTTTCTCATATATGCACCTTGCTGTCCTGATCCCATGCTTTTGCCTAGTTTTTTTTTTTTCCAGCTTTGAATGCCATCCAACTTCATATTCTCTATTCTTTGAATTTGTAAATTCTACTTACTCTGTAAGTCTCTTTCTAGACAATCTGTCTCTTCTTTGAAGATGATGATCTTGCTATTGAAAATCATTGTTCCCCTTTACCTCTTGTAGTATGTTATTTGTATAATTCTTACGTCAGGAATTAATTGCTCTCTAACTTTTATTACAATGCATCTATTTCTCTTTGGGAATATTAAAAAAGGCAAGATACAGAACACTAAATAAAAGTTTTAAATGGTTATATTCATTTTATTTCTTGTTTTAAGCTCTCAGAGAAAAGGATCTGTTTCTCTTTCATCTTGGAAATCCTTGATATTCTAGCATCTAGCAGAGACAGTGAGTGCATTTTTAGAAAAAATTCTCCGAGTGTGTGTGGGAAGGAGGGAGGAGGATTATGACATATTTACTATTTGACTAGAGGGACGTTTTGGTTTTAAAGTTGCCTTTATGACATATGTATAAGAACAGGGAAGGAGGGGCACCTGGGTGGCTTCTGCCTTCGGCTCCGGTCATGATCTCAGGGTCCTGGGATTGAGCCCCACTTCAGGGTCCGTGCTGGGCGGGAGCCTGCTTCTCCCTCTCCCACTCCCCCTGCTTGTGTTCCTACTCTCGCTCGCTCTCTCTGTCAAAGAAATAAAATCTTAAAAAAAAAAAAAGAACAGGAAAGGAACATAGGAAAAGAGAAAGTTTTGTTAGTGGGTTACTGAGTCTTTAAAATTAATTTTCATTAATACATTAAGAGAAGTATTTATTCATTTATTTTTAAGAGAAGTATTTAAAACAGTAAAAGTTGTTGCCTTTATGTAACTCGAGTTGTCTTTAGACTGATGTAATCTAGGCGTTGTGACCAACTGAAATGTGTCTGTTGACTTCTGTGATGAAGCTATAGTGTTAGGAAATCAGTTCTGCCTGAAGCAAGCTCCAGGCTTCTTTATGAGAGCTATTAAATTAAATTGATTAATAAAGAAAGGGAAATTGTCTTATGTCAGCAGAGACTTGATTTGTTTAATCTTAGACTTTGGATGTTTGATTAATATTGTAAGGCATTCTTTCTGATAGTGATTTTCTTAGATGAGTATTGCTGGCATTTTAAGAAAGATGATTATGAGCGGCAGTCTTGAAGTTTATTGAGAAATTATTTTCACTGATAAAATAATAAAACATAGTTAAGGTTTAGTTTACATAATCTGTAATTTGTTTATAAACAATAACAGTGCAAAAAGGATAACTTTCCTTAAAAAAAAACTCCATATAAGATCTTTACACCTGTCATTAGAATTCTAGAGCTTATTTTATAGACAATCCCAAAAATAGATGTTTTAAGTAAGTCATTGTTAATCCATGCTTAGTATGTGCCAGGTATTGTTTTTAAGAGCTTTATGTATTTGAACTCAGTCCTCCCAGCAACTGTACGAGGTAGATATTATGTTATTCATGCTATAAATGTTATGTTATTCAGGCACAGAGAAGGTAAGTAACTTGTTCAAAGTCACAAATTTAATAAAGAGCATATCCAGGAACAGACCCATATAGTCTGGTTGCAGGTTCCATACTCTCCTCCCTTCCTTCTTTATTTTTACTTTGTTTAACAAAGTTATACAGACACATAGCTTAAAGGATCTAACAGTTTTTCTGTAAGGCTTATTATGAAAAATAACATTCTTTCATTTTCCCCTTCCCACAGGTAAGTACTTTTAGCTGATTACTCAGTATTTACGTATCTCTAAATAATGTGCTTATTTTGCTGCCTGATTTTTTTTCAGTTGCTGGCATAATCTGTTGACTTCTGCTATTGAAAATGTTTATTTAGCTCCTCACCCTCTCCCCCCCCCCCCAACATCTATATCCTTCCCAGTCTTCTCACTGTTATTTCATAATATTGGTTAGAGCAGTATCTGGTGTTTTCATTAATTTCCTGTGTAAATGCTTTTCTTCCCTGAACCATGTTGTAAATTGTGCCAAGTTTTTTCTCTCCTCACGGTTTATTTTCCTTGGAAATAAACAATCGCCTTTTTCTTTGATCTAGTTTTTTATTTACTTATCACTAATTCACATCTTTGTCAGTTGTCTCAATCATGCTTCTTCCATCAGTTTCATGTTCCTGAAGAAATCTCTTCTGGAATCTTTTGACTAGGCCCAATCTAGACCTGTTGGATGGCAGATGTCTCTGTTATCTTTGGAATATCGTTAGCCTGTTTTTATATTGGACCTCCTGTTGCTTGATTGCGTGATTTATTACCTTACCAAGGTGGAACATGTCCTCCAGTAACTTCTTGAGAAAGGCCATAAGGAGGTAGATTATTTGAGACCTTGCTTGTCCGCAGAGTCTTACTGTAACTTCACATTGTCTGTTCTATAGAATTCTAGGTTGGAAATAACTTTCCCTCAGAATTTTGATGGCATTGCTCCATTACCTTTTAGTTTCCAGTATTGCTATCAAAAAGCTTGAAGCAATTTTGATTACTTTTTCTTTGTGTATGATCTATTTATACTGTCCAGCAAGTATGTAGACTCTTGTTTTTCTGCAATTTCTAAAGTGTCACAGACTCTTGTTCTGAGGCTGTTTTTATTAGTTGTGCTGAGTACTTGACAAGCTCTTTTATTCTGGAAATTCTTTTTCTCTCTGCTTGAAAAATTTCTCCATTTTCTCTCTTCTCATTTTGAATCTCTTTTTATTCAGCATTCCTCTTGACTTCTATTTTTCTTATTCCTTCCCTTCTGTTTTCTGTCATTTTGCCCTTTGGCTCTATTTTGTGGTTGACTTGTTTACCAACTTTATTTTCCAGTGTTTCCCCTGAGTTAAACAATTTCTCCTTAAATTTTTAATCTCCATGAGCTCCCTTTAAAATTTCTGAATGTTGTTATTTTATAGTATGCTGTTCTTGTTTTATAGTTGCAATTTCTTTATTACTTCTCTGATACTAATGATAAATATTTTAAAATTTTCTCTGCCCTACTTGGTTTGTTTTCTCTGAGTTACTTTCACTCTGTATTTTGTCTTTATGTCAGAGCTGTCTTCAGGTGTCCAGCAATCCATGATTGCTCCTGTCTAAGGGTAGGATTCTAAAAGCTAGTTAAAAAGTCTGAATCCATGATCAGGAGTTGCCGGTATGAGCTGTACTTGAGAGTAGCAGGCTAGGCAGCTTAGCTGGTGTAAAAATGGCAATTGCTGGGGTGGGAGGATGGGTTAGCCTGGTGATGGGTATTGAGGAGGGCATGTTCTGCATGGAGCACTGGGTGTTATGCACAAACAATGAATCATGGAACACCACATCTAAAACTAATGATGTAATGTATGGGGATTAACATAACAATAAAAAATTTTTTAAAAAATGGCAATTGCTGTTAACAATCCCCCAAATCTTAGTGGCTTAACACAATAAAAGTTTATTTTTCACATCAAGTCCAATATTGGTGATCCTGATGAGCTAGAAACATCTTTGTGGGCATTTGGTGGTTCTTGAGGAAGGGATCAAAGGAACTTCTACATCTAGTTAACACGGGAGATCGTGCAGGAGTTTTTATATTTTTAACAACCGGTTCACCGGGGAAGAAAGAGCTGTAATTTGTAGCATTTGCTACATGGTGTCGGTACCCCCATCCTGGCCGGTTTTCACGCTGTCAGCATATGGTGTCACAGAGTGCAGAACTGGGAAGAGAGAACACAGGTATCTTTCAGTTGTGGCAGCTCAGTTCCATCGCAACTACCAACCACATTCCACTGGCCAGAAGCTGTTTGGGTGGGTCTACGTTAATTCAAGGAAAAATGAAAAATGTTGAATTGTGTGTCTGGGGAGGAAAGGAACTACATTCTGGTGAACAAATAACAGATTCTGCCTTTGTTGGAACTCCCATTGTCATTATCTGGGAGTTGATAATGACAACTAGAGCTAAAGTAATGACAGAGAAGTTTGTGCCAGGTTCCTGCCTAGAGGGTGAAGCAGGCCTGGCTTAGGTATTCTGGGAACTGACTGAAAAAAGGGCTAGCATCAGGTATGTGTACATTTTCCTAAATTCCCTGTTTTCAGTACAGTGTCTGTATTTGCTTTTTAAAGATTTTATTTATTTGACAGAGACAGAGCACAAGCAGGGGGAGGGGCAGAGACGGAGAGGGAGAAGCAGACTTCCCACTGAGCAGGGAGCCTGATGCGGGGCTCGATCCCAGGACCCCAGGATCATGAGCTGAGCCTGAGGCAGACACTTAACCGACTGAGCCACCCAGGAGCCCCTGTATTTTCTTTTTATTGCCTAATGGCTTAAAACAGTACAAACTTGTTATCCTACAGCTCTGTGAGTTAAAGTCTAATATGGGATTTACTGGTCTAAAATCAACATATCATCAACACTGCATCCCTTTCTGAAGATTCTAGGAGAGAATCCATTTCCTTGCCTTTTCCAGCTCCCAGAGGCTGCCTGCATTCTTTGGCTCTTGGCCCTCTTCCTCCATCATCATAACCAACTGAATGGCATCTCTTAGATTATTCTCTGGTCACGTCTTCCTCTGACCACAGCCCAGGAAAGGCTCTCTGATTTTAAGGAGCCATATGATTAGCTTAGGTCCAATGAGATAATCTGGGATAATCTTCCCAACTCCATGTCATTACTTTAGTCACCCCTGTAAAGGCCTCTTTGTCATGTAAGGGGATATATTCATAGGTTCCAGGGATTAGGATGTTGTCATCTTTGGTGAGCCATTATTCTGCCTACCATAGTACCCCTTGCTCTCCAAAGACCCTCTCTTTTATTTACTCCTTGAAATATGTTTACAGACTTTTCTTGGGGATGGCAGAGGGAATTTAATGGTCCTTCTACCTCTGAAGCAGTCCTCCTTATTTTACACTCCTCTTTTCATCTTCTCTTCCAGAAGTACCTAACAGCGCCAATTCTTGAGCCTTTGGCTATTTTGGGATACAGATTGGGTTAGTTCTTGGGCTTCCCTGTCACCAATTTGGGGTTAAGTTTTCCGAGATTTTCTTAATACTTGACCCCTCATTCAGCCACTTACTAAATTCTCTTGCCCTGTGTTCTTTCTCATTTTCCTCATCCTCGTGGTTTATGCCCTTAAAAAAAAAAAGGAGAAAGGAAAAGATTTTGATACTGTTTTAGCTGGGGTTTGAGAAGGCCACAAAAATAGATGTTTTTGTGCATTTAATCTACTGTCTTAATTAGAGTAGAGCTCATACCTTTAACTACTACACCATACTGCCTTTCCTTTATTGCCCCCCCCTTTCAGAGTGTGTCATGTAACCCTGATGTTTGAAAATATAAATGAATGTGGATCCCATCTTCTACATCCGATATTCATTTATTCAGTGTACTTATATTGGCAACTCTATGCCAGCCACTCTGTTCAGCATTTCAGATTTAAAGATTTGGAAGGGGTTGGAGTCTGATAGAATTCAGTTATCTACAAAGGAAATTTGAGCACACTGTTAGAAGTATATGTTAGGAATAGAAACAGTACCATGGAAGACCTGAGGAAAAAGGATCTATTTTTTCCTGGGAAAGTAAGAAGAGACTTGACAAACCATCATGTTTGATCTGAGTCTTAAAAGGCTGTTGCTACGACGTGGATGGAACTGGAGGGTGTTACGCTGAGTGAAATAAGTCAATCAGAGAAAGACATGTATCATATGACCTCACTGATACGAGGAATTCTTAATCTCAGGAAACAAACTGAGGGTTGCTGGAGTGGTGGGAAGGGGGAGGGATGGGGTGACTGGGTGATAGACACTGGGGAGGGTACGTGCTCTGGTGAGTGCTGTGAATTGTGCAAGAGTGTTGAATCTCAGATCTGTACCTATGAAACAAATAATGCAATATATGTTAAGAAAAAAAAAAGAAGAAGATAGCAGGAGGGGAAAAATGAAGGGGGAAATCGGAGGGGTAGACAAACCATGAGAGACGATGGACTCTGAAAAACAAACTGAGGGTTCTAGAGGGGAGAGGGGTGGGAGGATGGGTTAGCCTGGTGATGGGTATTAAAGAGGGCACGTTCTGCATGGAGCACTGGGTGTTATGCACAATGAATCATGGAACACTACATCTAAAACTAATGATGTAATGTATGGGGATTAACATAACAACAACAAAAAAAAAGATAGCAGAAGGGGAGGAATGAAGGGGGAGAATCGGAGGGGGAAACCAACCATGAGAGACGATGGACTCTGAAAAACAAACGGAGGGTTCTAGAGGTGAGGGGGGGTGGGAGGATGGGTTAGCCTGGTGATGGGTATTAAAGAGGGCACGTTCTGCATGGGGCACTGGGTGTTATACACAAACAATGAATCATGGATCACTACATCAAAAACTAATGATGTAATGTATGGTGATTAACATAACAATAAAAATTTTTTTTAAAAAGGCTGTTGCTAGATAATGGGGTGAGAGTAGGAAAATAGGAAGGGAGTGCATAGTGAGAGGTTCAGTGCGGTTGAAGAGGATTGTGTAGGAGAGAAGAAATAGATGATGAAAGCTCAGAGGTAGGTCAGGATTCAATTTTGGAAGGTTTTGTTTATGGCCTGTTAGGGAGTTTGGATGTTACGTCAGATGGAAACCAGAGGACTTTAAGAAATGAAGTAACAAATACTGTTATTTAGGAAGTAATTCTGGTGACATAGGTGAGATGGTTTGGAGTGGAGAGACAGGTGGCAGAGTTAGTATTTAGGTGGCTCTTACAGTATTCTGGGTAAGAATAAGAATCTGAGTTGAGATAGTATCTTTGAATCCAGGTTTACTGTTGTTTCTGCAGTTGAATTAACAGGGCTTGGTGACCCAATAGACATGGGAAGTCAAAGGAAAGAAATCATCAAGATTTCTGGCTTAAGAGACAGGATGAATGGTAATGCTATTAAATGAGGTTAGAAATATAGTAATAAAAATGGGTTTTGTTGAGAGGTACAAACTTCTAGTTGGAGTAATTATGTCACAGAGATGAAAAGTACAGCCTACGGAATGTAGTCAGTAACATTGTAATGATGTTGCATTGTGAGGGTGACTATACTTACTGCGCTGAGTGTTGAACAATGTATGGAATTGTCAAATCACTTTTTGTACACCTGAAACTAATATAACATTGTATGTCAATTATACTTGAATTTAAAAAAGAAAGAAAAACAGATTTTAGGAGAAATGGTATGTTTTGGTCTTTCACATGTAAGTTTTAATATCACTTTATGGATTATAACTGGAAATGTCTGTAAGCTGGAAATACCTATTACCAACTCAGAAAAGAAGATAGGCTTCTCTTAAGCACTAGGGATATAGGAGAATGAAAGATTAGGGAGATAGCATGGTCAAAGCCACAAGAGGAAGTAAGGTCATCCAAGGGACATTGTTTAGCTCTAGATGAAGACTAGAAGGAGGTGGTGGAGATAGATGATCAAGCAAACCTAATAAAGGAAGAGGGTAGCTGTCTGTTACAGTGCTTTTTCTTCCTTCCTCCCTCGTTCTTTTGAATATTTTTATGAAATATTGAATAGATACAAAATAAATGTATATATTGAATATCTGTAAGATATAGGAACTAATACTTTAATTGCTGTGTGTTCACTATCCCCTTTCAAAAAAAATTACCAGTACCCTTGAAGTCTTTCTGCACCTCTCATATTCTATCCTGTTCTCTCTGTATTTAAGAGAGACACCACCACCTTGAATTTTTAAAAATCATTCTCATTTTTGTTTTATCACATTTTTGTCCTCAAACAGTTCACTGTTTAGTTTTACATGTTTTTGAACTTTTAAAAAGTAGAATCATAGTATTTATATTCTTCTATGACTTGATTTAAGAAAAAATTCAACATTTCTAAGATCATTACTGGTGTTTTATATAGTTTTAGTCATTCATCTTCATTGCTCTGTGATATTCCATGCAGGAATGAAACACAGTTTATTTATACATTTTTGTATTGATGGACATTTTACATTGTAAGTTTTTTGCTGTTACAAACAGTGCTGCTATAAGCATTCATGTAAACATCTTTCTGAATTTCTTTAGGGTGTAACTAGGAGTTGAATGGATACCTTTGTCCTTGGGTATGTTCATGTTTGGCTTTACCAGGTAATGCTTGTGTGTTTCCAGAAGTGGTTGTACCAATTTACAGTTCTAATAGTATGAGTGCTTTGTTGCTGCATATTCTTGCCAATACTTGATATTGTTAGACGTATTTATATATCTTCACTGATAGTTAAGTATACTTAATGTTGTCATCGTAGTTTTTAACTAGTAGGGTTTTTTTCTTTTTTCTTTTTCTTTTTCTCCTGTATGAAGTTGAACATCTTTCATAGTTTATTTACCATTCTAATTTCCTTTTCTTGATGACTTCCTAAGTTCTCTTTTGCCAAGTCATTTTTATTTTGAGATGTTTATCTTTTTCTTACTGACGTCTGTTTTTTATATATACTGGATGTTATTCCTTTGCCAGTTTTTATGTACTGCAGCTATATTCTTTGTGTTTGTAGCTCTCATTTCTTTTTCTGGTGTCTTTTGATCATTAGGAATGCTTGCTTTGGTGTGATCAAATTTGCCAGTCTTTTTCTTTATGGTTAGCCTTACTTTGTGTCTTATTTAAAAGTCTAGCACTATTACAAGGTCATAAAGATATTTTCCTATTATATTTTTAAAGCTTTATAGTTTGAGCATTGACTTCATTTTAAACCAGCCTGGGAGTGATTTTTTAGTATAATGTCAGAGGCCTAAGTTTAATGTAATAAAACAGAACAAAAACAACAATTTTTATTCTGGTACCATTCACGGAAATGTCCTTCCTTTCCCTACTGTTCTATAATGCCTAGTCTATGTTTTAAATTTAATTACCTTGTATTTGTGTGGGTGTGTTTATGGTTGAATGCCATTAGTCAGTTTCCCTATTTCTGCCTCAATATCATGTTATCTTAATTACTGTGGCTTTGTAATAATTCTTACCTGCTCAGCAGGCCCTCTTACATTCTACTGGAGAGTGTCTTTGTCATTCTTGTCTTCTGATTTAATATATATGTTTTGGAATCAGATTCAGGTTTTTAAGTTTCTCTTTCTATCTCTTGGGATTTTGAGTAGAATTACCTTGATCCTTTGGAACATTTTAGAGAAATTGAGTCATTCAGTCTATAATCACTGCATTTTTCCATTTACTGATCTCTTCTTTAATTTTTTTCAGTAAAGTTTTGTATTTTCTCCATAGAAGTCTTGCATTTTTTGTTTCAGTTATTCCTAGGCACTGCGTGTTTTTTGATGGTATTGTATGTAGTATCTTTTAAAAATTTTATCTTCCATCTGACAGTTGGAAAAGTTTGGAATTGCAACAGTTTTGCGTGCTGGCTCTGTCTTGTTATATCCGTTAATTTTAACACATTTGTGTAAATTGTATTAGATTTTCCACATGGAAAATCTTGAGGTCTGTGAATGACAGTTTTATTTCTTTCAAATTCTTTTATCTCTTATTTATTTTTCTTGTTTTTCTTGTACTGATGACAGCTGATATGGCACTGAATAGGAAAATCATTATCAGTTAACCTGTCTTGTTTCTGATCTTAAAAGGAAGAAATTGTTTAAACATTTTGTGAATATGTTTGCAAAAGGTGTTTTTTGGATAGTCTTAGCTAGAGAAAGTTCTTTTTTTTTTTTTAATTTGCCAAGAGTTTTTTTTCTTTTTATTCAAGAATTGATGTTCAGTTTTATCAGATGCTTTTTCTGCATCTATTGAAGTGACCTATGTTTTCTCCCTCAATCTGTTAATGTAGAGAATTACATCAGTCTGTTTTCTAATAATAAATCAACCTGACATTACTAGAATAAACCCATTTAGGTCATGATGTATTAATTTTTAAAAATATTTTTGTATCTATGCTTTTTGGTGAGATTGGCCTGCAGTGTTCATTTCTCATACAGTCCTTGTCTGATTTTGTGTCAATGTTAGGCTCAGAAAATGAATTGAGGCTGTTAATTCTTTATCTGTGCTTTGGAAGAGTTGTGTAAGATTGGAACGATCTGTTTCTTGAATCACTGGACACGCTTGTGTTAAAGCCATCAGGGCTTGATTTATTTTTGGTGGAGAGATTTAAAATTATTCTTTATCCTCTTTATGATAATAGGATTATTAAAGTTTTTCTCTTTCTCCTTGGGACCGTTTTATTATTATTATTATTATTACTATATTTATTTATTTTTAAGGAATTTTGCCACTTCATCTTAGATTTTTAAACTTACTGGCTTATTATGTTCATCATATTAACTTTTTATCTGTTAGATTTCTGCAACATCTATGACTAGGTCTCCCTTTGGATTATTCATTGGTAGTGTGTAGAAATACAGCAGATTTTTGAGGGTTAGTTTTGTATCTTGAACTTTGGTAGACTTGTTTATTAGCTTTAACAGTTTTTTTATGGATTCTTTAGACTTTTTTGGATATATGATCAATCTGTCACAGATGTCATCTGTGAATACAAATAGTTTTACTTCTTTCCAATTTGAATGCCTGTTTGGGATTTTTAAAAAATCCTTTTATTTTTTTATTTTTTATTTTTTAAAGATTTTATTTATTTACTTGAGAGAGAGAATGAGATAGAGAGAGCATGAGAGGGGGGAGGGTCAGAGGGAGAGGCAGACTCCCTGCCGAGCAGGGAGCCTGATGCAGGACTCGATCCCGGGACTCCAGGATCATGACCTGAGCCGAAGGCAGTCGCTTAACCAACTGAGCCACCCGGGCGCCCCTAAAAAATCCTTTTAATTGTTGATTCTTTTACCTAACTGCTGTGTGCTTAGAGAATATAGTCTTTATGAAACCAATGCTTTGAAATTTGCTAATCATTCTCTTGATTTTCTTTATAATTTTATTTTCATCACATATATGTGTATCATTAAATAATATTTACTTTTGCATGTTTTTGAAATTTTTATTAGTTGAATGATTACATGTCATTTTGATACTTGATTTTCTCCCCCTGCTATAGACTGAGTTGTGTCTCCCTGTCACCCCCAAATTCATATGTTGAAACCCTAACCTTACCCAGTTTGACGGTATTTGGTGCTGGGGCTTTGGAAGATACTTAGGTGTAGGTGAAGTCCTAAGGGTGGGGCCCTCATGGTACTAGTGCCCTTGTAAGAAGAGACAGCAGACAACTTGTTCTGTTCTCTCTCCCCACCATGTGAGGACACTATGAGAAGAAACTGTCTTCAAGCCAGGAACAGAGCACTCGCCAGAAACCAACTGTGCTGGCACTTTGTTTTTTATTTAAAAATTTTTTTTTTAATGCTGGCACTTTGATCTTGAATCTCTAGCTTCCAGAATCTTGAAAACAAATTTCTGTTAGTTAAGCCACCTAGTCTGTGGTATTTTGTTATGGTAGCCCGAGCTAAGATACCTTCTTTTTTTCATATTAAGTTTTTGAGACTCCTAAAAAAAAAGTTTTTGCGACTCCTTCATATTTATGGATGTAATTTACTTTAATTTTTATTTGTTATAGGATTCCATTCTGTAAATATACCATAATTTATCAATTCTGTGATTGGTGGACCTTTGGGCAAGTTTAGCTTTTTTTGTTGTTACAATGCCTTGAGGTACATTCTTCTACACGTCTCTTGGTACACAGTTTATTATGTATATGTAATTGCCAATATTCTGTTGTTTTTAATCTTCAAAAACAGTGGTTTTATATGGCTTAGTATAGTATCTAGGAATGGAGATGCTGGATTATAGAACTGTTTCCTCGAGTGATGATACCATTTACCCTCCCACTTGGTGGGATGAGTTTCTTTGGCTCCACATCTTTGTCCACATGTGATATTGTCAGACTTTTACACTTTGCTAATGTGATGCATGTGGAGTTATTTCACTGTTACTGTTACTTGAATTGGTAGTTCACCAGCGAGGTTTAACATCTTTTCATTTTTTTAGGAGGGGAGGGACAGCTGGAGAGGGAGAGAGAGAATCTGAAGCAGGCTCCATGCTCGGCATGGAGCCTGAGGTGGGGCTCGATCTCACGACCCTGAGATCATGACCTGAGCTGAAACCAAGACTCAGACACTTAACTGACTGAGCCACCCAGGCCCCTCTTGTGTTTCATTTGTTTATGGACCATCATATTTCCTTTCCTGTGAAATTCCTATTTGTGATTGTGCCCAGTTTTCTATTGCAGTGTTTGAGAAGCTGACTCTTTTTTACTGGGATGTGAACTGCTTGGTGAATTTGATACTTATTGAGCAAACTTTTGGTTTTAGGCTATGCTTGTATGGCTAATATGGATGGACTCACCTCAGTTTGTATTTAAACTTAATTGGAAGCTCTAAACTTCGGTATTTTCCTTCCAATAAAATATGGATTAGCTACATGAATCATTTATAACTTTACCTCTCTGTTTCAGTTTACTCATGTGTAAAACGATGGCCTTTGACTAGGTAATATCTAGTGTCCCTTTTACTAGTGTCTTTAATTCATCTGTCTAGTATTTTTCTTCTTGGTTTTTGAAATTTAGAAATGTTAGTTTTATTGTAGTAGCAAACTATAAAATGCTGGTCTTGTTTTGTTTTTGTTTTTTGTTTTTACATCGAAAAACGATGGGTTTTGTTTCTGTGAGATGTGATATGTTAGCTCTCCAAGGACCTCTCTCATTGATGAATTTCCCTGACAGATATTACTGCCTTTTACTTTTAAAATTCTTAAAATGCTGTTAAACCTAGAAATTTAATCCTAACATATATAAATTATTCTTTCTCAGAGTGAAGATACACAACAGCAAATCATCAGGGAGACATTCCATTTGGTATCTAAGAGAGATGAAAATGTTTGTAATTTCCTAGAAGGAGGATTGTAAGTAAAGCATTTCATGGACATTCTAATCTTTGACTATGTGATTAAAATATATACTGTTTAATTGGTTATGGTAAAAATTGCCTAATTTTGATGAATTAGATTAGGAGATTAATTATCACATATGTTAGCTATAAATCTAAACTTAAAGAATTTTTTTTAAGATATGCAGTCTTTTTTTTTTCTTAAAAAATGTTACAGAAGCATTTTATGTAAAGGTTGTATATTCATATGGCAAAAATTCAAACATTTCAGAGACGTGTAAAATTAATTATAAATTAAGTCTCCCTCTCCTGACTTTAGTCTTTCTCACTTTCTTGTGTTTCCTTCTAGAAAATTAATTTTTCATTGACTAACATATAAAAGTATAACCTTAAAAAATTTTACTTACGGGATCACACTAGGTATGCTGGTCTGCATGTTGCTAATTTTCACTTAATATTTTTAAAAGTTTTGCATATAAACACATTTAGAGCTACCTCATTCTTTTTAATGACTAGAGAGTATTCCTTAGGCTAAATGGACCTGTTCATAAAAATTTATATTATATTCTTTATTTTATTATTATAAATGAGACTGAAATCTGCTTTTCAAATAAATATCTGTGTGCATGTATATATATTTATATATAGGAATCTCTGTATATAGGTAGTATTCAGCTAATAGAGTTTCTATTTTTAAAATGAATAAATATAAATTAGTTATAATTAGCTTGCCAACTATTTTAAATAAATACTTTTAAATTAGTGGGTTCCATGAAAACATTTTGCTCTCAAATAGTTTTATTAATGTTTTTGCTTGTGTTTATGTAATCAATTTCTAAATATTTCTTCATTGACAAGTCAAAAACTAAACTTTGGCTGAGCCCCGTTATAAAAAATTACATATGAAGCAGAGAGACCTATACTTTTCTGTGTTTTAATGGGTATGATGTATATTATGAAAAATAGTTTGGATAATAGAAAATTCATTCTTACTTGACCATAAATTACTGTTTATCACATAGAAAGTTTACATGCATTTCTTAAAGGGTTGTATCATGCTGCAGTTCACTTTGCAAATACACACTTACAATTTATAAATTTTGCTATTAACTCCAGAACTCCCAATTTAAGAGTTGAGACAGATGTACCTGCTTTGTGTTTTGTATTTTAATTGTACTTTATTTCTGTCACACTTCTGCAGGAGTTGAGTTGTTTTGCCATTACCACTTTTCTTCATCTTAGCATTTTAACCTCTCGTAGGGAACTTGTCACCAAGCACAGTGCATCATATGTGGTCATGCAAGAACCTGGCTCTTCTAAGCAGGGCATTGTGTGAACTAGAAATTAGGGCTTAAATTTGTGATCATTCTTTTCCAGGCTTACAAAAAGTAGAAGGCAAACATTGCATCAGAGATGAGGCTACACATCTGATTCAGTCCTAGTTTTGTGACTAACAAGCTGTTTTTTTTGGTCAGGTCACTTCTTGTACCTCAGTTTTCCCCCTTGGAATATGAAGTATTTAAAGTAAGAGGAGTTCTAAAATTCTGTGGTTTTATATGGTATATTGCGTTCCATACAAGAGTTTGAATCAGTATTTATCAGTATTGCACTATAGTTTGAAGATAAAATTACATTTTAAAAGGCAAAGTATGTACTTGTCATGTTATGTGTTAAATCTTTGCTTTCTTTTAATGGCATTGATAGTCATTTTGAAACTAATAGTTTTCAATAGTTTGGTCTTCTTTTACAGTAGAGCCGAACAAAAGTTTAAGATAATCACTAAATTGCTGATTCAGGATGAACTGAATCCTGCTGTCAGTGCTCTTTTTTGTGGCTTTCCAGGAACAATTGGAATCATAGTCTATAAAAATCATCTCAAAGATTCTTTAAATTACACATACATATTTTTAATTGAATATCTTTTCTAGAAATATATCTAACATAGTAGTAATTTTTAATTCTTGTCAAAAATCATTTCCACTTTTGCTATAAGAAGACATGAAAGAAGTGGGTACTTACAGAAGTTGTTTGTCTGAACCTGTAAATTCAGTGTTAGTTTTACAGAGTTAAGAAATAGGTGCTATTTTCCTGTCTTGTTTGAGTCTTCATTTAACTTTGATGATATTTGGCCTTGATTCTTATTTTATATTAGTGTTAAAAGTCTTTTGAGAAGGTAAACTAATTATTGTAAATGTAACTGTGAAATAGCTAAACTAGAAAAATATAAGATATTTGGAATGAGTACTAAATTATTTTTAAAATGCTGGCATTCCAGTCAGTGTAAATAAAAATATTTGATGAAAGAATTGAGTATTTCTTATCTCAGTTTTTTGCATTTATATTTCAAAATAAAATGTATTTTTGGAGATTTTGATGGTAAATTTCTCTAAAACTTAAGAAATGTCATTCTTTTTTTTTTTTTCCTCCCTAGTTGGTAGTCAGTCTTTTTTTTTTTTTTTAGATTTTATTTATTTATTTGAGACAGAGAGAATGAGAGAGACAGAGAGCACATGAGAGGGGGGAGGGTCAGAGGGAGAAGCAGGCTCCCTGCCGAGCAGGGAGCCCGATGCGGGACTCGATCCCGGGACTCCAGGATCATGACCTGAGCCGAAGGCAGTCGCTTAACCAACTGAGCCACCCAGGTGCCCTGGTAGTCAGTCTTAAGCTGTATAACTTACTGTGACTTATGGAGTTAAATCTAATAAGCACTTAAAAATGCCCTGTGACCTGGTTCCTGCCTACTTCTGTTTGTTTACTGATCTTTTCTTGTCCACGCACCCTCTTTCTCTTCCTTGGACATACATATTTTGTTCCTGATGACCTGGCCTTTTTATTAGCTGGCACCTTTGCCTGAAATGCTCTTCTCTCAATTTTTTCTTAGGCTAACTCCTTATCATTAGCTCTCAGCCTAAATGTCACTCTCAAGAACCCATCTTAGGTAGCAAATCCATCAGTACAGCAGCATCCTTTTTTCAATCTCTATGTAGTGCCTTCTACCCTGATCATTCTTATTTATTTGTTTACTCTTCCTTACCCACTATCAGTACCTGGCAAATGGTAGGTACTCAGTAGATAGTTTAATGAATTAATGAACTAAAATGAAGCACCAGCTTCTTTTATTTGTTATCTCTGAAGAAAACAGCCCTGTTAATTCACTAAGTCTCTAACTTCACTTGAATGCTATACCTTTATTTATTTATTTTTTTAAAAAGATTTATTTATTTGAGAGAGAGTGAGAGAGAGAGAGAAAGCACGAGAGGGGGAAGGGTCAGAGGGAGAAGCAGACTCCCCGCTGATCAGGGAGCCCAATGGAGGGCTCGATCCCAGGACCCCGGGATCATGACCTGAGCCGAAGGCAGACGCTTAACTGACTGAGCCACCCAGGTGCCTGAATGCTACACTTTTAAATGCTATGCCCAAACATCTTAGGAAAGGTTTTAAACAAATTGTCAGTTTGCTTGAGGTAACGAAAATGTGTTTCATTTTATTGCTGTAACGTTCCGATTTTTGTTCTGTCATTTAGGTTAATTGGAGGATCTGACAACAAACTGATTTATAGACATTATGCAACATTGTATTTTGTCTTCTGTGTGGATTCTTCAGAAAGTGAACTTGGCATTTTAGATCTAATTCAAGTAAGTTAACACTGTCTTAATAACAGTTGTGGCTTTATATATTTTAAAACTTGTATTTTCTAAATTTTCTAAAATGATGTTCTGTTTGGTAAGAAATAAATTGTTCCATAGTAGATATTGGATGAGTCGAACAGGGTCAAGGGAGACACTAAACACATTGGCAAATTTAATCTGATTAAGATTAATCACAGCTAATTTCATCATGCCTTTTTTTCCTGTTCATGTAAGTCATGCAAAAAGTCCAGGATTCATGGATCTCTTACCATGTGCATCCAGATCTGATCCCCAAACCCACCCCTCCCTGCCTTCCAAAAATCTTTCATAATGTCCCTGGAACTCAAGGTCAATCATAAGCAGATTCCTCTTTATCTTCATCCTCTTTGTTAATATTGCCTTTACTTTTTTGCTTTAAATTGAGTCGGGCTTCCCTACTGACACTACCTATAACCATCTCAAGTAGTAGCAGTTTTCCTGCTTTCTTCATAATTGCTGAGCCTTGAGGTGTTCGCTTCTCATTGCTTTTTCCAGACCATTCTCTCTTTTAAAGTGCCTCCAAACTTTATTTCTTATTTTTAAACTGTACCACCTTCTACCCACCCTGTTTGAGTAATCTCTCATCCCCACCTCCTATTCATTGGGGATTTTATCAAAAACTTTCAAAGGTCTGAGATCTACCCTCCTTGCAAGCTGCTTGCACATTAACTACCACAGTGTCATGGATGCTGGCAGAAGACAGGAGACTTCTGGGTTGGAATCAAAGGACTTATTCCGAATAGCACAAGCAGTAGACATAGTAACAGCATTTGCTTACTACACTGGTTCCCCAAGTCCCAATTTCCACAGTCACCCAAGGGTGACTTGAAGAGGGCCAGGTGATACCTGTACCCACAGTGGATTGAGTTATAGGAGAGGAACTGGAATCTTTTATATTGGACATGAATCATGTCTGCCCATGTCCTGGAGGAAGAGCGTATCTTCCGTGGGTGTAGATAAACCTACCGTTTGCTTTGCAGAGAGATACTCTATTTTTGCTTATACAAACTTGCTTGCAAAGACAGTCTGCAGTGATGACAGCCTGCACCTCTGCTCATGTGATGTGCATAACTGGCAGACTCATGGGGAACTGGCTCCTAACAGATTGTAGTCTCAGTTCACTGGCACTCACTCCATACTACTCGTGTTCTAATTCTTGGTGATTTCAATATTCAGTATTCATGGGGATAATTCTCCCAGTACCCTGGTGTCTTCAGACCTGGAATTCCTCTTCATTGTATTTTTGCCCTCTGTCCCACCTCGCTGCTCATTTCTAGACCTTGTTTTTATCCAAACTGCCATCCCTCCGTAGTCTCAATTACACAGTTTCCCCTCTGTGTACCACCTCTTATCTTTTCATATCACAATTTCTGTTACTCCACTAATTCCTTGAGCCTGTTGGGACCTTCAGTCTTTCGAATCTAGCATTTTTTCACTGTCCCTCATCCTCCTGCTGTCTTACTTTCCTTTCCCAGCCTAAATTCCACCGGCAGTCATGGTAATCATAGTCTTGTATACACTCAGCTCCTTCCTTGTACCCATACTTCTTTTTGTTTTTTTTTTTTTAAGATTTTATTTATTTATTTGACAGAGAGAGACAGTGAGAGAGGGAACACAAGCAGGGGGAGTGGGAGAGGGAGAAGCAGCCTTCCTGCAGAGCAGGGAACCCGATGTGGGGCTCGATCCCAGGACCCTGAACCGAAGGCAGACGCTTAACGACTGAGCCACCCAGGCGCCCCATCGTACCCATACTTCTAAACGTACTTAGAGGAAAAAAAAACAACCTGACTACAGGTCTCCCCTTATATTTATTTATTTATTTATTTATTTTTAAGATTTTTATTTATTTGAGAGAGAGAGAGAGAATGGGAGAGAGAGAGCATGAGAGGGGGGAGGGTCAGAGGGAGAATCAGACTCCGTGCTGAGCAGGGAGCCCAATGTGGGACGCAAATCCCGGGACTCCAGGATCATGACCTGAGCTGAAGGCAGTCGCTTAACCAACTGAGCCACCCAGGTTCCCCTCCCCTTATATTTATGATCTCTAACCTCAGTGAGTCCTTAGTGCCCCCCAGGAATCCTATTTCCCTGGTCCATCCCCCTCCCAGACTCCTAGACAACTGCTTTCTCCTTCCTCAAAGCTCTGACGCTTCTAGCATCTTGCTTCCTCCTTCGATGAGAGAACTGAAGCTGTCAGAAGAGAACTTCACCCACTTACGTACTAGTCTCTTCCTTGTGGCTCTGGCAGTTCTCCCTCGTTCTTTTTTTTTTTTTTTTTAAAGATTTTATTTATTTATTTGACAGAGAGAGAGAGAGACAGAGAGAGAGGGGACACAAGCAGGGGGAGTTCTCCCTCGTTCTTCTGTATCCTTTTTCCTCTCGCTTCCTGGTCATTCCTCTAGTTGCTGTATGGTCTCCCATCTTAAAAGAAGAAGTCCTGTCCTCCCCTCTCCAGCCGCTGCCTCGTTTCTTTCCCTCCCTTTATGTCAAAATGCCTTTAAAAAAAAAAAAAGTCTGTACACTCTGTCTCAAATATTTCTTCTCCCATTTGCTCTTAAACACACTCCTTTCAGGTTTTCCACTCTGTTTTTGCTGAATCCAAAGGTTCTCATCAGTCCTTCTTTATTTGATTAAGATTCTTTATTCATCTCTTCACGAAATACTTTCTTCCCCTGGCTTCTAGGACGCTGTACATGCCTGGTTTTCTTGGACCTCTTCAGTTGCTTCATTCCAGTTTCGTGGTCTCTCCTACCTCTTCTTCAGCAGCCTAGCGGGGGTACAGGATCTGACCACATGCTGCTGTCTGCGCTGCCGTGACCGCGTTGGTCCAAGCCACCACCAGCTCTTGCCTGGACTCTTACAGCAGTTTCCCAGCTGTTCTCCCTGCATCCACTGTCTCTTCCTTTCATCTTTTCTGAGTAAAACAGCCAGTGATACTGTTGAAATAGGTCATATCTCACATTCTGAATTCTCTAGTGGCTTCCCTTCTCACTCAAAGTAAAAGCCAACTTCCTTACACAAGACCCATGAGGCCCCACAAGCTCTGAGTGCCCTCTCTACTACCCTCTGCTTATCTCACTTCATCTTCTACTCCTTGCCCTTTTGCTCCAGCCCCAGTGGCCTGCTTGCTGTTTCTCAGATACATCAGGCATGCTTCTCCCTCAGAGCCTTTGTATTTGCTGGTCTTTTTACCTAAATTGTTCTTCTGTTTGGTGTTCCCATTGTTCCTTAGCTCCATCATTCTTTCAGGTCTTGACCCGGATGTCACCTTTCAATATGGTTTTCTTTGGTCTTTTCTAAAAATGTTCCCTCTCTGACATAGTCTAACTCCTTTCTTGCTTTTAAAGTTTCTTTTCCTTAGTACCTATCACCATCTAACATACTATATACTTGACTTAGTTTATCTTGTTTATGGTCATTTACCCTTACAAGAATATAAGCTCATTGAGGGCCAGGTTTTTTTATTTTGTTCACTAGTTTATCCCCAGGGCATAGAAAGGCACCTGGCATGTAGTAGGCCTTCAACATACAGTTGTTGAATGAATGTATTTAGTGCCTAATATTTAGCATTCTATGTAAAATAACTGACAACAAAACCTAAAGGCTGAGTAGAAGCAGGAGAGTTAGTTAGAAAAATAAAATATAGTTGCCACATGCTAGTAATACTTTGTTTTGTGTTTTTATCTGAGCACTGGTTACATTGGTGAAAATCATGAAGCTCTGTATACACTTGAGATTTTTGTGCTTTCTGTTTGTGATATTTCCATAAAAAGTTAACAAATTAATTCTGACACAATAAACAAATGTACCTGCTACAAATAGTTGTATTGGGTTAAGATTATCATGAGGAAATGCTCTGCCCTTGTTTTCTTTCTCTTTCTTGACCCCAGACAGGGCAAAAACAGGCATATGGTGTAGGCACATTGTAGCAGATTGGAGAAAGCTGCACATAAAAAGGAAGTTTTTTGTCCCAAACAAGTTTCATGGTTCTGAAATCAGCAAGAAGGGGGCATGCTTTGAGATCTAGTTAGTATGATGGAGTAAATAAGGAATTAAAGCAGAAAACTTTGGTAGTAATTCTGAGTACCAAAGCGTAGAAATAGTAAAAGTGGCTAGATTAAGGCTTTTGGCATCCAGTGTTGTTAATAATGAAAATAAAAAGACAAGTGATAAATGGAGTTATTAATATGCCAGATTACTCTCAATCTGTAATTCTTAAACTAGGTTTTGAGGAGGAGGTAGGTATCTGAACTACATGAAACCACAAAGTACGAATAGATAAAGAAGATGTGCTATATATACACAATGGAATATTACTCAGCCATCAAAAAATTGAAATCTTGCCATTTGCAGCAAGGTGGATAGAACTAGAGGGTATTATGCTAAGCGAAATAAGTCAGAGAAGGACAATTGTCATATGATCTCACTGATATGTGGAATTCAGGAAACAAAATAGAGGATCATAGGGGAAGAGAGGAAAAAATAAAACAAGACAAAACCAGGGAGGGAGACAAACCATAAGAGACTTAATCGTAGGAAACAAACTGAGGGTTGCTGGAGGGGAGGAAGATGGGGGGATGGGGTAACTGGGTGATACCCATTAAGGAGGGCACGTGATGTAATGAACACTGGCCATTATATAAGATTGATGAATCACTAACCTCTACCTCTGAAACCAATAGTGCATTATATGTTAATTAATTGAATTTAAATTAAAAAAATAAATAAATGAAAAAAAATTAAAAGGGAGAAATTCTTTACAAAAAGCTGGATCTTTATTCAGGTACTCCTGAGTCCTTAATTATTAAAAGTTCCCTAAAACTGGGTCATATGGGGCACCTGTGTGGCTCAGTCGTTGGGCATCTGCCTTTGGCTCAGGTCATGATCCCAGGGTCCTGGGATTGAGCCCCACGTTGGGCTCCCTGCTCGGCGGGGAGCCTGCTTCTCCCTCACCCACTTCCCCTGCTTGTGTTCTCTCTCTTGCTGTCTGTCTCTCTCAAATAAATAAATAAAATCTTTAAAAAAAAAAAATGAGTCACATGACTGGAAATCCACATGCATGAACCCCATGAATAAATTAAGAAAAAAAAAAAGAAACCACAAAGTAATCATGGCAGACATTCTTGCTATGTTTTTCATTGTTTAATTGGTGATGAGAAAATAATACCTTTAAGATAAACATATATATATTAAGATAAACATGTATTTATTATGAAGTAGAAGAGAAATTTTTATAATATTTACACCTGTAAGAGGAGCCATCAAAGAAATTTTGAGTTTGAGATGAATATGCCTCACGATCCCATGGATAGATACTCTCTTCCTGAGGCCTCCTTGAAAAACACTGCTAAGCTGTGTTTTGTTTTCCCAAAGGCTTTTCTAGTAAAAAAGAGAAGCAAACTTTTACTTAAGTATGGATTAGTAACAGTTAAGGGTTGATCAGAACCCTATATTGCATCCTTTTATCTTTGTTCATTAACACATTTCTTGGTTTATCCCATGTAAGTAGTAGTTAATTTATTGCACTGTTATTTCATAGAAGCTTTGTGTTTTTTAGAAAATGGTTTTTTAACATGAAACTGCTTTCTGTTTCTCTCTCAATTATCAACTACTGAGGAGAGTGGTGGGCATATACTTTATTTTCTGAGCTAGCTACTAATGTTACAGGAGGAAAAAAGAAAAGTAATCTGTTCAAAATGCACTCTGCATTGAAGAGAAAGATTTCATTTAAGAAAGACTAAAACAAATGTGAATTTTCTTCAAGACAAATTGGCAGTATTTTATGCTTGTATCCTGGGATTTAAGCCATCATTAATGATTATTTTTTGATGCTGTGGGTGATCTTAATGGTTATGATAGCAGATAGTGTAGTTGTTACATCTCGGAAGAGAATTACATGGGGAGTTGTCAAAGAACAAATATCCTACATTGTATCTGAAGTAGATTTTATCAGGTGTTTGTGGAAAGTGGAAACTAGGTCTTGTGTTTTGTAAAACGTGTTAGCCATTGCTGTTCAAATGTTGGTAACTGGTCTTGATGTTAGGTAAGACACAGAAAAGAGGATTTCAGGAGAATTGTGTCATCTTCCATTACTAATGTAGGCTAGAAGTATTTTTATGAGAAGATGAAATAGAGTTATCACATGTTGATATGTCATAAAAAAAGTTCTGTAATTTACCTTGCATGGACTAATTCTACCACTATCACAAACATGTTGGAAGTTCTGTAGTTGCTGTCTCCCCTGCGACCACCGTAGATCATTCAGTACTTACAAGGGAGTGCTGAGCATGCCTGAGTCAGTCACTCTAAAAATATTGGTCGAATGAACAAAGATGGAAGGGACTAGCTCATTATTTCTGCTTTGGTTTCATGAAACAGCTAATCAAAGCTTATTTAGAACTGATTTTCTTGCCTTGTCCATCTTCTAGCTTTGAGGAAGGCAAGTATAATGTAAAAAGTAGAAATGGAAAATTATAAAGCAAGAGAGTTTAGATCAAAACCTCTTGGCCTTGCATTTCTTTAAAGAATGGATCAAGAAAACTTAAATATCAGTATATAATTAATAAACATATGTTAAGTTTGCTTTTTTTGAATATTGAAATACCATTTAGATGATCATTGAAAGCATGTATTTTTATGCAAAGGTTTTATGTTTCTAAGGTATGCATATGTTGTCCCAGATTTGACTTTATATCTTGTGTGAAATCTGAGAGAAGGCATCATTAGTAAATTCCATGTGGAATTTGTACCACTCTGTCACCAAAGTGAGTAATCAGCTTGTTTTCTTTTGTTTCTTTTTTTAATTCTTTGTAAGTTGGAAAAAAAAGTGATCCTTTTTTGTTTCTGATATGTACTGTTTTAAAGTGATATCAACTGCCATGTAAGTGTATTTCAGAGCTGGTGGCTGGCTTTTTTTAGTCTTTCTGCTGTAGCATGTCTTCGTTGGAAGTGTTAAAATATTTACAGAGTGAGAACGAAAAGTTCATTAAGTATTAATGTTGGTTGTTTGAGTTATTTATAAGCAGTCATATTGTCCTCAATTAATTTATTATGCCAAGCTAATAATAAAGGGCGGCATAGAAGTTCACTAGATAATTCCAAATTCTGTTACAGTTTTCTGTACCACATGTAACAGTTACATCAGCATGTTTTGTTCAGTTGCAGTCAGGAAAAAATGGAGAGCTAACAGCTGAACTTTTCGTTAGGTTTAAAAAGATGTTTGACCATGGTGTTACCATATGTATTTAAACTAGAGCTCCACGTATAGCATCTGTTGTTACTACGGTCCTGAACATTAGACTGGCTTTTATGAAATTATTTTACTTAATGGCTGCGAATGCAGTATGATATTGAGCATGTCATTTAATCTTTATAGACCTTGAATTTTTTCACCTGTGTAAAGTATGCCCATTTTTAAAATTTTTTTTAAAAGATTTTATTTATTTGACAGAGAGAGAGAGAGAGAGCACTAGCAGGTGGTGTAGCAGGCAGAGGGAGAGGGCAGACTCCCCGCCGAGCAAGGAGCCCGATGCGGGACTTGATCCCAGGACCCTGGGATCATGACCCGAGTCGAAGGCAGTCGCTTAACCAACTGAGCCAACCAGGCACTCCAAGTATGCCTGTTTTAATATGCTGCCTATAAACCTCATGGGGTTGTTAGAAAGATCAGTGAATCAAAGCAAGCTAGTCATGGTTAAAACCATTCAGCCTCTGCTTTGTACTTTTGGGCAAGTTATTTTACATCTTTGTCTCTCATTTTCCTCACCTGCAAAATGGGAGTGACAGTAATAATACCCGCTCATAGAGTAGGTGCAAGCATTAAAAAAGTTACTGTACATGAAGCTTATGGCTAAATGACTGACATGTATTTGTCAGTGGTTTTTAGCTAACATTATCATTAAAGCATGTTATAAGGAAGGCACATAAAAGTATTATTTCATTAGTATGCAAATTGAATTGGATAAAGAAGTCCTTTTATCTTTCTTTTTCATTTTTATGAGAATTTGTTAATCTTTTTATCCTCTATGTTGTGTAATGGCTTAGGATGAATTTTGTATGATGATAGAGATATCTGCTAAGAGAGCGACCTAATTGGAGGAACTTGTAAGCCAAGAATTCGTAAGTGAAGAAAGATCCCGTGATCTTCCCTTTATTGCAGAGGAAATTATGCTAGGTGGGTGCTGCGGGATGTGGACTCGTGCCTCACTGCCTTCCACTATGTGTCATTGTTCTCTTTTGTTATAAGGGTAGGCTTGAAAGTGCCTTGTTAAGTAGGGCACTGCTTAAAATTTGGGCTGTATAGGTTATATTTAGGAATTATCTCGCTGAAGACCAGCTGACTGGCACTGGGGGACCATGGGAAGCTACAGGGTCCCCATGGGACCATGGGGAATAACCCCTGGTCCCATAGGAGGGTGAGTTCTGGTGCAGTTCCTCTTGCTGGAGAAAGAGGGAGCCCTGGCCCAGTTGGCTCATTTTCCAGGCAGTCCAGGGTGAATGCTCAGGGTCATTTCAGGAAACTTCTACCTGCTACACCATACTGTTACCAGAGTATTAAAACTTTCTGTTTTCAGTAAGATTCACTTCTTATATAGATATATGTGTGGGAAACCAAAAATTATTTCTGCAATTTGAGTCAGACACTGTTAAGAGTGATTCAGCATTTCTAAAATTCTTTTCCTGTCTTATTTTCATTGAGAAGTCTGTTTTCCAATAACTGCAAATATTCACTTTTCACTTACTTACATTGCTACTTCTTGATAAATCCTGGTATTGAATTTGATGATACTGTTCTAATTTACATGTTTGTTCACATCTCAGCTGCCCTCTTGGGAGGCATCATAGAGCCAAGTTGGTGTTTGGAGTCAGATGGGGTGGGTTTGAATACTGGCTCCATCACCTAATAGTTACTTTGAGAAAATTACTTACCCATGTCCATTCCCAGTTCTCTTGTCTGTAGGTGCTGATACGCATAGCTACCTTATCAACATTGTTGTAAGAATTAGAGCTAATGTATATAGTTAGCATAGGGCCTAGAATACAGGAGACATAGTATTATTTAATTGGTAGTGGTGAAATGAAGGAAGTATTTTGGAACTCACGTACTTAAAGTCAGAATTTTGGAGTTGGAAGTAACTTAAAATTTATTTTTCTCCCTTTTTAAAAAAGATTTTATTTATTTATTTTTAGAGAGAGAGTGTGCAGTGCATGTGCTTGTGGGAGGAGGGGGGAGATGGGCAGAGGGAGAGAGAGAATCTTTTTTTTCTTTTTTAAAGATTTTATTCATTTATTTGACAGAGAGAAACACAGCGAGAGAGGGAACACAAGCAGGGGGAGTGGGAGAGGGAGAAGCGGGCTTCCCGCTGAGCAGGGAGCCCGATGCGGGGCTCGATCCCAGGACCCTGGGATCATGACCTGAGACGAAGGCAGGTGCTTAAGGACTGAGCCACCCAGGCGCCCCAAGGGAGAGGGAGAATCTCAAGCAGACTCCACACTGAGTGTGGAGCCCAACATGGGTCCTCATCCCACAACTCTGAGATCATGACCTGAGCTGAAAACAAGAGTCAGATGCTTAACCACCTGAGCCACCCAGGTGCCCCTATTTTTCCTCCTTTAAAGCAGGTTTGAGAGAAAAACTCAACTTATGTTGGTATTTTTCTTTGATTTAAGACGAATTCCTTATTTCCCAGTATAGAATGATGAGTTTTTAGGGAGGAATTGGGCATAGAGGAGACGAGGACCCTTTGAGCTTGGTTTTTCAGATTTTCTTTTTCTTTAAAATTTTTTAAGACTTATGTTGAAATTATTTCAGACTTACAAAAGAGCAGCAATACAATACAAAGAATTCTTGCATTTCATACCTTCACCCATATTCCCTAAATTTAACTTCTGTAACCACAGTACAATGATTAAAATTAGGAAATCAGCATTGATATAATACTATAATCTGCAGACCTTATTCAAAATTTGCCAGTTGTCCCATTGATGTCATTTTTCTTGTTGAGGATTTAATCCAGGTCACATTTGCATTCAGTTTTCATGTCTCCTGAGTCTCCTTTACTCTGTAATAGTTCATCTTTGTCTTTCATGCATTCTATGTCCTTCAAACCATGATCCTTTGAAGAGTACTAGCCGGTTATTTTATAGAATATTCCTCTGTTTGAGTGTACCACAGGAGTGCTTTTATGTCCTTCGCAGTGCAACATATCAGGAGGGACATGATCTCATTTTGTCTTGTTACTAGTGATATTTATTCTGATCCCTTGGTTAAGATGGTGCCTGTCAGGTTTGCATACTCTGAACTTACATTATCTCTTTTTACTTAAAAGTATCTCATGGGGAATAATTTTGAGGCCATGTACATATCCTTTTTCTAGTCATATTTTGGTCATTAATTTTAGCATCTCTTGATGATCCTTACCTGAAGGAATTACCATTGTGGTATTTGCCAAATGGTGATTTTCCATTATGCCCTCTGTATTGATTGGTTATAATTATGTAAGGAAAATCTTTCTAGGTTTTGCATTTATTTTCTTTTGTTTTAAGTCAGTGCTCAAAATATTAATTGTACCATTAGAAGAATATTTTTCAGTTACACATAGAAGAATATTTTTCAAGACCAAATGTGATTTTTAAAATTAGCTTTTGCTTGGAAGTTGAAATATAATTTTTAGCAATTTGTGTCAATACAAGTTTTTAAAAATCTCACGAGTGGCTTTTGTGCACAGAAATAATTTGGAGGCTACTTTCATTTTCAAAATTAATGTTTGATTTAGTAGCCTTGTACATTAAAAATCCTGATTCTTCCTTAGACTTCTAAATCCAATGTACAAATCATACTAAGTCGGTTTGATGGAGGGGCTCCAACGTAATTAAATTTCTTACAGTACAAGTAGTCTGCTTTGCACAATTACTGTCTTCATGTGGGTGGTGGAAGTATGGAAAGTTAAAATTTTTGCTTTATATCCTGTATTTTCCAAATTTCTAAATAACCACTTCTTACTACATTAAAAATCAAGTACTATTTTCTTTTGTTGGAGGCAGTGTGCCTAGTGAATAAGAATTTGGGTTCTGCAGTGAGACTTTCTCCTACCTCACTGTGTTAGTAGTTAGTTGACTTTTTGCTTTTGATTACCCTTCTGCAGGTGGTTGATAATAAAAGTACCTGCCTTATGAGATTACCATGAAGCATTAAATAAAATAATATATTTAAAGCACTTGGAACAATAGCAATGCTATAATAATATATACTCAGTAGATTCTGGTATTATCATCATTGACCTTTTTTAAAAAATTAGAAATCACGTAAAAAGAATCATTGATGTAAACTCTTTCTGAATCATTTTGACATGAGTATAGAAGACAGATTTTCCTCTTATCAACTCTTAGTTTCTTCATGCTGAAGTTGGAAGTTTAATGTGTGTAAAGTACCTGGTACTTGATAAATGCACAATAAATGTCTCTGTTTTTCCTAAGACTGTTATCATTGACTTGTCAGTTTCCACATCAGGTTTTGTGGAAATTTGGTCTGGAATCCAAATTTGGTCTGGAACAATCTACACTGTTCTTCAAAGGTAGCTGATCTGATGTTAAGTTTAGTCTACCTTCCCTAGTTCTTCTGGTGCATTTTCAGTGGTGTTTTTTGAGTCTTGGCTTGAGCTAAACCAGTATCTCTCTAGAACATCTTGCTGCTGACTAAAAACAATTTTTTTTTAGATCTGTTGGTGTATTATTAGTGTTTTTAAATTTATGCCTTCTATTTTTGGGCTTATAATTTTTTCTATCCTAAAACATGTCAGTTTAAGGGATGCCTGGGTGGCTCAGTCAGTTAAGCATCTGCCTTCAGCTCAAGTCATGATCCCAGGGTCCTGGGATCGAGTCCCGCATCAGGCTCCCTGCTCCGCGGGAACTCTGCTTCTCCCTCTGCCTGCCACTCCCCCTGCTTGTGCTCTCTCTCTCTCTGACAAATAAATAAATAAAATCTTAAAAAAAAAAACCATGTCAATTTAGCATGTATGTATTTCATTTAATGTTATAGATTTCCTCCTAAAATTTAATAGAAATCCCCAAACCCAGAAAAAAATTATATTTTTACATAGAAACTCTAAAGGGGGGGGTGGGTCTGCCATATAGATGATACTGCTTAAGGATATTTTGTGGCATCTGTTTTACCTAGTGCATATTTTTATTTCTCCTTATAATACTAGCCAACATATATATTATATATGTATGTGGGAAACCAAAAATTATTTCTACTTATAATACTAGCTAACATATATATATTTTTGGGGGGAGACATTGTTTTAAGCCCTTTATATTTATTCATTTAATCAGTAAAACAACTCTGTGGTAAAGGTACCATTATTATTATGCCCAAATGAAGAAACTAAGGCTTAGAGTGGAACAACTTGCCCTAGATTTCATAGAGGCTAAGCTGGAATTTTATAGAGATATGCTTACTAAAGCCTGTGCTCTTAAGTATTAAGCACTGTTAAATACTGAGCTGCCTCATGACACATTCCTGTTACCTTTCTGGCCCAGATGCACAGATCTGTAATTAATGATAAAGGAAACACAAGAAAGTTTTGTTGTTAGAAGGGCACTGGGAAGGGAGACTGTTTATATGTGGATGTGGCTTCCCCCCCACCCCGGAATATTGCTCTTTTTTATTTCTTTTTGGAAAACTAGATAATTATTGAAATAAAAGAAAACTTGGGGCACCTGGGTGCCTCAGTCGGTTAGGCGGCCACCTTCGGCTCAGGTCATGATCCCGGGGTCCTGGGATCAAGTCCCCATGTCGGGCTCACTGCTCCGAGGAGAGCCTGCTTCTCCTCTCCCTCTGCTGTTCCCCCTGCTTGTGTGCTTGCGCTCTCTCTCTCTCTCTGTCAAATAAAAAAATTTAATGAATTTTTTAAGAAAGATTTTATTTATTTGACAGAGAGAGACAGCTAGAGAGGGAACACAAGCAGGGGGAGTGGGAGAGAGAGAAGCAGGCTTCCTGCTGAGCAGGGAGCCTGATACAGGGCTCGATCCCAGGACCCTGGGATTATGACCTGAGCCGAAGGCAGACGCTTAACGACTGAACCACCTAGGCTCCCCAATAAATTAATTAATTAAAAAAAAGGAAAACTTAAAATACGATTTTCTTAGTAAATTAATTTTTTCCCATTAACTTTTGAATTTCTGGAGGCCAGAGGTTAATGAGTTGCTCCTTAGTAGATAACTGTTACATTGAAATTGACTTTAAACTTTATATCTTTCTTCTTTTAAAGATTTATTTATTTTAGAGAGAGAGAGAGAGTGTGTGTGTGTGCTCATGAGTAGGGAGGAAGGGCAGAGGAAGTACAAGAGGGAGAGAATCTCAACCAGACTCCCCGCTGAGCTCGGATCCCAATGTAGGGTTGGATCTCAGGACCCTGAGATCATGCCCTGAGTGAAATCAAGAGTCAGACACCTAACTGATTGAGCCACCCAGGTGCCCCTGAAATTTATATCATTTTTAAAGTGAAACGTAAGAGAGTGCTATTTACCATGTCACTTTTAGTATTTTGCTCTTTTTATCTTTCTTTTTGTGAAATATAACAGCAACTTTATTATTATTATTTTTTCTTCTGGCTAGAACCCCAAAGGCCCATTAATTTGGTTTTCTTAATTTCCTTATTTCAGTTTGTAGATTATTACTCTTGGCCTTGTCCGTATGCACATCAGTGTGTGTACCTACCTACAAAGCTCCGGATTTTTAATTATATTAAGAATTTTTGCTAAATCAAAAGAAAACTAATGAAAACTTGTTTTTAAAGATTTATTTTCTATTTTTTAAGGAGTCTCTACACCAAACATGGGGCTTGAACTCACAACCCTGAGATCAAGAGTTGCATGCTCTGTGACTGAGCCAGCCAGGCACCCAATGAAAACGTTTTTTGAAGAGGGTTTTTGACTTTTTTAGGCCAAACTTAGCATTTGAATGTCTTAAATCTTAAGAATTCTTTTCCTAAATTGAGAACATGTAGTTATGGGGACGCCTGGGTGGCTCAGTCGGTTAAGCGTCTGCCTTCAGCTCAGGTCATGATCCCAGGGTCCTGGGATCGAGTCCCGCATCGGGCTCCCTGCTCCGCGGGGAGCCTGCTTCTCCCTCTGCCTCTGCCTCTCTCTCTCTCTATCTCTCATGAATAAATAAATAAAATCTTTAAAAAAAAAAAAAAAAGAACATGTAGTTATGACATTTTGCTGCAGGACCCCCCCTTTTTTTTTTAGTATTTATGTTTTCCAAAGGTGTTATTGTTGTGGTTTAAATATAGGCAACATTTTAATTTATATATGTGTGTGTATGTGTGTGTGTGTGTGTGTGTGTGTAGGTAAAGATATATATATAGATTTAGATTGATATATTTATTTTAGAGTTTAATTTCTATATATATATTTTTAAAGATTTATTTATTTGAGAGAGTGTGCACATGTGCGTTAGTGGGGCGGGGGGCAGAGGGAGAGAATCTGTCAGACAGACTCCCTGCTGAGCATGAAGCCCTACACAGCTTGCTCCCAAGACCCATGAGATCATGACCTGAGCTGAAACCAAGAGTCAGATGTTTAACCAACTGAGCCACCCAGGCACCCCCCTTTCTGTATTAATGAGGACATCATGAAGGCCTGGCAGCCTCAGTAGGTATTACCTTGCTTTTCTGTCAGTGTTTATCAGCAGAATTAGAATTTGCTATTTCTATTTTAATTTTGTAAACCTTGCATGTTTTGAACAGCCAGACAAACAATACTGGTTCCCTTTTATTAGATGTGTTTTGGGCACTTTATCTAATTTTTTTTTTTTTTTTTTGAGAGAGAGAGAGAGAGGCACGCGGATGCACGTGCGAACGGGCAGAGGGAGGGGGAGTGGCAGAGAGACAAGCAGACTCCCCACTGAGCAGGGAGCCCGACTCAACTTGGGGCTCTGTCCCAGGACCCTGAGATCATGACCTGAGCCGAAGGCAGACGCTTAACTTACTAAGCCACTCAGGTGCCCCTAAATTATTTATCTAAATCTGTAAGATAATCCAGAAAGGTAGGTAGTTTTATCACTGTGTTATAGTTCTAAGATTTGGAGGAGATGCTCAAGTTCACATAGCTAGGTAGCAGCCGAGTAGGAATTTGAAGCTAGGTCTTTCTGGTTTCCTCACCACTAGACCATACTTTCTTTTTGGCACCCCATATTTTTTTGCCACTCCATGGTTCACCAGTGGTACACTTAAAGCTATCAAGAAAATTCTTTTTTGCTTTGCCCAGCATCATCTGCACATTGATTCAGTGGGTTCTACTGATCTTTTACAAGTATTCATAAGTGGCAGGAAACTATTTAGACAGCATTTTCACCAAGATAGTTATCTTCTGATGGTTAAAAAAGAACGTATAGCTATCATATATGGATAATCAAACTAGTGGATTTGGAAAAAGTAAGCTTGGAAAAGTAAAGGCATACTAGAAACTTTATTCTGATGAGTAAGTATAGTAATGACTTTATTTTTTTATTTTAAGTAGGCTCCATGCCCACGTGGTGCTTGAACTCACGACCCCGAGAGTAAGAGTCGCGTGCCCTACCAACTGAGCCCCCTAATAATGATTTTAAATTAAAGAAGACCAACTCACACCATACACAAAAATCCGTTCCACTAGATTCAGTCCAAACATGAGAAATAAGATAATAAAGCTTTTGTTTTCTTCTGGGAGAATATCTTCCTAGCATTGCTGCAGGCAAAGATTTCTTAAATTGGACATTAAAAAAAGATTAACCTTAAAGAAAAACGGTGTTAATTGGAAAATACTGAAAATGAAAACTTCGAAGAACATTGCTAGGAGAATAAAAAGACAAGCCACAGAGCAGGAGAAGATATCTGTAATATGTATAAATGACAGGATTGTGTCTAGAATATGTGAAGAAGTTCTAGACACTAGAAGGAAAAGACAGACTGGTACATAAATGAGCAGAAGTTTTGAACAGACACCCCGAAGAAAGCTGTCTAAATGGCTGATAAATTTGAAACAGTGCTCGGTTTTATTAGCGTCAGGGAAAATCAAATTGATATTATAATGATACACCACCACACACAAATAAGAATGGTTAAAATGAAAAGATTGACAACATTAAGTGCTAACAAGGATGTGTAATTATGGGAATTCTCATATACTGCTGTTTGGAGTATAAAGTTTTATAATTGCTTTGAAAATCTGTTGGTAGGGGCGCCTGGGTGGCTTGGTTGGTTGGGTGTCTGACTCTTGGTTTCGGCTCAGGTCATGATTTGAGGGTCATAGGATCATGGGATTGAGCCCTGTGTCCCCCAGCTCCCTGCTCAGCAGGGAGTCTGCTTGAGGATTCTCTCCCTCTGCCCCTCCCCCAACTCACTTGCTCTCTCTAAGGTAAATAAATAAATCTTTAAAAAAGGGAGAGAGAGAAAATCTGTTTGGTGCTTTCTACTCAAGCTGAATGTGTGCTACTCTGTGACTCCACAGTTCTCTGCATACATTCAGTAATAGATATGGATGCAAGTGTTCTTAGCAGTGCTAATTGTAATGGCCCTGTGCTGGAAACAACCCAAACTCCTTTCAGCAGCACATGGGTAAATACATTGTGGCATATTCATACAATAGCATACTGTAAAAGAGAATGAATCAGTTTTTGTCTTATGTAATAAAATAAATGAATCTCACAAAAATAATGATGAATAAAAGATGCAACTCACAAAAAGTTATACACTGTATGATCTCATCTAATGTAGTTCAGAAATAGGTAGAACATACCTGTAGTGTTAGAAAGCAGGGTAGTGGTTACCTGTGATGGTGGTGGTGGCTCATGGAGTATGAGGGGCTTCTTGTGTGCTGGTGACATTCCGACACTTGATTTGGGTGTTGGTTACACAGATGTGTTTCCTTTGTGAAATTCATCAGATTATATGTTGTTGTGATTTGTGTACTTCTTTGTATGTAGGTTATACTTGAGTAAAAATTTTCTGAAGGGGAGGCAGAACTTAAATGGCATTATTTCCTGTAACTTATTTAACTATGATGTTATAAATTGGAAATCAGACCATGTCCAACTTAAACACCCTGTTTCAAAAGTATTTTCTTTGTTTTCAGTGGGAAAGGTTTTTTCTTCTTCTCACATTCTTACTTTCCCTAAGAAGTTACTATTTGTTAAGCTTGTTCAAACAGCATTATCCCATTCCGTGCTTACAACAAGAATCTTAAAACAAGAAGGAAAACGATCTGAATCAGTTTCAAGTAGACTGAATGGAGTCATTCCAGGGTCCATGTCACCAAGGGCTTCAGGAGAAATAGATAATAAAGTTGGGAGTTTGAGTGGATATTATTTACTTTCTACCTACCTCAAAATTGAAATAAACTAGAAACTCACTTGAGGCTGACCTGTGTATGCTCCACAGTTGGTCATCTGAAGAACTTGCCTTCTCATGAATGAAATTCTGGAGTAAAACTGTATATTCTTGGTTACTTACAGAGCTCTTATTTCTCCTAGTGATTTTGGTCTAAGCCAGGGAGCAACAGACTACCGCAGGTCAAATCCAGCCTGCTACACCTTTTTGTTAAGTTTTATTGGAACAGAGCTATGCTCCTTGTTTATTATCTGTAGCTGCTTTTTGTTGCATTGTATGGCCCACAAAGCTAAAATATTTACTCTCTGGCCCTTTGCAGAGAAAGTTTGCCAACCGCTGGTCTAAGACAATATTGATTATGGCCATATAGTTCTGTGTTTACGTTGTTTCACCTTCACCTCTTCCCTAACTGCACTGGTGGAAGGAACCTTGGATTGGGGATCTGTGTAAATTGGCCTGAGGTAGGACCAGTTTAGCAAGAAGCTTGTTGTTTCCATTTTACTCTTGGTCCTGTAGGATCACCTAGAATAGAGTAAACGTATTTTCATTTTGCTAGGAACAGTCCTGCTTTGCATCTTTTGTTCCAGGCTGTTATGAAATTCTGATACCATTGCATACTATTATAATAGTCACACAATTTTAGCTGCTCCCTTTTACTCTTCATGCCCCCAGTTTGTAGGATAAATTGTGGGGTCATTCTGTCTGTGACAGTTAACTTTGAGAAGGGTGGTGGGAATAGAAGAGACAGTGACAGCCTATGCAAGGTGGAATGTAAGAGATTAAGTTTTGAAAGCTTGTGTCAGGGGTCTTCATGACGGTCTCACTGATTCACTAGGATTCAAGGGCTCAGAAGTTGCTGTGCTCATGGTTTCGGTTTATTACAGTGATAAGAAACAGTAAGAGAAGCAAAAGCACATGAGGGGATGTCTGGAGAAAACCAGGTGCAGGCTTCAAGGCGTTCCTGCCCAGTGTAGTCACACAGGAGGTATTTAATTCCCCCAGAAATGACTTGTGGAGAGATGTGCAGTGTGTTCACAATCAGGGACACTCACCCTAGCCTCCGTGCCCAGGATTTTTGTTGTGGTCAGTCATATAGGCACGTAGCACCATTGTGACTGACCTTGCTTATGTACATAATCTCTAGAACCTCAGAGAAAAGGAGATGTTCATCATAAATTACATTGTTAGCATAAACTGTTTGCTCAGACTGGTATTTGGTGCCACCCAAGGACAGAACTTTGCAAGGGCTCGGAGCTCAGTTCCCAGGAGCTCAGTTCTCAGGAGCTAGCCAAGGGCTAGTCTGTAAACAGGCCATTTTGGGGGAATGTGTAGGTTTTGAGCATCCCAGGCCTGCTGAATTAACCCTTTCCCACACAAGGCCCTACAAGGTATTGAAGCCAGAGTTTGAACCCAGGTAGGTCTGATTCGAAAGTCTTTGCTCTTTCCATAATTAATTTTGAGTGATCTTTTATACTGAATTGCTAATTAAAAATTCTGGCTGCATTAGATGTGGTACATACTTGGACTACGCCCATCTATCCTGGTAAATATTTCCAATAAGCTTTCTTTTTCCTCACATGAAGATAAGGAGCCTGGTTTGAGTATTTTTCAGTGTTTTTTAAAGTAATGGTGCTAAGAATTTCTAGTTCTTAGTTATTTTCAGCAAAGTTTATTTTGTTTTGTATGTTAATGTATTGAAATGTAGTTATCATGAAGAATAGTCTGTAATTACTCCTGTTACACTTAATACAATATTTAATTTAAAACAGAGAAATGTGATAATAAGAGTTTAGAAAAGTGTTAGTTCACAATTAAGAATTGTCTCCTTTGTAGATGATAGGTTTGAGTGAATTTATACAGTTCTCAAGAGCATTTAACCTTTTTTTCTTTTCTTTTTCTTCAGGTATTTGTGGAAACATTAGACAAGTGTTTTGAAAATGTCTGTGAACTGGATTTAATTTTCCATGTAGACAAGGTACTTTCTGTATTGTCAAATCTTCTAAACTTTTTATCTGAGAAAAAATGGTAATTTGTATTTCTGTTTCTCAAAGTAAAAATGGATTTAGTGAGTAAAACTATTTTTATTCCTTTATTTATTTAGTATAACTTATAACTTATTTCCATATGAGCCAGGCACTGCACTTGGTGAAGTTCAGACCCCGCCCAGACGACCCGCATCTAGAGGAGGAAACCGTGGCATTAACACGTAGCCGTGTGTTCAGTGTTAATGGGGACACAGCTGATCTGTCTGCCTTTGTCTAGGAGGCTGTGAGTGGAGGAATTACATTGAACTTGGATTTTTTAGGGATTATAGGTGTCTCACTGACAGAAATGGAGAGGGATGGCTGTAGAGGCAGTGAAATAGGGTACAGGCTTTGGAGGGGGATTGGTATAGAACCGGGCGGCCTAGGTTTAAAGTGCCTTTAGTGGCACGGATTAGTTTTAAGATTTTATTTATTTATTTATTTTTTATGTTTTTTATTTCTTTGACAGAAAGATAGAGAACACAAATAGGCAGGGTAGCAGGCAGAGGGAGAGGGAGAAGCAGGCTCCAAGGAGCCCAACGTGGGACTCCATCCCAGGACCCGGAGCTCAACCTGAGCCGAAGGCAGATGCTTAACCCACTGAGCCACCCAGGCGCCCCTTATTTATTTATTTTAGAGGGGGAGAGTGAGAGAGCACATGTGAGAGTGAGCGAGCGAGTGAGCATGCGCACACAAGTAGGGGGAGGGAGAGGGACAAGCAGACTCCGCACTGGGCATGGAGCCCGATGTGGGGCTCGATCTCAGGACCCTGAGATCACGACCTGAGCTGAAATCAAGAGTCAGACACTCAACCGACTGAGTCACCTAGGCACCCAGTGCCTTGGATTTTAGACTTCGTTCTGAAGCACTTTAATATTTTTAATCAAGTGTTTATTGGCACTTATTGTTGCTTTGTTGAACACTGGTGGGTTGTTTTGGTTTTTGTTTTTTGCCAGATCATTTTTTTCTGCACTACAAAGATTGTGGATTGGTAGGTAGGAGATTAAAGACCGGGATATCAATTAGGGGTCTGTTGCAGGAGTCTGGAAAGAAGTGAACTAAGGCAATACAGTAGAGATGAAAAAAAGTGAATTGGCAGGACGTGATGGTCTGCTGAAAGCTGGAGTTGAGAGGAGGGAAGGATGACTGAACTTTCCAGCCACTATTACTGGGTGCTGGTGATAAGGAATTTTGGAAGAGAGTCCACTTTTACCATATACAGATTGTTTTCTGTATTAAGTTTATATAACATAATGGATTGTTTTGGAATGATTAAGCCGTTGAATAAAATAGTCTGAAATAATATGCTGAAAATTTTAGCTGAAAATGTGATTTTTAAAAATCAGCTTTATTGAGGTGTAATTTACACACATTAAAATTCAGCAGTTTTGAGCATACAGTTAACTAAGTCTTGCAGATGTATAGAGTTATGTAACTGCTACCACAATCGAGATGCAGCACAAGGAAGGAATGCATTTTATTGTTTGTGAACCATCAAAAGAATACTTTTATTATTAGCCAATCCTCTAGATTATATTTCTCGTTTACTAAATGATTTGATTTTATGTATTAACTCATTTTAGACAGAGAACTTAAACTTGATATTTGTAAGAGTCTATTTTTAGTTTTCTACTGCTTTTCTCTAATCACTGTATCTTATGCTTTTTCATACTTAGAGAAACTTCTGTTATTTTTAGGCATTAGGGTTTGCAGTATTCAAAATTATCTTTTGGTACAGGATTAAAATACTTAAAAAAGGTCTTTTTAAAATGACTGTTCAAGGCACCTGGGTGGCTCAGTCGGTTAAGTGTCTGCCTTCGGCTCAGGTCATGATCCCGGGGTCCTGGGATCGAGCCCCTCCCAGGGAACCCGCTTCTCCCTCTGCTCCTCCCCCCACTTGCGCGCTCTCTCTCTCTCTCCCAAGTAAATAAATGAAATATTTAAAAAAAAAATAAAATGGGGTGCCTGGGTGGCTCAGTTGGTTAAGCATCTGCCTTCGGCTCAGGTCATGATCCTGGAGTCCTGGGATTGAGTCCCACATCGGGCTCCCTGCTCAGCAGGGAGTCTGCTTCTCCTTCTGACCCTCCCCTCTCTCATGCTCTCTCTCTGTCTCTCATTCTGTCTCTCAAATAAATAAATAAAATCTTTAAAAAATAAAATGATCAGAGATCATTAGCTTATGTAATGAAGCAATATCTTAAGAAAATTGAGGAATCTCTTGTAAATGTTGTAGTAAGAGTAAAGTTCTCACATTTTTCCTAGAGAATAAAAGATTTCCTTAATAGAGAAATTAAGCTCCACTCATGTACGGCTTCTTTACATGACACACAGTTATTTTAAGACTTCTATTTTACATTGATATGCATTCATTTTAGAAAAATCAGAAAATGCACATAAGTGGAAAATAAATGGAAGTCATCTCAATTGTAGAGATTGCCTAATATTAGTGGAAAAACTGAGGTATATTAAAAATTTCTACGTTTATTTGAACAGAAATTGATTCAAATTGGGCCACGCCAAACCAGAAGCAGTTAGGAGTACTTCACCAACAGGAGCTAGGGGAGAGGCTTTTATAGAAAAGATGCAGAAGCAAAGCAAGGGGATTTTCTGATTGATTACAGTTTAAGCAGTTGTATTATTTGGGAAAGCTGAATTGGCTCTGATGGGTTGTCTTTAGGTTTTGATTTCTTATAGGCATGTTCTGGTTTGCTTACTTAAGCTGCTAAGGTATTAGAACCACCTCAGTCTAACTGTTTAATTAACACAGTGTTAACATTTTAGAGTATGTGCATTTCTAGATTTTTTTGTACAAGTGCAGAAACAAGTAAGTCTTTAAGAGAAACAGAAATGGGATCATACGGTATGAGTATGTATAGCCTGTTCCGTTTACACAATAGTGCATCATTGTTTTAAAACCTGCCAAAATTAGGGCGCCTGGTGGCTCAGTCGTTAAGCATCTGCCTTCGGCTCAGGTCATGATCCCAGGGTCCTGGGATCGAGCCCCACATCGGGCTCCCTGCTCTGCGGGGAGCCTGCTTCTCCCTCTCCCACTCCCCCTGCTTGTGTTCCTGCTCTTGCTATGTCTTCCTCTGTCAAATAAATAAATAAAATCTTTAAAAAAAAATAAAAAAAATAAAACCTGCCAAAATTAACTATATCTCTTCTTTCTGGGCTAAATACTTGTTTTAATTTTTTCCAATGCAATGAGGCAAAAAGCTTTAGGATAGCAGGAGTCAGAGACCAGTCAAATAGACCTTCCTATGCCTACATTCTCTGTCCAGGACAATACTAGTCTTACTTTAAGCCCTTGTAGGAAAGTAGGATTATTTTCAACCCTTAAGCCGCCCTGGACCTTCCAGCAGTCAGGAATCTCTTAACTGGCTCAGCTCACTTTTCCTTAGGGTCTGGTAAAGAATTTTGCCCACAACCCTCAGCCTGCTCATGGACTAGATTAGTCCCAAAGTCACCCTGAAGTAGTGGGACAGCCTCCCTATGCAAAATTGGTTTGGATGTGGAGACTGAAGATGGCGCACATACACCAAGAAAATATGATCCGAAAGGTTTCTCACTCACATAAAAAGGTTTCATAAGTAATATTAAAGTCATATTTATTTGATTAAGAGAGTAAGGAAAGAGATCATAATCCCTAATGAAATTATAAACAGTAGAATCTCTGATTTAAAAGATGGTGGATATAATATAAATAAAATTTGATCAACCAACTTCATGATGAAAAGTGAAAGTACCAGTTTAAAGTAGATCTGTTATTATTCAGGACACTAAGTGTGAATTGAATGAAACAATCTATTAAAAGACAGAGATGATGGGTTTAAAAGTACAGTTTATATAGGAAAGGCAGGATAAATTTTAGATTATTTCCTATATTGTCAGTTTTCCTAACAGTTCAGTTCCCTAATACTCAACCAAAAATGATTATTGTTGTTTTTTGGTTTGGTTTTGTTTTAGTTCCCTGTGACATAGGAATTTTAACATACTTTGATTTGTTTTGGATGCTCACATTGCCCTGTGTTTGCCAGCGGGGAGCCCCTTCAGGTTGTCTTCTGAGTCCTTTTGCCATTCCCTCCCCTCCATGGGCTGTTACAGCCGTTTTGTGTTCTGGTACAACTAGATGTTGCAGACCCATTGTCTTCATTTCCTACTCTAGGCATGTTATCAGCCACTTTTTCTAAGAGCCCTGATTCCTTTTAGTGGGAAATGGTATATGGAAACCACAGTCTGGAGGTGCTCATAGTTATGAGGCTGGTCATTGTTTCTAGGCCTTTTCTATGGGCAGAGCATCTTACATGTTTTCTGTCCAGCCCTGAGTCAGCTATTTCTTCAAGGAACCCTGGTTCTTTTTCTCGGACAATGGTGTTTAGAAATGACAATCTCAGTACCATTTTTGCTCATTGCTACCAGGGTTATATTTTTCCTGGTTCTCTGAACCAAACTGGGAAATAGATGTAGGTATGTGTGTATGTGTGTGCACACACGCACCCCCTAACCTATTTCTATATCTGTATATATTTCAAAAATCATTGAGTTCTTCATAATACCTCAGAGTGTAGTGTAACACTACAGAATTTATTCTAGCCTTCTCCTTTTCCATATTTGCAACTTGCTACTCTGACAGTGAAAGATTATTCTGATTATTCTCACTCTTACTGTTCTCATTATTCCTGATGCATTTATTTATTTGCTCAGTTCTTCCTTTCTTTAACCAAACTCCTAGCTGGGCCATTGGAAAGCTAAACCCCAGACATGCCAGTCTCTACTTTGCCTGTCAGCACCAGCCAAAATCTTGGCCCCAGGCATACTAGCCCCTGTCCCCATCAACTGAGCAAGTTGTTAGAAAGTCAATTCTGATAAAAATTTGCAATGAATAAAGTATTACAAAAAACATTCCAGATGATCTGAAAAACAACTCAGTAGGATTTCTAGAAGAGGCAAAAAAATGTCAAAATGGAAAATTCCAGTGGATGAATATGTATATAAACGTAGATTACAAATATCTGAGTAAAAGGAAAGGTAGAACATGTTGTCCATAATGGAGCATAGAAAGACAAGAAAGAGTGAAAATATGGAAGATGGTTTACAGGTTACTCGGGAGGATAGAGCAAGAAAGGTCTAATGAACATTTATTCTTAGTTTCAGAAGAAGAGGAGAGAAAGAACAAGGCATATTCATAATATCTGGGTATCTAATGTCTGGGAATTTGCCAGAATTAAAGAAAGATACCAATCAGATTAAAGAATCACAAGCGAAATAAATAAAAATAAATCTACATTTAGAATAATGATAGTACAATTGAAGAACAGAGAAAGAGCTCTTAAAGTCATCCAGAAATGAAAGAAACATTACCTTCACAAGAGCAGTGATTAAATTGGGAAATGATTTCTCAACAGCAATCACAGAAATTAGAAAACCTAGTGTTGGAAGAAAATAACTGTCCAACTGTAAATCTCAAGTCAAAAAAATATCTTACAAGAATTGTCAGAGAAAAATAATGTGAGAATTTGCTACCAGCAAGCCTTTACGAAAGGAGATTCTAAAGGAAGGTACATTACACAGAAGGAAATATGAGATATAAGAAGGAATGAGTTAAAGAAGGAAGAAGAACAAATAAAGATGTAAATTTGTGGGTAAGGATAAAAGAAAGTTGGAGTATTCTTGGATCTTTTAATGAGCAGCTCTGACTTTTATAATAAGCAGCTTTTAAAAGGGATTTCTTGACACTCAGCCTGGAATATAGAATAGAAAGTAGAACAGCTTTGTAATTTTTTTTTTTTTTTTTTTTATTTGAGAGAGAGAATGAGATAGAGAGCATGAGAGGAGGGAGGTTCAGAGAGAGAAGCAGACTCCCTGCCGAGCAGGGAGCCCGATGTGGGACTCGATCCTGGGACTCCAGGATCATGACCTGAGCCGAAGGCAGTCGCTTAACCAACTGAGCCACCCAGGCACCCAGCTTTGTAATTTTTTAATCAGACTTGAATATTTTGAATTTTCAGATTTTGAGACATTCGTATTCAATGTTCGTATAAAATGCATTGTGTACCAAAATAGATTTACTTATTACTTTGAATTACTATATCCCTGTTGCTTTTCATTGGTCAGCAATTAACAAATGACTTCATTATTAATATGTTATATACTTCCCCTTTCTATTTTTGTCTTGAAAATTGTATCAATATTTTGATAGGCTAACAAAATATACTACTAATTCCTTTCAGAATTATTTTCAAAATTGTCATTCTTTAGGATTTTCTTTCATGATATATATTATATTGATATATTGGTACATTATAATTATATGTCATTTTGACCACATACTAGGAAAGAAATCAGTAGTTTGGGGGGAATAGTACTCTTAAGCAGCAGAACCTGCTCAGCTGACTCAGTCTCAAGATAATATTAACCAGATGACTCTAAAACTGATTATTTCCTTAGCAAGCACTTTCTTAAGGTTAATAGCATTAGCAGCTCAAAGTTTTGATTTGTATAACACTTTGATATGTCAGATATCCTATTTGGAGAATAATTACAGCAAAATTTAAAAACATTTTTTGATTTAATGAAATTGTGATAAGTATCTTTTGAGAAGATATATTTCTGAAGCTAAGCTTTTTTTTCTTTACTGTTGGCAGTGACACCAGTAAACCCCCCAAACATTCATTTTTTTACTAAAGTTTTTTCATTATAGCTTTTATTTTATTTAGCAACCTGTGTGGGGCTAAAAATGATGAGAAAATACCATATTTCACTGACTCTAAAATTACAGCTTTCTCTCACATTGTAACACTTTTGAGATTGGGATTCAAGTTACATTCTATAGCTTGTCATAATTTAATTGGCAGTGTTTTTCCTTTTCAGTAGTATGTAAAATAATAGTTTTTTAAATAATCAGTTGTAGTTTAGATTTGAAGAAATACCAAAATGTGAAGAGAGATCTATTTACAACAATTAGAATTATAAATACAGGTATTAATAGATTAGGTACATTGTTTAAAATTTTTATTAGCAAATACATGTATTAAAATTTTATTATCAAATTAGTAACAACAACATGACCAACAGAAGTATATAAATTGAAATTTTCTAACATAATTTAAAATAGTTGATCATTGGGGGAACTGGATGGCTCAGTCAGTTAAGTGTCCAACTCTTGATTTCGGCTCAGGTCGTGATCTCAGGGTCGTGAGATGGAGCTCCACAGCCATGCTCAGCAGAGAGTCTGCTTGAGATTCTCTCCCATCTCCCTCTCTCTCTCCCTTCACTCTGGCACACTCACTTTCTCTCTCAAAATAAATCTAAACACACACACACACACACAAAAAAAACAGCCAGCAAGAACCTGTGTTCAAGAAAAGAAAATAGTTGATCATTTCATCATAAGTGGCTATCCTTAATAATTAAAAAATGTTGTCTTAGGGGCGCCTGGATGGCTCATTCGGTTAAGCGTCTGCCTTCGGCTCGGGTCATGGTCCTGGGGTCCTGGGATCAAGCCCCACGTCACGCTTCCTGCTCAGCAGGAAGCCTGCTTCTCCCTCTCCCACTCCCCCTGCTTGTGTTCCTGTTCTCGCTATCTCTCTCTCTCTCTGTCAAATAAATAAATAAAATATATTTTTTTTAAATGGTGTCTTGGGCACCTGGATGGTGCTGTTGATTGAGCATCTCACTGTTGGTTTCGGCTGGGGTAGGATCTCAGGGTTGTGGGATCCAGCCCTGTGTGGGGCTCTGCACTCAGTGCGGAATCTGCTTGGGATTTCTCTTCCTCTCCCTGTCCTGCTTGTGCGTGCGCTCACACACACACACACACACACACACACACACACACACACACACTCTCTCTCTCTCTCTCTCTCTCTATATATATATCCCTAAGATAAAGAAATCTTTTTAAAAAATCATGTCTTATGGTATCTTTTTCTGCAAGCAGAGGGGAAGGAGGTGTTCCTTGCAAAACACATTTTACAAAATATTTATTGAGTGCTTAACACTCTGCAGGGTTATATGAAGAATAGGCCCTTATCCCATTCCTCAAGAAGTTTATAGTTATTTTAGGAGGATATGTGATATCTGTCTGTGTCTGTGTCTCCGTCTGACAGACATACAACCATTAAAGAACATTACACTGTTATCCATAGTAAAATATTTTATTATTTTAAAATTACAATAATAATACTTATCTTTCTTTAGAAACAAAGAAGTCAAACAATATTAAAGACTGTATGATTAAACATTAAAGTTCTTCTTACCTTGTCCCCCTCCTTATACCCACTCAGCCCCATCCTGCACTGTTTCCCTAAAGTAATTTCTTTTAATAATTTCGCTAGGTAGGCTTCTAGACTTTTTTCCTATATATTTTCAAAGATATGCATAGTTCTCTTGGTTTAGTGAGTGATCGAGTTTGTTTGTTTTAAAATATTTTATTTATTTTTTAGACAGCGAGAGAGGGAACACAAGCAGGGGGGAGCTGGAGAGGGAGAAGCAGGCTCCCCGCTGAGCAGGGAGCCTGACTCGGGGCTCCATCCCAGGACACTGGGATCATGACCAGATGCTTAACGACTCAGCCACCCAGGCGAGTTTGTTTTTATTTCGTACAGTGTGCTATGCCTGGCTTTATTAACTTCATCGGTCTTTAGATGAACCATATCAGTACATACATACTAGCTTTATTCTTAGGTGAAGAATTAAACAGAATGCTATGCCATATTTTACTTGACCACCCCTATAGTCAGATATTAATATAGTCAAAGTAAAAAATACTTGGTGCAGAGAACTTCATTTCTAACATAAGTTATAGCAAAGTAACTTTTATTTTTTGCAAACAAGTGACTGACTATAGAAAGGAATATGTATAATTTGACCTTTCCTTCCTTTATCCTTTTTTATATTTGCTTCAGTCTCATAGAGGGCTTGTTATTGTTAAAAGGTGAAATGTGTTTGATTTAGTCTTCCTTTTCCTCTTCAATGATTATGTTTGCTTCACTCACACCAGGATGCGGCTCTCTGTAAGCACGTTACATAAGTATTTAATAGACGCGTGCTAAGCCCCGGGTAATGTCTGAAAGTGCTGAATCACTATATTGCACACCTGAAACTAATATTACACTGCATGTTAACTAATTGGAATTTAAATAAAAACTTAAAAAAATATTTAATAAATATGGTTTACTAATGGGGTAGTGAAAATTGCTAAAAAAAACCACACATGGTTTGTTCTTTAACTTTTGAACTTTGAGATTATTGAGATAAATAATTTTGAAGAAAAAATTGCATATAATATTTATTAGATACCCACAGTGTGCAATATATTTTATAAATAATAATAAAATAATATAGAGACCATTTAATCTTAAATAAGTTAGAGTAGTACTAAGCAAAAGTCTCCAAGTTCTGCACTGACACGTATATGAGATAGAATTTTTACTATTTAAATGCATCAAAGTGCAGCACTCTGGAAAGCAGTATGGAGGTTCCCCAAAAAGTTAAGAAAGAACTACCCTATGACCCAACAATTGCACTACTAGGTATTTACCCAAAGGATACAAAAATACTGATTCCAAGGGCCACATCTACCCCGGTGTTTATAGCAGCATTATCAACAATGGCCGAACTATGGAAAGAGCCCGTGTCCATGTGGATAAAGAAGATGTGGTATATATATACAGTGGAATATTACTCAGCCATCAAAGAGAATGAAATCTTGCCATTTACAACGATGTGGATGCAGCTAGAGAGTATTATGCTAAGGGAAATAAGTCATTCAGAGAAAGAAAAATACCATAGGATTTCACCCATGTGTGAAATTTAAGAAACAAAACAGATGGACATAGGGGAAAGAAAAAGAGGGAGGCAAACCGTAAGAGACTCTGAACTATAGAGAACAAACAGGGATGCTGGAGGAGAGGTGGATGGGGGATGGGCTGGGTGGAGGATGGGCATTAAGGAGGGCACTTGTGATGAGCACTGGGTATTACATGTAAGTGATGAACCACTAAATTCTACTCTCGAAACCAGTATTACACTGTATGTTAACCAACTAGAACTTAATTAAAAACTTGAAACATTAAAAAAAATAAAACGCCTGGGTGGCTCTGTCAGTTAAGTATCTGCCTTCGGCTCAGGTCATGATCTCAGGGTCCTGGGATCGAGCCCTGCCTCGTGCTCCATGCTCAGCCGGGAGTCTGTTTCTCCCTCTCCCTCTGCCCCTCCCGCTGTGTGCTCTCTCTCTCTCTAATAAATAAAATCTTTAAGAAAAAAAAAGCATGAAAAAAGTGGCATGCTTGTCTTATCACTAACAAATATTCACCTTTGTGCTACCTCTTAAATAACTTCAATATATGCACAACTATAGCCTTTAATACGATTCCTCTGAATTACTGCATGGTCACTCTTTTATTTTTACCAAGCTTTTTTTTTTTTTTTTAATATATGCTCATGCTAAAAGTTTTCAAAACCTAGACAAACAAAAACTATAAAGTGAAAGACACATCTCTATTCTTCCTCAGTCCTCCAGTTCCATTCTTTAGGTAACTACTATACTTTAAAAATATTTGCAGAAAATTAAAACAACGGTGAAATACCACTCTACACCTATTAGAATGGCGAAGATCCTGAACACTGACAACATCTAGTGCTGGCAAGGAACTCTGATTCATTGCTGGTGGGAATGCAGAACGGTACAGCAACTTTGGAAGACAGTATTGTAGTTTCTGACAAAACTAAACATGTTCTTACTATACAAGCCAGCAGTCATGCTCCTTGGTGTTTACCCAAAGGAGTTGAAAACAAGTCTACAAAAAAACCTGCACACAGATGTTTATAGCAGCTTTTTTCATAATTGCACATACTTGGAGACAACCAAGATATCCTTCAGTAGGTAAATGGCTGAAAAGTATTTGTGTTTCTTTCCAGGAACTTTCTGGGTATATCTAAGTGTGTATGTGTATGTAATTTTTTTTTTTTTGTAAATCTCAGTGGGACCATATTATAGATATTATTCTATCCCAGTCATTTTTCATCTAATAATCTGTATGACTGAGGAAACTGTAGATGTCTCATTTTTAAGTGTGTGGTAATTAATAATGTACATTCTAAGAAACACTTTTTTCTTTTTCTTTTTTTTTTTAAAAGATTTATTTATTTGGGGTGGGGGCAGAGGGAGAGAGAGAGGGAGAGAAGCAGACTCCCTGCTGAATGCTGAGCAAGGTGCCCCAAACAGACTCTTACGTATAAAGAACAAGCCAATGGTCACCAAAGGGGAAGTGGATGGGGGGGGATGGGGGAAACAGGTGATGGGGATTAAGGAGGGCACTTGTGATGAGCGCCGGCTGTTTTAAGTAAGTGTTGAATCACTATACTGTATACCTGAAACTAATATACTGTATGCTAACTGGAATTTGAATAAAAACGTAAAACAAGTAGTGTAGATTCACCATTTTACAGTTTTGTGTTTTTGTTTCTTTACTCTTACCAACAAGGTTTTGTTGATCATTCTTGTACATAGACCTCGCACCAGTATCTTTTATTATTTTCTTAACTCACACCCTTATTTTCTGCAGCCTCTTTCAGTCCATAAGTCTCTTGCAGAACTGTGGCTTTATGTGTATGTTACATGATCTCATTTGTGTAAATTAGACATACATTTACGCACACATAACAAGTATATGCATAAGAAGTTTTCATGAAGGCTATGCAGGTTTCCCTTGCTGTCCAAAAGCAGAGTGTTCCTTTGAAACATTTTTTAAGCCAAAATGGCTTAAAGCAAAGAAGCAATTACCCTTTCATAGAAGTGAAAATTCTTTTTGGATTTCTTTCAGTTGGCAAAAGCAGGTATGAACATAGGTCTTTTTTAAAAGTGCAGGGTGTAAGGGGAACTTTTGTATAGTGAGGGAAACCTGTTTAAAATCTAATTAACTGTGATTATCTTTGAATAGAGGGACCTAGAAGTAGCCATGTGGTTGGGTAGATAGGGCATATATAGTTAAAAACAAACAAGCAAAAATACATTACTAATGTGGTATTTGCTATTTTTTTAAAAAAACACTTAAATACCTATAAAAATTCAAGAAAAGGGGATTAAAAACTCATTGAACCTTTATGTTAGGTGGACATCAAAGCAGTTTAGTAGATGAATTATATTTCAAACATAATGTCACCCTTTTATTTCCATTAAAATCTGTTTTAGGTAAGGGGTGCCTGGGTGGCTCAGTTGGTTAAGCGTCTGACTCCTGATTTCAGCTTAGGTCATGATCAGGGTTGTGAGATCCAGCCCCATGTTGGGCTCTGTGCTGCGTGTGGAGCCTGCTTGAGATTCTCTCTCTCCCTCTCCCTCTGCCTACCCCCCTCCTGCATACTCTCTCTCTTAAAAAAAAAAAAAAAAAGTTGTTTTAGGTAAAATTTGTAAAACAAAATACTAGAACATGTCAGCCATATGTGTTAGGGCTAAGCTAAAAACAAAGCTTTTATCATCTTCTTTCTCTCATTAATTCTGCCGAAAATTCCTCCCAGTTCTTGGAACATGAAATTTTCTGTCACTAGACAGCTTCTAAATGATCCCTCCATACCTTATTTGAACACCATGACCTTGATAATGTTGGACTCCTCTCCCAAGTAGTAATTCTCATTCCCATACTGTTTACCTCCTGGAATTTCTACATAATGTATAGTACCTCCTCACCTAGAATATATTCTTCAGGCATTTATTATATTTCTAATGAGGTTATGCTTAAGGATTTAGCTCACAGGCTCTCATTTGTATTTTTTATCTTCTCAAGATTTCTGAGTTTGCTTTCATAGGAGTTATTTTTACTTTGAAGACAAATTTACATCCAGGTCCTTATTAAGTTGACATATGTCCTTAGAATTTCTTGCATATGACCCACATCTGCAGACTACTCATATTTTAATACCTCTAACCTTGGTAGACATTTCTATAATACTGAAATCTATGTCTTCCACTAATCTGCATGTGTTTCTGAGATATTTCTGGAAAGGCAGTAGTAAATGTATAAGCCTGAGCAAAATGGGGTTGGTGGAGTTGCTGAATTTTTATCAGCATTACAAATTGTGCTTTCTCATGAGAATTTGTTTTAAAAAGAAGCGGGGAAGTTCCATTGCTAAAACAAGTCTTAACGAATCCGTCCACTGGCCATGGCCTTTCTTTCTGAACACTTTTCCTCCATGATACTTGTTAGCTGTTGTAGGGTAATTGTATTTTATCATCCAATCACCTTCTTGACCTTTAATTGAACCTGCATAGATTTATGACTAAAAATTAATTTGCTGTATCAATTTCATGTATTGGTTTTTTTTTTTTTAAAGATTTTATTTATTTGAGAGAGAGACAGCATGAGAGGAGAGAGGGTCAGAGAGAGAAGCAGACTCCCCGCTGAGCAGGGACCCCAATGTGGGACTCGATCCCTGGACTCCGGGATCATGACCTGAGCCGAAGGCAGTCGCTTAACCAGCTGAGCCACCCAGGCGCCCAATTTCATGTATTGTTAACAGAAGAAAGCAAGGAATAGGACTTGGGTCACTCAGACTTAGGTTTTAATTTAATCGTTTGCTACATATTCGCTTATGTGTCTTGAGCAAGCTGGTTTATTCTCTCAACTGTAACAAAGGTTAATGTGAGAATTAAATACATACCATAAGTGCAGCACCAAAACATCGTTTCAATAAGTGGTGTTTAGTCACAAAAGGGATAGCAGTTAGGAGTGATGATATTTAGCACTAGTTTTTATTTATTTTTTTAGCACTAGTTTTTAAAACAGTTGTGGCTTCTGATTTTGTTTTGTTTTCTAGGAAAAGTAATTTCTATTAATTCTTTCTTCAAGAGTTGTAACATGAGATGTCCATCTTTCCAAAATGAAAAATTAGTAAATGATAGGATTTAAAAATCATGAATACATTTGTGTGCAGTCTTATAAAGGAATGAAAACTGAATCATATAATTACATATTTAACCAAGACCAGTTTTTGTTTAAAATAAAATTACTTGGGGTGCCTGGGTGTCTCAGTTGGTTAAGCAGCCAACTCTTGATTTTGGCTCGGGTCATGATCTCAGGGTCATGGGATGGAGCCCCGTGTCTGGCTCTATGCTCAGCAGGGAGTCTGCTTGGAATTCTCGCTCTCCCTCTGCTCCTACCCCCATGTTCACACACTCTTTCTCTAAAATAAATAAATCTTAAAATTACTTTATAGTATCTTTTAGGTACTATGCTACATACTTTGCATGAAATATTTAATTCTTCTGATGACCGTATGAGGTGTCTATACTGTTTTTATCTCTATTTTACAGATAAGGTAACAGGTGCGTGTGTGCTGAAGGACATACAGTGCGTGGTAGAGTCAGTATTCATGCCTAATTTCAGAGTCTCCATTCTTTATACCACCACATTGTTTTTTTAAAAATTATAGCAAAGTATGCTATTCTGTGATACCCTAATTCAGCTTTGAGTTGGTGATTTTTGATTCAGTAACTACCTGTGAAGAAAACACCTGGATTATATTTTTTCTCCCCAGTGGAAGATGCTATTTTTAGTGATTGTAAGATGTATATTTGATAATTTAAAAAATCTAAGTATTACATATATGGATGTGTTTGGGACAAAAACATTATTAAAGTACCTACAATAAAAAGAAATTTTACTCTATTTCAATCAGGAGCTTGTTACAGTGCCACATAGCTTCATTAAATGCCTTGAGCATAAAACAACTTAATAATTATTGGCTAAGAATCTGTCATAAAAGGCCATGGTAGATAATTTTTTTTAGCATTAAACTGGTTACAGTAAGAGGTAGTGTTTATGGATCATTTACTTTGTTCTGAGCACTTCCATGGATGACCTCATTTAATCTTTTCAACAGTCTAGGAAGGAGACACTATTAATACCTGTTTTACAGCCCATTAAACTAAGATTTGAAGAGGCTCTCTGTCTCAGGCTGCATTGTAGTAGCAAACGTGGATTAGGAGCCTTCCAAATTATTTTTATTTTAAACTTCATATTTATGAAATAGTCACAGCAGTGTTTGAAACGAAAGCTGCTGGAATGATGAAACATTTTTGTAGTGAATTTTCTTTATGGACGTGTATTATTTTTCCCTTTAGGTTCACAATATTCTTGCAGAAATGGTGATGGGGGGTATGGTATTGGAGACCAACATGAATGAGATTGTTACTCAAATTGATGCACAAAATAAACTGGAGAAATCTGAGGTAAGAATGGAAAGCACTCTGGTTAATGGAGGTAGTAAGCATGATCATAAATTTGCATGATGTGTAGCTTTCACTGTTTGTCCTTCAGTATCACCCTTTAAGTACAGCTGATAGCTTATTCAGTTTTTTAAAAATGGAATATACATATCTTAGTATGTTCAATGTTTTGTGACGGCTATCTATCTGATAGTTTCATGTTCTCTTTTTTTAGCCATGGTTGTTAACTGCCTTGGGTAATAAACACAATTTCAGATTCTTAACAGCTTAAAAAAGAAATTATATGTTTGAATAATGAAATCAGTATTTGCTTTACAAAACCTTAGTAATCATCAAGGAAATCTTAGACCTGATATTTTAAAGATATATAAATTTAGTGTCACAGAACTATTTCTGAAAAAGGAGAGGAGAGGAAATGGAATTCTCATGAGGAAGTAATGTTGTAAGTTATAATTCGTGCTTTGCAAGCCTGAGTGAACACTGAAAAAAGAAATTCGTTGCCTTAATCTTTTAATTCTGGGTCCTTCCCAGAGGTCACTGACAAGTTGGCTAAGTCACATATTTTACACAATGATACATGCATTCATGGCTTTTTCTGCATTCTATAGGAGAAAGATTTGGTTAGTTACACATGCTTAGCTTTGTGCTGTTATTAGGTGCATGAGGATCAACCAGCACTTTAGCATTGTATAAAATCCTACTTTAGAATTTTCATGACTCTTTCCTCAAGTATTAGGCTGAATATCAATAACAAGCACTGTAGCTGAGCCACTGAAGTTCACGTTGTTTTGGTGGTTTCTTATTACTCGGGCAGAAGTTTAGAAAGATGAATAGTTTTGACATGTCGTTCAACACTATACTTGTTACCTTTGGTATTTATAGTCATAACTAAGATTAGAAAAATAAATTTTACTTATAATTATTAGTACAAGCTCAGGTGTTGGATTGATTTAAAGTAATCATTACTATAAAAGCAGCAAAGTATTAAAAATATGCTAGCATTAATTTACAACAGGTGAGTTCTAAAGAATTTTTATCTTGTTGGCACTTTAAAGGATCAGTTTAATGGAATGCTATGCTCACTGGAATTGAATGAAACACAGGATGATGGATAAATCCAAAATCTGAGGGTTAGGAACAGTTAAAGCTTTATATAAAAGCATTTTCCAGTGTTCTATTTTAAAGTAAAATAGCCCTGCATTTCTCTATATCTCAATTTACCATCCCTATGAGTTGCCCAAAGGAGAGGCTTGTAATGGTGAAGAGCTTATAGTTATGACTCTTTTAAATAACTAGTTATATTTTATGTGTTCTACAGCCAATTTTTAAAATACTGGTTTTTGAAAAGGAAAAACAAACGATTAATACAGAAGGTTTTGTTTTAGGACAAGGAAAAGAACTCAGAATATTATTTAGTATAGTTGGTTTGCCTTATATTATTTAGTATGGTAAAAGATTTACTATAACCTCTGAGCTGTACAGTCTTAAGTGATAACTCAAATTTTATGTAATCTGTTAAAACTTGCTTTACAAAACTCTATGGATATAGATTCTAAATGCCAAGAGACAGTGACATAATCCATTAATAATCTGTCAAAAATGAATGGATATGTGGTAATTTGTGACTTCTGTGTAATCATCTGTAAAAAATATATTAACCTTTTATCTGGAATGTTCATATTCCAGGTTCTTTAACTTCATTGATGGTGTCCTCTTTTTTTTTTTGCCCTGGGTTTGCTATTTATATTACTGATAAAAGTCATGAAGGACCTATAATAATTGCATAATGGATATTTGCTTTCTGATTGTCCAGTATAACTTTGTTAATGAGGCAATTTTTTCTTATCTGTAAAGAAAGAGCAGTAAAATACAAAATTTACATTTTCAGTGGAAATAGAATACTGTAACTGAAAATCTCTTCACAGAAACATTTCTATTTAAAATGGTTTTAAATACTGGTGAAAGAGGTACTGCTATTTTTCATCTGCTGATCATCTTTTAACTTGTACAGTCAGCAGTTACCTGCTACAAATTAGTTTTTCTCCTTTACTAGAAAATAGGTTTTAAGTCTGGGAGTAGACCACAATATTATGTTTTTCATCAAGTGTTTCTCCATATGTGATGTCTGCTAATATTTTAGTTATAAAGTAGGATTTTGAGTCAAAATGAAGCCATTTAGTCCTGATCATATTTTAAGAAATTATGCCAAAAATGTTGACTTTGTGTAATTCTTCAGTAATTTTCATAATCTGTTTGGAAGACTACCACCTTTATTCCAGACACATTGAAATGTCAGTTTTCATATGGATTCTGTTTCCATGTTACTTAAACTGGATATATATATCAAATATATGACTGCAGAATAATCCAAAATTATTTGAGAACACACTATAAGCTTTAATTAATCTGACTCTTCCTTAAATTTTAGTTAAAATTTATTATGCAAGCAAAAACTTGTCAAGAAATAATTAAAATCCAGAATATCATGATTGATGAAAAGACCTGGTTATCATACTTTTAAGATTAAGTGGTATTTAGAATAGCATTTATCTTTTAAAAATCAGTCTGGGTATAATTAAGATACCACTTTTAAGATATAGCATGGATATATCTAGTTGCCTTTACTTTGTCAGAAATCAAAGACTTTATTATTTTGGTTTAAAGATAGTATATTTCCAGTGACAAGAAAGTGAACCAGCTTAATTCCTAATAACCTAGACAGGTAGAAGCAAAGATCTCCCAGATCTTTAAAGAGAGGACAAACAAAGATATGCTCTGAATGTATGTCCATCTATCCTGATTCGACAGAAAACTGGTTTGCTATGACATGGGGGTCTGGGCAAAGGAGGGTTTAAGCTGGGTGCGAGGATGGTGGGATTTGGGGGAAGTGTAAGAGGCACTCAGGAATCTTCCAAGGAATAAAAGGACTCCCTGGGGGTGGAGGTAGAGGGGTGGGGTTGGGGAGACTTGTTAGCTTTTGTGTATGTCATGTTATTTTTAAGATGCATAAATGGGTCTGAATATAGTCACTACTTTTTTAAAAGTCAGTCTTCTTTTTTTCCGAACATCCTGATCTTTCTAGCTCTTTCCATTCTTCTCTCTTACAGACCTTTATCTTTCAATCTCCCAGACAGGACAGGTAGACAAGGTATTGCTGACTTTGAGAAAACTGTACTTTAACAAAGGGAAAGCAAAATGATGTCAAAGGCAATTAATTATTTAGGCCAGACTCAAAAATTCTTTGTGTTAATGAACCCATGTAGTCCCTGTAGCCTATTTTTCATTCTAGTTTCTCCTTGTAGTTTCTTCATCTTTTATTGGACTTAGTGTATTTTACTAGTGTTTCATTGATGTCATGTTTGTTCTGTTTTGTCTGCCTGCATCGTAAAAGGAAAGTTTAAATTTTTTGTTCTTTTTTTAAACATTGTCATTTAACTGACAAATTACATTTGTAAAAATGCAGGTTTACTTTGTATATAAAAATGTAGAGTTTATTTCAAAAATCATATGTTAGAATTAATCTTAATTTAACTCTCACAGTTCTTTTTCTTGTCTTTCTAAATTAGGATTCTAACATAAAATCCCTGCTGGGTTTTGGAAGCTGTGCATTTGAAAACCAAAAGCTGAACCTTTAGAGTTTTGCATACAAAGTGAGAAACAATGAAGGCTTAGAATAGTGACTTTTAAGTAGTGCTTTTTTCCCCACATAATGGTTTTCAGGTCCAAAGTCTTAACAGAATTGCTTTTATGGTTTTGACTAACAAGGGCATATTAAAAGTGGCCAACAAAAAGTGTAAGATAACAAATCTTCTAAAATTGAATTAAAAGTTCTAAAAATTGGAATTAAATATTTTGACCAAAATAAAACGGATTTCCAGGGTAGCAACCTTCTGACATCCAAACACCATAATAAGTGAGACTCAGTAAAATATTGTTAACCTTGGACATTTTTACAAAGCATATTGCCTCTTACTGAAAATGTTTTTAATAGACTCCTAGCTTTATAAAACTAAATTTTCTCTGGCATTTCCTATGCGTTTTTTACACCCTAAGTTAATTGTGTAAATTTTTATTTAAAAATTTCAATCTAAATGGTGATGAACAGCTTTTTTTTGTACAATATTGTACCAAAATGAAAAATGAAAATGCTTATAGGCCTCCATTTAAAAATTTCAAAGTGACGCAAACAATGATTCATGGAACATTACATCAAAAACTAATGATGTACTACTGTATGGTGACTAACATAACATAACATAATAAATAAATAAAATCAATAAAACAAACAAAAAATTTCAAAGTGAAAATACTTTATTGAGTCCCAAAGAGGAAAAAAAATTCTGTAAATTCAACAAGTTGGATTACCCACTTCACTAATTAGAAAAATGCCACTGAGAATTTGGCATTGCTTTTTAGCCACTAAAAGTATCTTTCTGGATGTGTTTGAGAAGTGGCAACATACAGGTGGCTTTTTAATTCTTATCCCAAGATGGTAGGCTCTGTCATGAAGCTGGGAGTACCACTTGTGGTCCTTAGGTCTGTGTTACTTTATCCCGGTAATAGAAAATACATAATTGTTTCCTTTATTCCACTGATCCAAATCACTGCCAATTTCTGTGGTCTAGTCTTTAATTTATGTTAAATTGTCATTTTCTAGCAAAGAACCACCTGGGTCTTTAACTTCCATCACTAGAACTAGTAGTTAGCTTTCTTGTTCTTTTTTTAAATCAAATATCTATTTTCAAAGAGCAGAGAATAAGAAAAGTGGCCCTAATACAATGATGCTGGAAAGTCAGCTTGTGAATTGGTTCTGCTTCTTACCTTGACATGCTGTTTACTCTGTTCTTCTACAAAATTATGGTGAGGACCCCTGAGTTCACTTGTAATGGTTGGAATTAGTTACATTAAATCCATGAATTGGGCATTAGTCTGCTATATTTATTTCACACAGGCAAATGCTGTGCTAGAAATTAAAACTATAACTGAAGATTATATTAAATGGATTATATAATTTGGAAGGCTTTTAAATTTTTAAATATTCTAATTTTGATAAAATTTTTTATAAAATGTTATAGTTCTTACTCACTAGAGGGTTGTCATTAGCATTTCTAACCTTGGAATTGAAATATTAAAGCACTGCCTTTAAAGCAAAGAGCAAGCCTATTACAAATTCCCAGATTAAAAGCTATTCTACCTTACATTCATAAATTAAAATAGTGAATTCTCTATTTTGCTCAAAACATGAATTCAAAAGCTGCCATTATTTTGTTAATGATTTTGAGTCTGAAACCATTTAATACTGTGTTTATTAATGTTGATGTTCTTTCACTTTGCTGTTAGGTCAAAATTATGAATGTGCATATAGCACCTTCCAGCAGGAAGGGTGGGTAAAGTTTTAGTATGTACAGATTATTCCCACTACCATCTTACTCTGCATTTCAAGCTTGAGAAAATATTTTAAGATGGTAGGATACTAATATATGTCTTAGATTAAATAAACATCTAGATTCTTTCCTTTTCCCCTCGAGAAAGTTAATTGCTTATTGCATGATAAGGAAAAGGGAGCCTTCCGATTCTTTGAAATATATTTTAGTAATGCTGCTTTTTCACTTTTGCTTGCACATATTTTGTTTATTTTTGGGTCTGGCAATTTAAAAACAAAATCAAAAACAAATCATATCCATCCATTATTATCTTTGTGATTCAAGTGCTTGAAATTTCTGAGAGTATGTCTGTATAAGTCTTCTATCTGTTTGGCCTCATTTTGGTATACTTGCAGACTTCATTTTGTTTTCTTTCTCTTAATTCTGTTAATTTATTTAATCTCATGGGAGAGAAAACATGACCATTCTTTTATATACTGTACTTCATTCTTTCATCCAGTTCATACTCTTAACTGCTTTGGATTCATATATTTATTTTTGTTAGTGGAGTTGCTGCAGTTTACCCGCCATGGTGGTGCTCGAGTATAATAACATAGATGGAAACAAGTTATTTCTCCAGTAGGGTTTCATTCTTTTTATTTCTGCTTTGTGTCAGCTGTGTAATCTTAAATCTTTAAGAGCTATGTTGTACTGTCAGAAATATCTTAATTTTACATTTTAAATTGTACATAATACTAACAAGTCAGGCAAGCTTAATTTCTGTAAATTTTAGTGTTCAAAAAAAAGAATTAGTAAAAGTTATCTTGTTGCTTTGAATATATCTTACTGAAAAAAAAATCTTAACTAAGATGAAAATTATTTTATACCTCTCTGTTGGCAAACTGGTCTCCTAATGGCAAATTACCTCTTTTACATTTTATTCTTTCATAAAAATGTTGCAGACTTAACTTTCATGGAAGTCTGAAAATGAAATTTGTTTTATAGCAGTTCTGGTGTTGACTACCTGAGAAGTCTTTTATTTTTAAGCCCTACGTTTTTATATATAACTCATTTTAGCACCTACTTACTGATCAACAGTTCTTTTTATATTTTTTTATGTTTTATATTCTGCAAAATCTGATTTCTTAAAATGTTAGTTTAGTTAAAAATTGAAGTACGCATTACAATTTTTTTATTTCCTATCATTTTAATTCATGACATACTACACAGAAGTATTGAACATGCTTGAGAAATAATTTGATTCTTTTAATTCATTTGCGTGTTCTGAATAGTGGCCATCCTTTGCATGTCTATGGCTTGCTGCTTATGTTTAGAGGAATTGTAGTTTGTTGTACTTAGAAACTTCTTTTGGTTTTACGTAATAAGAACTTGGCACATATATGCTATTTAAATCAATTGCTGTATTGACTTTATGTATTCTCATTAGCAGCCAACAGTCGACACCATCTTTGGTCACAAAGAAACGACTTAATCTAAAGAAATTTAACAGGATGCACTTTTATTCTCATTTTCTTTACTCAAGTTCAGTTTAGCTGTTCATGGTACAGGGTATTATGGAAAAGAAGGCTTCTTGACAATGACATTTAATTTAATACTAAAAAAATTATTTTTACTATTTATAAAAGTAAAATCATAGCATCCAGTAAAACATACACACATATCTACCTTCTCTCTCTCTCTCTCTATCTCAATAATAAAAATCCTCTAATAGGTCATGCCTTTTAAAATATTTATATTCAGATATCTTATAAATACTTTTTCTATAGTCTACTCATCATTTGTATCCTGTAGAGACACATCCAAGTAAAAATCGTGGCAAATTGGTTTTTTAATTAGAAAAATTACAAAATCCTTCTATCTGGAAAACTGATACTAGCTCCAGGATGTCTATAATTTTGTAAAATAATTTTTGTTCCTTGGCCGACAACATACTTTTGGGTAAAAGGAAGAGAGCCTTGACAAGATGGTAAACCTCTTTAAACTGGATCTTTCTTTGATCCTAAACCATTCTAAATTTCAGTAGCTAGATGTTGAACTTGAAATAATCAGGTTAAAGACCCTTTTGAATATGATTCATGCTACCCTAAACAATACTTATTTGTATCTCCAACATCTTTGGGGGGTATAAAAATAACTGCATTGCTTCAGGTAGGTATAAATGTAGGGGTCAATCAAAAACAACTTACTTCCATTAAATTATAAAAATTGAATACTCCAGCCCTATTCATTCTTTAATTGGATATGGAGTGTTTCATTTATGTCATTGCCTGTGTGGACCATATCTATTATTAATAATATTTTACTGATTTTTCTATTATTTCCAATTCTGAGTTGATAATCCGTGGCTTTTATTTCATTGCTTAACAATGTTTGTATCCTTTATTCAGCAAATAGTTTACACTGGCCTATTTTGTATCAGTCAAGATTTTTCTCAGGTAACAGCTTTATTATTATTATTATTTTAATTAACAAAAGAGGTAGGATTACATAAGAGAAAAAAACCTAAAATTTCAAAAAGGGACATTAAAACTAGTAATTCTAATTACACAGACATTGTCTCATATATGTGATTTAAGCAAAGTGGAAGATTTGTTTTTGTTACCTAATTGTCTGCTTTTGTCAAGATGATGTATGCCACTGAATTCAGATGTGTTTGTTGACTTTATTATATCACCTGAATAAAAATTGATGAAATCTAAATCTAACTTAAACCGTAAAAGTATGAAGACTCTTGTAGCTATTTGAGAAAGATGATATATATGCCTTTTTCTTTTATTTTTAATCATATTTTCTTTCAAAATTGTTTCACAAAATATAAATATCCCTACTAAGATGAAAGTGAAATATTGTACACTAATGCTACTAGAAGTTTTAAAATTCATTTATTTATATAAATACTATCTTTTGCATTTATGCTGTTCTTTCTCCAAATTTGCATATTGTAAACTGAACCAGTGTTGTTGGATCTACTTTATGTGACAGTATTTTTAATCATTCATTGTATTTTTTCTAACACATCGAAGGTTGGAAAGATCCTTTTGTTGCAGTTTAATTTTTAGGCAGAACTTTTCTCTTTGGACTGAGGCTTTACTTTAAAAGCCTGATTCCCCCCCCGCCCCGCCCACCGGTGTTTTAGAACTTCCCTAGAAAAGTTTAGAAGAGCCTCCACAATTTAAAATAATTTAAAAAATTTGTTGTTTTGAAATGCTTTAAGGGTTTGGCCCTACGTAAAGAAACTAAACAAGTATGATCTATTACTTTCAGTTTTTATTTCACAGCACATTTTGATAATCAATGCTGTTTTAAAAGCAAAAAAAAACCCCAAATCTATCATGATTGTTGCAAGAGATGTTTAAAAGGAAACTAATGTAAACTATGCTTCGTGCTTATATCATAAGTCAGTAAGTGAAGATATAGATGAAGATCTAGCTTTTGTCATTTGAATATTGGATGTGACATCTAAGTAGTGCAGGCTAATTTGTGTCTGATTTTTACATTCTTATCATTGCATGTATTCACTGTATTTTTTAATGTGCCAACTGTTTTCTCTTTATAGATTAGAATTTCAAAGTAACCATCCCATACCAGTTCCGACTACCATCTGGTCTCTAAGCTTGTTATATGAAATCTTTTATCATTGTCCTCCATTTTTAGTGTTTTCGGACGAGCTACACCTGAGTTGTACATTTTCTTTTCTTTTATTTGCTTCTGTATACAGGCTGGCTTAGCGGGAGCTCCAGCCCGTGCTGTATCAGCTGTAAAGAATATGAATCTTCCTGAGATCCCAAGAAATATTAACATTGGTGACATCAGTATAAAAGTGCCAAACCTGCCCTCTTTTAAGTAAAAAACTAAAAAGGCCACTCCCAGGTAAAATCCAG
>NC_138375.1:129390138-129414474 GCF_054177405.1 Leptonychotes weddellii | reverse complement strand
TTGTCACAATTGTTATTTAAAGAACCAAGTATGTATTGCATGAAAACATTATGACCTTTTCCTCTTAGTTTAAATAAACTCCAAGGTAACTGGACTTCTAAAGCACCTTTCTGTTTGCCTGATATCTACTTTAGCAATAATTTTTTTACGACCCTCTGACTCAACAAAGTAAATAAAAGTATATTTTATCACTGTTAAACAGCTGTTGATGTTGATTTATTCAATTCGTACTCATGTTTTTAATATTCAAAAACTTACTAAAGTATTCTAAAACTCAGTTGTTTCACAAGTCAAGAGGAGTGTATCGGGTAGTGTTGTGTACAGATGTGAGGTGGGAGATGACAGATCTTTTTCTAAAATCCATATTGAGAAATTACAACGCCTACTTTACACAGATAGGTGTAAGTTTTTCATCTGGTCCGTTCTTGCTCGGTTGATGAAAAATAATTTTGGCAAATACCTAGTTGCTTTTGAACATAAAACCCTGTGGGGCTCCACCTGACTGTTCCATCCCAAAGTCAAAGCTAAAGTGTTTGCTTAAGTTTTAACAATCTCCTATTCTGATTTCCCATTATTGGCCCACATTTTCTTATTTGGTCTTACCTTCTGAGCCATGAACGAGGTTCCTCTTCCAGTTAGACCAAGGTGGGTATTTCTGTTGTTGTTGTTGTTGTTGTTTTATGGTTCTAGTCCTCCCCAAATGTTCTCTTTGACACATTTCCTTAGATTTGTGGCATTTATGAATTTTACTCCATGGGCTCTGGGAGGTAAGAAAAGTCACTTTATTTTTTCTAAATAATATTTATCTAACTCTGAGCTTCCTTCTGTTGAGGCCACAGAAATCCAGTCTGTGATTATTAGGATTTCCATCAGTTCAGAGATGTGTAAAAGTTCTGCAAAGCGGAGCATTCAGGGGGGTCCCTGGTCTTCGGTCATTTGACAAATGTGTTTTGAGTGCCTACTGTGCCAGTTCCCGTGGAGCTGTAAACAGTACCACACAGAGTGCCTGGCAGTATTTCTACTTTTTTTTCTCTTCCCTTTGTTTTACGGGGCAAAATTGTGAGAAGATTAAGTTTGGGTTTGACTAGGATGTGCCAAAATTAGGAAAGCTTCTGGGCCAGTTATTGGTTTTACCTCAAGAAATAATTAAAAGGTTTTTTGTCTCTCAATATATTCTAGTAAGAAAAAGAAAACATTGTACAAATTACAAAAATAGGCAAGTCATGGAAAACTATATCTCCGTAGCCAAGGAATAGGTAGAGATGCTTAATTTCACGAGTAGTCAGAGAATGCAAGTTAAAAGGACAATTAGATTTTATTTTCACTCATCATATGAGCAAAAATTAAAACAGGTGACAATATCCAATGCTGAAGAGGATGTGAGGAATGAGAATGGTCATATGTTGCTGGTGGGAATGTAACGTATCGTTAACTTTTTTTTTAAAAAAAGCATATGCCAAGCTGGGGCACCTGGGTGGCCCAGTCGTTAAGCGTCTGCCTTCGGCTCAGGTCATGATCCCAGAGTTCTGGGATCAAGCCCCGCATCGGGCTCCCTGCTCTGTGGGAGGCCTGCTTCTCCCTCTCCCATTCCCCCTGCTTGTGTTCCCTCTCTAGCTGTCTCTCTCTCTGTCAAATAAATAAATAAAATCTTTAAAAAAATATATAAAAATAAAAAGCATATGCCAAGCTTTGTGAAAAAAAATTTTTTTAAAGTTTATTTTTGAGGGAGAGAGAGCACACGAGCACAGGGAGGGGTAAAAGGGGAGGGAGAGGAAGAGGGAAAGAATCCCAAGCAGATTCCTCACTGAGCACGGACCCCAGCGTGGGGCTCAATCTCACGACCCATGAGATCCTGACCTGAGCCGAAAGCAAGAGTTGGATGCTCAATCAACTGAGCCACCCAGGCACCCCAACTTTGTGAAAATTTTTAAAAATTAAAAATATACATTTCTCACATACCCATGACCCACTCTCAGGACTCTACTTATACAGCATCCTTGGTATCTTTACATACAAGGTATTTATTGCATCAGTTTTTATAAAGCAAAAAGTAAACTGGAGATACCTTAAATACCTACCAGTAAGGAATTGGTAAAATTGTAGTAACTACCACACTAGTTGTAATAGCAGAAGACTGGAATGGCCCAGATATCCTTTGGAAGGCGATTGGTTGGAAAGCTAGGTTACATCCACACTACAGAATCTTATGGAACAATCCAAATGAGAAATAGCTGTGTACATTGCCACAAATTGACCCCTAGAATAGACTGTTAAGTGAAAAAAGCAAGATGGAAAAACTTACGTATGGTATTATTTTAGTAGTCGAGGTTTTCCAGAGAAATCGAGTCAATAGGATGACTGTGTATTCATAGATCTTCCTCAATAAACCAGTCATAAATTGAGGATATCCTAAGTCAAAAATGCATTTTATAAACCTAACCTACTGAACATCAAAGCTTAGCTCACCCTACCTTAAATGTGCTGAGTGTGTTTACATTAGCTTACAGTTGGGCAAAATCAGCTCACACGAAGGTAATTTTATAATAAACTGTTGAATGTCTCATGTAGTTTATTGAATACTGTACTGAGTGTGAAAGACAGAATGGTTATATGGGTAGAATGGTCCTAAGTGTATTGGTTGTTTTACTTTCGTGATTGCGTGGCTGACTGGGAGCTGGGGCTCGCTGCTGCTGCCCAGCATCACAAGAGAGTATTGTACTGCCTATCACTAGCCAGGGGAAAGATATAAACATTCAAAATTTGAAGTATAGTTTCTACTGAATGTATATTGCTTTTGCACCATCATAAAGTCGAAAATTTGTAAGTTGTGCCATTATAATTTGGCGATTTTCTGTATAATAAGATTAACATCCTTTAAATCAATAGGCTGAGTAAAGCAGATTGTTCTTCCTAATGTGGGTGGGCCTCGTCCAATCAGTTGAAGGCCTGAATAGAATAAAAGGGCTGATTCACATCCAAATAAGAGAGATTTCCTTCTACCTAACTGTCTTCAAATTGGAATATCAGCTTTTTCCTGCCTTCAGAAAAACTGACATCAGCTTATCCTGGGTCTCAAGCCTGCCAGCCTTTAGACTGCAATTACACCATTTGGCTCTCCTGGTTCTCAGGCCCTCAAACTTGGACTGGAACTTCATCTTCAGCTCTCTTAAATCTCAGATTGCTGACTCACTTGGAGGATCTTGGGGCTTTTATCAGCCCTTGTAATCATATAGGCCAATTGCTTTTAATAAATCTCTTTAAATAAAATCATGGTGTTGGTGATATTTTTTAAATAACATAAGAAATGTATTATAAAAGTTTGATTCTGAAGGCAGAAAAAGCCAATGTCCCAGTTTGAAGACAGGCAGGAGGAACTCTCTCTTACTTGGATGAGGGTCAGCCTTTTTATTTGATTCATGTCTTTGGGTGAGGCCCACCCACATTGGGGAGAGCTTTCTGTTTCACTCAGTATACTGATTTAAATGTTAATTTCAACCAAAATCCCTCACAGAAGCACCCACAATGTTTAAGCAAATGTCTGGGCACCCCTGTGGCCCAGTCAAGTTGACACATAAAATTAACCATCACAATAGGCTACCAGTTACCTAAGAAAAAGAATGAGTATGTGTGTGTATGTAGTGTGTGCATGTATTGTTTATATTTTTAAGTGGAAGGATACACTATATATTTTTTAAAATATTATCTATAGTGAGAGGGAGGAAACAGGGCAGCAATTTGGGGATGGAAACTGGACTTCTCAGAAGGTTCTCGGGTGCATCCTTTAGGGCCGAAGCACTCATTCCCTCCACGCCTGGTGGAGTGGGTGGCTGAGCACACTCAGCAGAGTTGCTATTAGAATATCCACCAGCTGAAGAGAGCTCACTCACCTAAGTCCTGACTCTTCTCCGAAGACATCCCACATCCAAGTTATAAAAGCCCAGACCCCTTGCCTAAGGCGGGACAACTCTGAAAAGCCATCCCAGCTTCAGTGCTACCCATGCAATCAGCTGAGGCCTTTGTTGTGACTGCATTGCTACTTAACTCTTTTTGTCTGCCTCATCGTACTTCCTGCAGACACTCGCAGGTTTTGATCCCAGTGGCATACCGCAGTGGATGTCCTGCATGCAGATCTCCATCTCAGTCTGTTTTTTCAGGGAAGCCCATCTAAGGCAGCAATAGCCAAGAATGGTCTCAGGAAGCAGATTCTAAAATTTTGGAGCTGGATCACCCACCGGCAGGCTGGCAGTGGAGGTTCCCATTACCGGTGGCACATGGAGCATGGATCACCATCAGCATGCCATAGCAATGTAATTGTTGAAACTTTCACTGGTGCTTAACTGGCATGGGGTACTGGGAATGCTCTGGTAGGGACAATGTCTCAGGCCTCGGAGAAGTTCAAGAGAAGTAGTAATTACAAAGAGTGTGGATTTGGATGTTGGTTGTTGGGGGCAGTCAGTGCATTCGAGAAATGCTGAGGGTGATTAATCACCAATTAAAGGCTGTGTATGAAAGCCAGAGGCCTCCTTGACAGCATACAAAGACTCTCATCTCCTGCAGCTGGAGGATGGAAAATGCTGAGGATCAGGGCCAGGACTTGAAGATTGGCAGTCTTCAAGAGAAGACTGGATTCCAGCACCATCATATCTGCTAAGCCAAGGTCAGGGACATAGTTGGAAAGAAGTAGGACCTGAAACTTGGGATGAGGACATCTGGGTTAATGCACCCGAAAATCTTGGATATGGACCTGCAGAAGGTAGCCCCCTTCTTCCTGTTAAGCTTCTACGCACTGCCTTCCTCTTCTTTGCTTGAAGAGGATGCATTAACTTCTACCTCGCAGGATAACATGTACTCTCCTCAGGATTGCCTCACCTGCTCTGACACTAAGCCAATAACTAGGGTGCAGAAGACCCAACACAAGGCTCAGTCCGGTGCTGGGCCTGCCAAAGTTGCTGTAAAACTTTGCCCAAATAAACTCAGAGGAGCCAAGAGAGAGTACATATGAGCCTGGATCCTGAGCATTCTGGGTCAAGGGGGGAAGGAACATAAAGTTGGATGAGAGAGAGTTTATTTATATGTAAGCACTTTCCAATGATAAAAGATTTAGCTCTGGCAGAGACCCAGGGAGACAGTGCCCATACATGGCTAGGGTAGTTCTTGGAAACTTGGAGAGAGCCTTAGCCACCTAGCTTGGCCCAGCTAAGTATCACAGAACTTCCAAGGCAGAAAAGGGGAAAAAGGGATCAAGAAGCTTGAGGAGGTATGTGCATTAGACTGAATATACTGTAATGTAAGACAACACAGAGGTTCTCCATTTACCATAGCAACAAGGAATGTTCTGTTTAAAGGAACACCATCATTTAGAAGCTCAGTATAGGCTGTCTTCTGAAGGCCAGGGCTGATGGTGGGAAATGCTGTTACAGAGTTGAGCCCTGATAGCAATAAGGATGATGAGATCCTGCAGTAATAGATTCCAGGTTGTGGCACTTAACCATCAGGAGCAACGTGGGTAAATTATCTTAACTGCAAGGTCAGGGTGGCTGGCAACCAAAGGTCCTGATTTGCAGGGAGCAGATCTACCTCTCTGTAGAGATAGTTAGCGGGGCACAGCTTCAGTAGGTACAAGATAGATGGTCAGCTTGGTAAGGGCATTGGCCAGTCTATATAGCCAAAAGAAAAAAAAAAAAATGATTGGGAGGCCGGGAGCACCCAGCACAATAAAAAGCCATGAACTCTTATCCAGGTTCTGATCCTAAGCCGGTTCTCAGACCCAGAGCTCACTCCCTGACAGAAATACCAAATCTCCAGGAGGAAAAGACCTTGATTACCATGGCATGTGCCTATGGTGTGCTTCCCCCAAAGGAACTTAGTGGTAACCATACCCTGGGAAATGGAAAAAATACCCAATATTCTGAGTAGTATTGGGCACAGTTTCCAAGGTGACAATGATAACTCGGGATCAGACATCGCACGCCCTTGCCCCCATTACAATGGGGTCATATAGGAGCTAGGTAATAAATTCAGCCCTGGCCCAGGTCTAGCTCCTAGTCTACTGGGTTCAAAAATCCACCTAGCGGTCATTTTCCCAATCTCTGAATATATCTGACTGGCATCGACACAATGTTTGGGGAAAAAATGCTCCTAGTGGTTCCTTAGTCTGTGGAGTAAGAGCTACTATGGAAAGGAAGACTAAGTGGAAGCTTTGAAATTGCCTCCGTACTCTCAGCCATGATAGGAAATAGAAATATTAATACTTGGGTAGAAGAGAAAGATCTAGAAGAGAAAGACCTCAATGGGGCAAGAATGGTGGTCTCCACTGCATCCTGCCTGAATTGTCTAGTCTGTTCCCTACAAATGGATCTTGGAGGATGACGAGGCCACTGCAAACTTGACCAAGTTGTCACTGCTGTACCAGATGTGGTAACTTTGTTAGGGGAGGTTAACAAGGCCTCATGTTGATGGAATATGGCCACCAGTCTGGTAAATGCCTTCTTTTTCACCCCTGTTAGGGACAGAAAGTTGATGTTATGGATACACAACAGTGTACCATAAATGTTAACTCACCTGCCCTCAATAATAATACAGTCACAAAGGATCTGGATCATCAGCTGACCTTATATCACATTGGTTCACATATCAATGACATTGTGTTACTTGAGCTGGATGAACAAGGAGTTGCAAGCACACTGAAGGCCTTGAAGATACATGCCCTCCCTGGTAATGAGCCCTATGAAGAATCAGGAGCCTACCATATAAGGAACATTTTTAGGGATCCAGTAATCTAGGATATTCCAGGATACCCCTTTCAAAGTAAAATGTATCTAACAACTCCCTCACTCTGAGGCAAGCACAGTGGTTGGTAGGCCTCTTCAGACTCTGGAGGCAGCATATTTCATATTGGAAACACTGTTCCAGCAAATTTACACAAATAACTTCTAGCTTTGAGTGAGGCCTAGAACAGAAGAGGGATCTGCCATAGGTTGCAATGCAAGTGATCTTTCCTCTTGGACCACATTGCCTGACTGACCCAATGATAGAGGAGGTGTCAGCGATAGAAAAAGATGCCATGTGGTGTCTGTGACATGACCCAGTTGGAGAATTACAACATAAACTTCCTATGAGTCTGCAACCATACCTTGCCCCCTGCATTGGAAAATTACACATCATTTGAAACACAGTTCCTTGGGTGCTCCTGGGCCCTGGTTGAGATAAGCATCTGATCTGGGATGTGATCATACATCCAGAATGGAGCTAGGATCCACCAGACTCGCAGAAGTCTGGTTAGGTGGACCCAGCAACAATGTGTAGGAAGATGCAAGTGGTACATGGGAAAGGATGGGGCCAGAGGGTACAGATAAGCTGCACAAGTCCTGGCCCCAATTTCATTTTCCGCTATTGACCAGTGCCTCTCCTTCAGCTCCAGGGAAAGATAATGGTGAGGAGAAATCCTTCCCATGCTCAAAGCTTTGGGTTGTATACATGGACATCCACTATGTGAAAAGTGGCCCAGGATTCACCGGCAGTAGCTGATGGTTTGGCTGATTAGCCAAAGGCCTGGAAAGAGAAAGCTTGGAAGATGAGGGATGAGGACGTTTGGGGAAAAGGCGTGTGAATAGCTCCTTAGGAATGAGCATGAAAACACGAAGATTGTTGAATCCTGTTAGCCATCAGAGATCATCTGTCACAGAAGAGACACTGCACTACCAAACAGATTGACTCAGTGAAGTGTCGGTGTGCCTCTGTTCCTGGCCACTACAGTTGTTGGTACAATGGGAGCTTGAACAGAGTAGTGGAAGGGTGGAGGTTACACATGGGTCCAACAGTGTGGGCTCTTTCTCACCAAGGCTGATTTAGCTACCGTTTGTGTCAAATTCTCTACCTGCCAGTAACAGACCAACACTGAGCCCCTGATAACAGCACCTTCCTTTGTGGAAACCAGGCAGACACTTGGTGGCAGGTAACGTTGGAGCCCTTCCATCTTAGAAAAGGGAGTGAATTAATCCTGACTAGAATTGACACACATTCTGGCTATGAGTTTACCTTTCCCGGCCCCATGGCCTCCACCAACATCACTATCCAAGGACTTACAAAGGGTTTGATTGGTCCACTACATAGGATCCTACGTACCATGGTAAAGGACCCAAGAATCCACTTTACAGCAAAGGAGGCACAGCAGTTAAGCACAGAACAATGAGACGGACTGATCCTGTCATTTGCTGCCAAACTCAGAAGCCACTGGACTGATAGAATGATGGAGCAGCTTTTTTCAAAGGCACACAGGAGGCAACAGGTTGGAGATAATCCTGCAAAGATGGGACGACATTCTCCAGAATGTAACATATACTCTAAATCAACGATCATTATATGGTACTCTGCTCTCAATAGGTATACCACATGGGTCCAGGTACCAAGGGGTGGAAGTAAGCATAGCACTCCCAGTGACCCACCAGGGGAATTTCTGCTTCCTCTTCTCACAACTCTAGGATCTATGGATATAGAGGTCTCGTTGGCTCCCAAAAAGGACACCCTTCCTCCAGGGGCACAACGAGTCTTTTAAACTTCAATCTACAGCTGCCTCCCATTCATTCCAGGTTCCTCATATCAAACAACCAGTTGGCAAAGAAAAGAGTCCCTGTCCACCACTCCTCCACAGCTCATTGACGTCTGACCAAAAGAGTCTTTCAGAGCACCAAAAGTAATAACTGTCATGACTCAACCAGTGAAAATCACAACTATTTTGGGAGATTGTCGGATTTCATTAGGACCCGGCTGCTGGCTTTCCAGCTGCTGACAGCACAGCTCACTCAATGCAACTCCAAACCCAGATGTTAAAATATACTAGGGGGAGGGGTGTGGAGAGAGAGGGGGAGATATCAAATTGAAGAGAGAGAAATTGATTATTGCAGGTGAAGAAGAGGTGAGGGTACCTATCAGGCTCCCACCCATGCCCGATCACAGAATTTCTGTGTCAGAATTACCTTTGATAGGTTGCTCCCTAAAAATGAATGGGGAGAGATGTCAGCATCATGGAGGGGGTGGGATGTCCCTCCTTGTTCTCCCCCCGCCACCTCTGCCGCCACTGCCGCCAACCCTTTTTTTAAACAATTAGAAAATTGTGCATGAACAAAAGTGCCTCGCTGGGTGCTATTGGACCCAGCACCCTACACCAAGAGATGACTCTCAACCTACCTATGCTTCCAAAGATGGACAAACACCTGGTAAAGGCTGTGGATCCAAGGTAGTCCTGTGGACCCCTGTTTGCCCCAGCAAGGGAAAAAACCTGGAGTGTGCTGGCCTATTCAGATACACACAGGCAAGAAAGAATTTGTAGAAATCCAGCCTGCTTGTGGGGAAATTCCAGCACACCTTTGGAACAGGAAGGATGAGTTTGGACACAGCGGAGAGGGAGAAGCTCCACCAGAGCCCACATGGGGCTAAGCTGTCAAGTGTTGGCGGCCTTTCCTGTGGAGAAGACAGAAAGCTGTAAGTGCCCGACTACCCCAGTTTTGCGGGTCATGGCGCACATTTCCCTCCAGTAGCACCCAGAGGCAGGATATCCATGAGTGGGGGGAGGGAGGAGAAAGGGAAGGAAACAGGTAAGGATATCAAAGGGCATTGAAGGAACATGGTTCCTACTGACTGCTTTGGGACTTCACCAGGAAGTTGGTCCACAACCTTTTGGAGCATCCCGCTTAACCTCCCCACCCCACCCCCACTCTGTGGCCCGATCCTTGTTAGTGCTTCCAAGTCAGGGTTGGTGAGAGCAGGTCCAGTATTCGCAGTGCTCTCAGAAAAAATGGATCTGTGGGCAAGGGCGATACCACAAACTGGAACTGTAAAGTCATCTTCTGGAAAACGAAAGAGAGGCTTGTTGAGTTATAAGCCTAAGAAAAGATGTAAAAGCTTAAGAATTCTGCCACAAGAGGGAGCAAGGACAGTGGAGCCAGGTCAACCCATTCAAAAGCTGAGGAAACCCCGCCTGAAACTAATAATACCCTATATGTTAACTTATTTGAATTTAAATAAAACCTAAAAAAAAAAAAAAAAAGCTGAGGAAACCCCAGTTACAGCAACTCCAATGATCACTACCCAATCTGAAGCAATCAATAAAGATTTAAGGAGGTGTGGGTTTCAAGTGGGAAAACAGCAATGCAAAAATATAAGGAACATGAAAAATCAAGAAAATATGTCAACCCAAGAAGATATAAATAATTTCCCAACAGCTCAGTGCATAGCTGCAGAATACTGTGATTTGACTGGTAAAGAAAGAATTCAGGATAGTTATTTTGAAGAAATTCAGTGAACTACAAGAAAACTCAGTTCAATGATAATAGGGAAAAAAACAGCTAAACAACTGAACAACTAAAATGAACTCTTCACCAAAGAGATAGAAATTATAGGAAAGAATCAAAGTCTGGAGCTGGAGAATTCAATGAGTGAGACGAAGAATAGAGTAGCATCTGCAGCAGAGTCATGCAAATGGAAGCTAGAATTAGTGAGTTAGAGGACAGGAATTTAGAAATAATTCAGAAGTGAACAAAGAAAAAAGGAATAAAAAAGAGCAAAGCCTGAGTGATCTATGGGACTCAGTCAAAAGGACAAATATGAGAATAATTGGGATGCTAGAAGAAGAGAGGGAGAAGGAGACAAAATGTTTATTTAAAGAAATAATAGGGATGCCTGGGTGGCTCAGTCGGTTAAGCGTCTGCCTTCAGCTCAGGTCATGACCCCAGGGTCCTGGGATCAAGTCCCACATCGGGCTCCTTGCTCAGCGGGGAGCCTGCTTCTCCCTCTCCCTCTGCCTGCTGTTCCCCCTGTTTGTGCTCTCTCTCTCTGGCAAATAAATAAAATCCTTAAAAATATATTTTAAAAAATAAATAATAGCTGAAAACTTTCTAAACCTGGGAAAAGACTTGGGCATCCAAGTTCATGAACCTAATAGATCACCAATTTACATAACAATCACTAATTAGACATCCATCCATGAACAAAAAGTAGGCATAAACAGAGGGAGAAATAAACAATGGATAGACAAAACAACCAGAAAGCAATAGATAGATAAGATGGCAATAGTAAGTCCTTACCTATCTATAATTACTTTAAATGGATTGAATTTATGAATTTATGAAAAAGATATTCCATGCAAGTAGAAATCAAAAGAAAGTGGGGTAGTTATACTTATGTCCGACAAAATAGACTTTAAACCAAACATGGAAACAAGAAACAAAGTCATTATATAATGATGAAAGTGTCAATACACCAAGAAGATCTAACAATCATAAATATGTACTCACACAACATTGGTGCACCTAAATCTATCAAGCAAATACTAATAGATCTGAAGGGAGAAATAGACAACAATATAATAAGAGTTGGGGACTTCAATACCCTACTTTCAGCAATGATAAATTATTGATAAATTATTCATTCAGATAGAAAATCAACAAGGAAACATTGAAATTGAATTATACTTTAGACCAAATGGACCTAACAGTCCTATGTAGAACATTCTATCCAATATTGGCAGCAGAATACACATTCTTCTCAAGTGCACATGGAACATTCATCATAATAGATCATATGATAAGGCAAAAGACAAGTTGTACCAAATTTAAGAAGACTGAAATCATACTAGCTATCTTTTCCAACCACAATTATATGAAACTAGACACTAGTAAATAACAAGAGGAAAGCTGGAAAATCTACAAATATGTGTAAACTAAACATGCTTCTGAACAACTAGTGGGTCAAAGAAGAAATGTCTTAAAACAAATGGAAATGGAAACACAACATACCAAAATTTATGGGATGCTGGCAAAGCAGTTCTAAGAAGGAAGTTCACAGTGTTAAATGCATCCATTAAAAAATTAGAAAGATTTCAAACAACCTAGTTTACATCTCAAGGAACTAGAAAAAGAAGAATTAAGCCCAAAATTAGTAGAAAAAAGGAAATAATAAAGACCAGAGAAGGGGCGACTGGGTGGCTCAGTTGGTTAAGTGACTGCCTGCGGCTCAGGTCATGATTCGAGGTCCTGGGATTGAGCCCAGAGTCAGGCTCCCTGCTCAGCGGGGAGTCTGCTTCTCCCTCTCCCCCTGACCCTCCCCCCCCCACCATGCCCTCTCTCTCTCTCAAGTAAATAAATAAAAATTTTTTTAAAAAGACCAGAGAAGAAATAAGTGAAATAGAGAAAAGAGAAACAATAGAGAAGACCAACAAAACTGAGTTGGCTTTTTGAAAAGATAAAAATGTCCAAACTTTTAGTTAGACTAACCAAGGAAAAACATAGAACACTCAAATCAGAAACAAAAGAGGGCACATTACAACTCATACTGCAAAAACATACAGAACCATAAGAGACTACTATAAATAATTATATGCCAACAAATTAAACAACCTAGATAAATTCCTAGAAACACACAACACTGAGTCAGGAAGAAACAGAAAGTATGAACAGACCAGTAAGTAAAAGAGATGGAGTCAGTAATCAAAAACTTTCCAACACAGAGGACTAGACGGCTTTCCTGGTGAATAACAGCAAACATTTAAAGAAGGATGAATGCCAATCATTCTCAAAAATCTTCCAAAAAACTGAAGAAGAGGGAACACTTACAAACCCGTTAGGCAAAGCCAGCCTTACCCTGATACCAAAGTCAGATAAGGACACTACAAGAAAAGAGAACTATACAAACTATAGATCAGTATCCCTGACGAATGTAGATGCAAAAATTCTCAACAAAATATAAACAAACTTAATATTATGCATCATGATCGAGTGGGATTTGTCCATAGGATGTGAGGAGGGTTCAACATACACAAATCAGTAAGTGTTTTACACCACATTAATAGAATGAAAGATAAAAATCACATGCTCATCTCAATAGATGCGGAAAAAGCATTTGACAAAATACAATATTCTTTCATGATAAAAACCCTCAATAGATTGGGTATAGAAGTAACATACATAAAGGCCATGTATGACAACCTCACAGCTAACATTATACTCAATGGAGAAAAGTTGAAAGCTGTTCCCCAAGATCGAGAAATAGACAATGATGCCCACTCTCACCATTCTTATTCAACATAGTACCAGAAGTCCTAGCCAGGGTAATTAGGCATAGGCAAGGGTAATCAGGCGAGACTAAATAAATAAATAAATAAATAAATAAATAAAAGGCATCCAAATTAAAAAGGAAGAAGTAAAATTGGTATTATTGATAAATTGATACTATTTGCAGATGATACGATTTTCCATAGAGAAAATCCCAAAGACTCAACGAAAAAACTACTGGTACTAATCAACAAATTTAGTAAGGTTGAAGGATATAAGATCAACATAGAAATCAGTTGGATTAAAATGTTTGGAAAAGCAAACAAAGAAAAATATCTCATTCACTCCAAACCAACAAAATACGTAAGAAGAAATTTAACTAAGGAAGTGAAAAATCTATACAATGAAAACCATAGGACTTTGTTGAAAGAAATCAAAGAAGACTCAAACAAATGGAAAGACATTTTGTGTTCATGGATTGGAAGAATTAATATAGTTAAAATGTCCAAACTACTCAAAGTCCCATTACCCATACTACCCTATTGTTTATTTTCACCTTTGCTAGAGTATTGTGCACTTTCATTTATTTTATATAAGTAATTAGCATCTTTTCATTTCAGCTTGAGGAACATCTTTGAGCATTTCTTGCAAGGCAGGTCTAGTGGTGGTGAACTCCCTCAGTTTTTATCTGGGAAAACCTTCATTTCTCCTTCATGTCTGAAGGATAACTTTGCCATAAAAGTATTCTTGGCTGGCAATTTTTATTTTTCAGCACATTTTGAATGTCATTCTGTTCTCTCCTGGATTGTAGCATTTCTGCTGAGAAATCTGCTGACAGTCTAATGGGGGGGTTTCTTTGTAGATTGTTTTCTTTTTACCTCTTGCTGCCTTTATGATTTTCTATCATTGATTTTTGACCATTTCATTGTAATGGAGAAGGTCTTTTTTGCATTGATATAAGGTGTTCTATTAGGTTCCTGGACTTGTATGTCCAATTCCTTCCCCAGAGTTGGGAAGTTCTCCACTATTATTTCTCTAAATATACCCTCTGCTTCCTTTTCCCTCTCTTCTCCATCTCGTAGACCAGTTGTTTTATTTGTATTTCTTATCATATCTAATAGCTCTCATAGGGTGTCTTCACTTCTTTAAACTCTTAGTTCTCTTTCCTCTTCTAACTGAATTGTTTCTAAATTCTTATCCTCCAGATCACTAATTCTTTCTTCAGTCTGATCTGCCCTATTTCTTAAGCTCTAATGCATTCTTCACTGGATTCATTGAATTCTTCAGCTCCAGAATTTCTGTCTGGTTCTTTTTAAATTTTCAGTTTCTTTGGTGCAGAACTCCTCCGAAGAACTCATTGCTTATAATCCTGAGTTTATTTAATTGCCTTTCTGCATTTTCTTGTGAGTTGTTGGATCTCTTCATAACTGCTATTTTGAATTCTTTAACAGTTAGATTAGTGTCTTTGGGTTTGGCTGCTGGAGAATTATCATTTTCTTTTTGTTATACCATACTACCGTGATTTTTCATAGTGTTTGATGAAATGTGCCTCTGCTGTTGCCTCTGATATAGCACACACTCGTCTTAGTTCACTTTGACATTCCGATTCAACAGACTAGCAGCTCGAAACTCTTGTTTTCCACGAGGTGGCAGTATATCTCAAGTTTTTGGTATCTCTACCTGACTGACTCTGGGGCTGCACTGAGGAGGGCACATTTAAAAAAGGCTGGTAGAGAGAAAAGTGGTGGAGGGGGCTGGGGTAAGGAAGGGTGTGGACTTAGCCTCTGGGGCTTTGTGGGTGCCCATTGCCTGAAAGGGGGATCCTCCAGTGGGGGGTACTGCCAGAGTTTTATGGGTAGACCTTCTGCTGAAACCTTGAAGCAGGCAATGGGTAACTCCCTCCTTCAAAGTCTTGGTTAATCTTGTTTGTGTCTTTCCCTTTTCACTCTTCTCCTTACCCCCCAGTAATGGAGGTCCATCTTCAGAAATCTACACTGCTGGAAAGAAAGAGGTTCCTCCATCTGTGACCTACTCAGCCAGGTGGTCAGTCAGCCACACCTGTTTTGCTTTCTACTTCCTTTGTGTGGGAGGTCACTGTTGTTGCTGCTGGCAAAATCCAAGGGCACTGCAGTGTCACCCTGGGGAATCGGACTGACTCCTTGAGATCCTCCTTCTCCTCTGTCTCCAAACTCATCTCTGTTCTGCTCCGATGGTATGCCTGCTTCTCCATCAGGCTGGCTAGACCGTCACACATTTTTTATGTCCCTTGCATGTCTGCGCTGTTTGGTACTCTCCATTTTTTGCTTCCCGCCCCCCCCACCCCCCTTATTGTGTCAAGTGAGGATGGGGCAGACTCACTGACTCCCTTAAATCCACAGTACCCTTCAGGTTTCAGTGCTTCTACTTTCTGAATCACAGTTGGTAGAAATCTGTGTGCTCTGGTGTAAAGTGCAGAGGCACTTTTGTTTCATTATGAATGACCAATCAGTTGCAAATAAAAGGTGAAAGGAAAAAGGAATAACTCATGTTGCCATGATGCTGACATCATCCCACCCAAAGCCATCTATAGATTCAACACAATCCCTGGCGAAATTCCAATGGCATTTTTCACAGAAAGACAAAAAAAAATCCTAAAATTTGTGTAGAACCACAAAAGACCCCACATATCCAAAACGATCATGAGAAAGAAAACAAAGCCAGAGGTATTACACTTTCAGGTTTCAAACTATACTACAAAGCTATAGTAATTAAAACAGTATGGCACTGGCATAAAAATAGACACATGGACCAATGGAACAGCATAGAGAGCTCAGAATTAAACCCCTACATATATAGTCAACTGATATTTGACTAGGAGCCAAGAACCCCTAATGGGGATAGGATTGTCTTTTCAACAAATGGTGCTGGGAAAACTGGATAAATGCATGGAGAAAAATGAAATTGGACCTGTAGCTTACACCACTCACAAAAATCAACTTGAAGTGACTCTGGAAAACAGTATGGAATTTCCTCAAAAATTTTGAAAAATAGAATTACCTTATGATCCAGCAATTGCACTACTCAAAGAATACAAAAATACTAATTCAAAGGGATATATGCAACCCATTGTTTATAGAAGCATTATCTACAATAGCCAAATTATAGAAACAGCCCAAGTATCCATCAACAGATGAATAGATAAAGAAGATGTGGTGTATATATATACAATGGAATATTACTCAGCCATCAAAGAGAATGAAATCTTGCCATTTGCAATGATGTGGATGCATCTAGAGTGTATTATGCTAAGCGAAATAAGTTAGTCAGAGAAAGACAATACCATATGATTTCACTCATATGTGGAATTTAAGAAACAAAACAAATGAGCAAAGGGGAAAAAAGAGAGCAAGGCAAGACAAGAAACAGACTCTTAACTATAGTGAACAAACTGATGGCTACCAGGGGAGAGGTCGGTGGGGGGGATGGATGAAATAGGTGATGGGATTAAGCAGTGCACTTGTGATGAGCATCCAGGACTGGAAGTGTTGAATCACTATATTGTACACCTGAAACTAATATTACACTGCATGTTAAATAACTGGAATTTACACAAAAACTTAAAAAATATTAACTTGAAGTGGATCATAGACTTAAACATATGACCTGATACCATAAAATTCCTAGAAGAAGACACAGGGATGAAGCTCCTTGACATTTACTGGCAATGATTTTTTGGATATGATACCAAAAGCACAAACAACAAAGGTAAAAATCAACAAGTAGGACTACATGAAACTTAAAAGCTTCTCCATAGCAAAAGAAGCAATCAACAAAATGAAAAAGGCAACCTACAGAGTGAAATATTTGCAAACCGTATGTCAGACAAGGGGCTAATATTCAAAATATATAAAGAACTCACAACTCAATAACAAAAAAAATGATTTAAAAATGGGCATTGGAACTAAATAGACATTTTTCTAAAGAAGACATCCAAATGACCAACATGAAAAGATGCTCCACATTACTAATCATTAGGGAAATGTAAATCAAAACCACAATGCGATCTCACCTTACACTTGTTAAAATGGCCATCATCAAGAAGACAGAAGATAACAAGTGTTGTTGAGGATGTAGAGAAAAAGGAAACCTGTGCACTGTTGGTGGGAATATACAATTGCCCCACCACTACAAAAAACAGTATGGAGGTTCCTCAAAACATTAAAAACAAACCTATCATATGATCTAGCAATTCTGCTTCTGGGTATATATGTAAAGGAAATGAAAACAGGATATTTAAGAAACATATGCACTACCATGTTTATTGCAGTATTACGCACCACAGCCAATATATGGAAACAACTTAAGTGCCCATAAAAGGAAGAATGGATAAGATATATATAATATATAGTGAAATATTTGCAGCCATGAGAAAAAGGAAATCCTGCCATTTGTGACAATATGGATGGACATTGACATTATGTTAAGTGTGATAAGTCAGAGAATTCTGTATGACATTACTTATATATGGAATCTAAATAAGCTGAACTCATGAATACAGAGAGTAGAGTGGTGGTTATAACGGGCTGAATGGTGAGGGAATAGGAGAGATGTTTAATGATACAAACTTGAAACTAGTAGAAAAATAAGTCCCGTACAAAATTAGTACCCAGAAATCAGTGGCATTTCTATACATTAATGATGAAGTAGCAGGAAGATAAATTAAGAAAATAATTCCATTTACAATTGCACCAAAAACAATAAAATACCTAGGATTAAACCAAGGAAGTGAAAGAGCTGTACTCTGAAAACTATAAAACACTGATGAAAGAAATTGAAGACAACACAAACAAATGGAAAGATAGTCCATGTTCATGGATTGGAAGAATTTATGTCATTAAGATGTCCATACTGCTCAAAGCAATCTATAAATTCAGTGATATCCCTATCAAAGTACCAACAGAATCTTTCACAGAACTAGAACAAATAATACTAAATTTGTACAGAATCCAAATAGCCAAAGCAATCTTGAGAAAGAAAAACAAAATTGGAGGTATCACAATTTGAGATATCAAGATACACTACAAAGCTGTAGTAATCAAAATAGTACGGTACTGGGACAAAAAAGACACATAGATCAATGAAACAAAATAGAGCCCAGAAATAAACCCATGGTCAATTAATCTATGACAAAGGAGTCAACAATATACTATGGGGAAAACACAGTCTCTTCAGTCAATGGTGCTGGAAAAACCTGGACAGCTATGTGCAAAAGAATGCAACTCTACCACTTTCTAACACCACACACAAAAATAAACTCAAAATGGATTAAAGACCTAAATGTGAAACCTAAAACCATAAAAATCCTAGAAGAGAGCACAGGTAGTAATTTCTTTAGCATTGACTATAGCAACATTTTTCTAGACATGTCTCCTTAGGCAAGGAAGCAAAAGCAAAAATAAACCATTGGGACTACGTCAAAATTAAAAGTGCTTTTGCACAGTGAACGAAATCATCAACAAAACTAAAAAGCAACCTACCAAATGGGAGAAGATGTTTGCAAATGATCTATCCAATAAGGGGTTAATACCCAAAATATATAGAGAACTTATACAACTCAACACCAGGAAAACCAAACAATCCAATTAAAAAATGTGCAGTGGACGCAAATAGACATTTTTCCAAAGAAGACATATACAGATGGCCCACATACACATGAAAAGATGCTCAACATCACCCATCATCAGGGAAATGCAAATCCAAACTACAATGAGATATCATTTCACGCTTGTCAGAATGGCTAAAATAAAAAGGACTAGAAATAGCAAGTGTTGACAAGGATGTGGGAAAAAAGGAACCCTAGTGTGCTGTTGGAATGTAAATTCGTGCAGCCACCATGGAAAACAATATGCAGTTCCTCAAAAAATTAAAAATAGTAATACCATATGACCCAGTAATTCCACTACTGTGTATTTACCCAAAGGAATGAAACACTAATTTGTAAAGATATATGCACCCCTGTTATTGCAGCATTATTTATAGTAGCTGAGATATGGAAACAACCCAACTGTATGAGTGTGTGTGTGTGTGTGTGTGTATAGACATAGATATAGATGATATAGATACATACATACTGGAATATTACACAGCCATAAAAAGGGATGAGATTTTTTTTTTTTTTTTTTGCCATATGTGACTACATGGATGAACATACAGGGTATTATGCTAAGTAAAAAGTCAGCCTGAGAAAGAAAGATACCATATGACTTCACTTATATGTGGAAACTAAAAAGCAAAACAAATGAATAAACAAAAAGCAGAATCAGACCTATAAATGCAGAGATCAAGCTGACGGTTGCCAGAGAGGAGAGGCATGGGGGGATGGACAAAATGGGTGAAGGGGAGTGGCAGATACAGGCTTCCAGAATGGAATGAATAAGTCATGGAAATAAAAGGCACAGCATAGTGAATAGAGTCAGTGATCTTGTAACGGCACTGCATGGTGACAGACGGCGGCTACACTTGGGGTGAGCACAGCTTAATGTATAGAGAGGTTGACTCACGGTTGTGCACCCAAAACTAATGTAACATTTTGTCAACTTTACTTAAATTTAAAAATTAAATAAATTAATAGGAAGAAGGACACTTGGGTGGTGGAGAAAAAAAGAAAACAGAAGAAATCCTAGAGATCTAATATACCAGTGTAACGATTGCAGAGAACAAGGTTGTATTATAAAAATCGAACTTGCCAAGAGACAAGATTTTAGTTAATCCCACCTCAGAAAACAAATGCTATGTGATGAGACAGGTGCTAACAGCCTTGGCAATCATATTGCATTATGTAAATGTATGAAGTCAACAAGTACACCTTAAATTTGCACAATAGCAAATATATGTCAAATATATTTCAATTTTTAAGAAATGGATAGGGTTGGAAAAAGGAAAAAGCAACTCACAGACCCCTCCCATTTCAACCGTCCATTATTGCAACCAGCCATTGCCTTCCCTTGGAGCCCACTGCAAAATAAACTTTGGGCAGTGCTCGAAAGAATCACATGCACTGCATGTTCCAGAATGATTAACTGCACGGCCTCTAGAGTCAAATGGTCTGATTCCTAATTCCCGCGAGGCCCCTTGTTAATCCAAATACTCACTCTCTCTAAGCCTCAGTTTTCTCTTGTGTAAGTGGGAATACCACTGGTATTTACCTCATTGAATTACTGTGATGACCACATGAACTAATCTATGAGGTGTGCCTAACACAGTGCCAAACCCAAGGTCAGCATTTAATGAAATCAAGCCTTTTTTCTTTTTTTCTTTTTTTAATTTATGTGCCCTTGCTCCAGAGGGAGCTACATACAAATCCAGAAGGAGCCGGACTGGTTAGTCAAGAATGTTTTTCACTTGCAAGGGTTTGCTCTGCTTGGAACGTTGCCGTTCTGGAACCTTTGTCTCTCAGACAACCCTCCTTCACTCAGACAACCCTCCTTCACTCTTCAAGCTCCTGAGTTTGGTTTTGCTAAAACCTCCTGTCACCACTACTCCAACCAAACCCCCAACCCCTGGGCTTGGGGAGGGACTACACATTGCAACACAGAAATTAAGATCAGAGTGCTTTCCACTGTCAAGTTGTCTTAGTTTCAGGAGGCAGGAATTCTAATTATTATGTTGAAAACCTACAAAGATGTAATGTATCTTTCACTTCCTGGAGTTTATTTATAGGTGCTTTCATGTTCCTGTGAAACTAGAAGAGATAATAATACCCAAACCACAAAACCATTCATTCTGGAATTAACAATACATGTGACTTTTCTTTTCCAAACACACCCCCTCCCCACCACCACCACCAAATATGAGGGCTAAACTAGATTATTTTCACACTCCACCCTTGGACACTAAGCGCACTCCGTTCCCTCAGGGAACCACCACCCACCCGTACCCCAGTCTGCTGGCCCGGTGAATGTGGCCTGGGCCTCCCTCAGAAAGTTGTCCTGTGTTGGCTTTAATTAGATGTCATTTCCTAAATATATGGTATCTTTTATACCAGTTATTTGTAGAAACAGCAGAAGCTGGTTACTGACTATTCCTTCTACCCTTAATCGGTTCTCTAGTGCCCTGCGAGGGAACACAGAGGATCAGGGACGCCGGTAACATTACTTTTAGTGTGAAGAAGTCTCCTAAGCAGCCTTATCATGTGGAAATCAACATCATTTCAGTTTTCAAAGGGACAGGTGCTACCTGCGATCGCCAAACGTCCTTCAGATCGGACTGTGGTAAACTCTGATCACCTAAAGCCGTAGATTTCAGATGACTAGAGGAGGTACTTGGTAGTTTTGGAAATTTGAAACAATCCACAGGTCTGGTTAGTTCGCTCCCTGGGAGCAGACACTGGAGACACCGTGTGCCGAGAAGATCTCCCGCATGCCTCCACCAGTCATCGCTCTCAGATCCATTAACAGACTTTGAAAAAGGTAGCTGTCACTAATCAGAAGCTGCTGTGGTCTGAACGTTTGTGTCCTCCCCCAAGTCCTATGTTGAAATCAAAACAGCGATGTCATTAGGAGATGTGATCCCCAAGGGGCAAGCCCTCATGCACGGGATTAGTGCTTTTATAGAAGAGACCCCAGAGAGCTTGCTAGCCTCTTCCTCCATCAGAGGACACGAGAAGTCTGCAGCCCAGAGGAGGGCCCCCACGTGCCTGCACCTGCCAGCACCCTGATCTTGGACTTCCAGCCTCCAGAACTGTGAGAAAGAAATTTCTGTTCTTTCTAAACCACCCAGTCTGTGGTATTTGTTACAGCAGCCGGAACGGACTGGAACACAAACCTAACTCACAAGAGCCTGTGAATGTTCTATGCTATGCAGGAAAAGCTTAATTCTGGACCACGGGACACAGTAAGGGAGGACAAGCCCGGGGAAGCTGGAGAGACCGACCCAGTCAGTCTGGATACGGCTGACGAAGAGAAGATGAAGTCAGAGCTTGGTTTGTCCACCCTGGCACTGTTGACATTAGGGGCTGGATAATTCAGCGTCGTAGGGATTGTCCTCTGCGTTGTAGAATGTATCTCCGGCCTCTCCGCATTTGGTCTGGTCCTGGTAGCAGCCTGTGTCCCAGTTGTAACAGCAAAACTGTTTCCAGATATTGCTTAACAAACCCTGGGCTGCAAAATCACCTTCAATTGAGAACCACTGAAGTAGAAAATTCAGTTTCGGAGAAAAACTTTGCACTGTCTGTTATTTGTTTAGGTCCCTGGTGGCAGTGCCACAACTATGAGCAACTAAGAAGTATTTGTCATACGCTGTCGAGAGTTTGACATTTAGGGGTGCCTGGCTGGCGCAGTCTGTTGAGCGTCTGACTCTGGGTTTTGGCTCGGGTTGTGAGATTGAGCCCCGTGTCGGGTTCTGCACTCAGTGTGGAGTCTGCTTAGGTTTCTCTCTGCACCCTCCCCACCCCCCCGACCTGGCACACGGCACACTCTCTCTCTTTGTCTCTCTCTCAAAGAAATAAATCTTTAGGGGCGCCTGGGTGGCTCAGTCAGTTAAGCGTCTGCCTTTGTTTGGCTCAGGTCGTGATCCCAGGGTCCTGGGATTGAGCCCAGAGTCAGGCTCACTGCTCAGCGGGGAGTCTGCTTCTCCCTCTGCCCCTCCACCTGTTCATGCTCCCTCTCCCTCTCTCTCTCTCAAATAAATAAATAAAATCTTTTTTTTTTTAAAAAGAAAGAAATCTTTAAAAAAAATAGTTTGACATTTAAATCCCACCTCAAATGTATCCGCATCTATCCACCTTTGGGTCTAGACTCTTCCCTGAGCTCTAGTGTTTTTCAGAATACTCATTAGGAGATTATATGAAATCAATTTAGTGGGTCCTAACCAGCATTTTCTTTTTAAAAAGAAAGAATGGAATAGAATAGAACATTATAAAAAATATCACAGTATACTTTGTAAAATAAATGTTTTGCAAAACTTCCAATTATGTATTCCTGTGCATACAACTGTGTATGCTTGTTCATACTGGATATTGATATAAAATGTTTTTCTTACCAAGAGTTGGCAATTAAAGAGTTTGAGAATCCCTATTCTATTTTAACATAACCTATGAACGTTTACTTCACTTCTAATGTGCAACGTATTCATTTTTCATTACTGCTGTAACAAATTACCCCAAACTTAGTGACTTAAAACACACCACTTTATTCTCTTACGGTTCTGGAGGTCAGAATCCGAAATCAGTTTCACTGCCCTGAAGTCAAAGTGTTGACAGGGCAAGGACCTCAGTCCTATAGCTAGCTGCAAGGAACTGAGTTCTACCAACAACCCATGAGCTTCCGAGAGAATCGTAAGCCTCAGAGGAGATAGCAGATGAGATGTTCATTGTGGCCTTGTGAGACTCTGAACAGGAGACTTAGTCAAGATGTGCCGCAACTCCAGACCCTTGGAAACTGTGAGTTCATTGATCGGTATTGTCTTCAGTCCCTAAGATTGTGGTAACTTGTTATCGTATCCACAGGAAACTAATCCAGGCATTCAAGGGATTGAATCTCAATCTCTTGGATTGAGAATCTCAAATGTATTTTTGCTAAGTGACATAAGCCAGACCCAAAAGCCTACAGACTGTGTGTTACTTATATGACATTTAGGTGGCTCCCTAGGCTTGTCCTCTGAACACATCTGTCCGTCTCGTGGAGTCAGAGTCCAGTGAAAATGATGAACTCCAGTATATGGCTTGGTGAATTTACTGAATTTCAAAGATAAGCAAAATTGTTAGGCAAAGTGAATTGTGTAGAGAGGGGAAAATCAGGCTGGCTTTATATTTCTCCAAAGTTGCAATATCTATAAAATGTGTGACAGTGGATTAGAATTCCAAGACTTTACTATGAACATTTAGCTTCATAAAGATGGATGCATACAGTACTATTTATAGGCCTGTGTATACACTGGTTGGCATACCCACATACTTCTTTATCAGCCAAGAGGGTCCAGAAGAAGCAAAAGGAAAGAAGTGCCACACACTGGTGGCAGTGAGCATACCCAGCACCCAGACCGTGGATTCTAAACACCATTCTTCAATAATGAAGAACGTTGGAGAAACGGCGGGCCCTAGGACCATTGGAGAAATGGCTGGTCCTAGGGGTGGGGCTCCCGGAGCATCTTGTGGGGCCAGGAAGTAAGCAAGTGCTCAAAAAACAAGATGGTGGGTGTGAGTCAAGGGGACTCAAGAGCCAACTGAAAGAACTCCAAATGGCCAAACCTGAAACAGCTTGAGCAACAAAATAAATAACAGAGAATTGGATTATAACCCCAAAGTATAAAATAA
>NC_138375.1:129362167-129389638 GCF_054177405.1 Leptonychotes weddellii | reverse complement strand
GGGAGGAAGGTGAGTCTCCCCGGATCTGCCGCTTGTTGGGTCCCTGCTGGAGGAGCAGGGGCCCGACTGTGCCGCAGATCACGGTTTATGGCAACCCCGAGCTGAGAGCCCGCGCCTGGGCTCCGCCTCTGCAGCCGGCTTCCCTGCTCCGATACCTGGGAGCTCTGCCGCACTCAGGCACCTCCGGCCTTTCTGTGACCTCTGAAGGTCCTGAGACCACGCTCTCCCGAGAGGGTTCTACCCTCCACTTAGCCACCAGAGTGACGTCCCTCAGCGGAGCAGACTTCTAAAAGTTCCGATTTTGTGCTCCGCGGCTCTATCACTTGCCAGAAGCGGCCAACTGAGGCCCCTCCCCCGCCGTCTATCCTCCCAAATATCGCCTCGGATTCACTTCTCCACACGTCCTACCTTCCAGAAAGTGGTTGCTTTTCTGTTCAGAGAGTTGTTGCTATCCTTTTCTTCGATCTCCTGTTGAGTTTGTAGGTGTTCAGAATGGTTTGATCCCTATCCAGCTGAATTCCTGAGACCAGACAAAATCCAGGTCTCCTACTCCTCCGCCATCTTGCTCCGCCCCCGGTCCAGTACTCTTAATCCTCTCAAAATGTCCTATCCTTTAAGCACGGGCTGTGCGTAGCCACCTCCATCCAGAGTGCAAGCATGGAAAGGGGGACAAGGGTGTGCAATCAAGCTTAACATCCTCAGTGGGGGGTCAGTTGGCAGCATGTACCCCAGATATGCTGTGGGGGGGAACGGTACTTTACCTTTGCCTCTTCCTTTCAAGAACCCTGAACCCAGTTGTGAGCAAAACATCAGACAAACCCAAGCTGAGGGCCAGTCTAGAAAGTGTCCTGACCCATACTCTTCAAAACGGCCAAGGTCATCAAGAATAAGCCAACTCTGAGAAACCGTCACAGGCCAGAGGAGCCTAAGGAGAAAGGATGTTTTAATGTAACGTATGCTGGATGGGAATCCCGGGACAGAAGAGTATGTCAGGTAAAAACTGAGGAAATTCGAATGAAGTGTGGACTTTAGTTAGTAATAATGTAGTGGTTCGTTAGTTTTGGCAAATATACATACCCATGGGAGATATTGACAGTGGGGACAGCTGGATGCTGGGTATAAGGGAACCCTCTGTATTACCCTTGCAACTTTTCTGTACATCTAAAACTATTCTAAAATTTTAAAAATATTTATTTATTTATTTGACAGAGAGAGAGACAGAGCATGAGCAGGGGGAGCGGGAGAGGGAGAAGCAGACTCCCCGCTGAGCAGGGAGCCCAATGTGGGGCTCGATCCAGGGACCCCAGGATCACGACCAGAGCTGAAGGCTGACGCTTAACCAACTGAGCCACCCAGGCACCCCTCTAAAGTTTAAAAATATTTCAAAACACATTTTAAAATCGAAAAGCACATATAGTATGATTTTCTTTCCATCCACCTATACGTCCGTTTGTCCTTCTTGCAGTTCTTGTCTCGGGATTCACTCGTATAGAGATGCCTGCAATGCTATCCACCGCATTCAGACTACTGCACCTGACGAGTGGAATTTGTGGTGACTTTCTGAGCTGCTTGAATTATTTGTAATAATCGTGTTATTTCAATATTTCAAAGCCTTGAGGTCACTAGGTTTTTTTCAATGAGGGAGTTGGAGAGACAAGTGCCAGTCATCAAGGACTTCCTATCTTGATAATATTCTAGGTATGATAGGGACAAACATATTGTTTCACTTCTTAAGGATTTGCAGGATATTTGGCCCAAAAGAGGACTTGGAAATTACCATAATCCATGAGCACATTTAAATATAGCTAGTTATAGAATCAAAAACAAAAACAGGGGCGCATGGGTGACTCCGTCAGGTAAGCGTCTGCCTTCAGCTCAGGTCATGGTCCCAGGGTCCTGGTATGGAGCCCTGCATTGGGCTCCCTGCTCTGTGAGAAGCCTGCTTCTCCCTCTTCTCTGCCCCTGCCCTTCCCCCCAACTGTGCTGATGCTCCCTCTCTCTCTCTCTCTCAAATTAATAAATAAAATCTTAAAAATCAAAACCAAAAAAGCACATTCTTAATTTTTTTCCCCCGGGGTTTTTTGTTTGTTTGTTCGTTTTTGTGGTGAGAGCGCTCTCCCCACACCCAAGATCTTGATTGACTCTGTGATTTCACTGTTAAGATACAGGACACCTTTGACAGCCACTGCAGGGAGGAGAAACACTCCGTTGTTCCCACCAGATCCAGCAGCAGAGCTTGGTTCTTTGCAGCCAAGAAAGCAGAGGAAAAAGCAAGCCAGGAATCTAATGCAGAGCAGAGTTCTGCCTGGCGGGAGAGGTGGGTGTGGCTTGGCTACATTTCCAGTGGATGTAACTGCAGCGTGGGCTTGCTTACAAATACATGGAAAGGCAACTGAACTTAAGCATCCCTCCACTTTTTTTCTCCCTATCTCTCGAAGCACAAAAGGTGGCCAAATCTCTCAATTCCTAAAAGTTTATGTTAACTGCAAGTAGATTCTAAAGCTTGAAGATTTTAGCACAGGAAGGGATTTCCAAAGTCACCAAGTTCTGCTCCATCATGCCGCAGATGGGGAACAGAGGTTCCGTGCGCTCAGCCCAAACCCAGTTCTGCTTATAAAACAACTAAGTCAGGAAGTGGATCCTAATTTGACAAAACGAGCCGGGGTGGTTATTCCTTTAAATGTGCTCCCCATATGCTTTGGAAGTGTGATCCAACTTATAAAAATGGAATTCACACACGCGACCTTTAGGAATTCCTCTAAATGTAGCAGATCCACATCCCTAGAATGTCTAGCAACAAAAACCGTGGTCACTCCCATTTCCTGGTGCCTTCGTCCTCCTTCTCATTTCTCTCTATCCGTCACTGCTTTCCTGCGTGCCAGGCCCAGAGCCCAGGAACATCTGATTACAGCAAGTCCAGCGTTCACTCGGAGAGAGGGGAACGTGTCCCCGGCCTCCCAGTTCATGCACATTCGCATTCAGAGGAGGTAGCACGGAGCCCGTGCTCCACCCTGGTGTGAATGGGGCTAAGAAGCGCACCGTGGCAGGCCCCGTGTCCCCATATATCCCTTGGTAAATTCTGCCACTTCTGGAGAGACCTGTTGCTGCCTCTGGTTCAGCCTCGCCCACTCCCTCCCCTTCCTGTCTGTCAGACCTGCCTTCCTGGGCACGCAGAGAACTCCCCATCGCGGTTTGTTAGAAAGGGTCAGCGTACAGCCAACATTTATGGGTCTGGCCCACAGCCACAAGCCCTCAGCACCCGAGAAACCTTGACAGGCTTGAGCAGAAGTTAATGGAACACAAACTCACAAACTAATCACCCTAACATTTCACACCTGGGAAGGGCTCACAGAAAACGAAATTAAAATGTAAACTGAAACTGTACAGATTGAGACTTAAAAAAAATTGTGATAAGAACATTGACGTCACAAGTGGGAAGCACAGGGATTTGTCCCAGTTCTTTAATTTTTTAAAAAAAGATCTTATTTATTTATTTGAGAGAGAGAGGAAGAGAGAGCACGAGCAGGGGGAGGGGCTGAGAGAGGGAGAAGCAGACTCTGCTGAGCAGGGAGACCGATGTGGGGCTCCATCCCAGGACCCCAGGATCATGATCTGAGCCAAAGGCAAATGTCTAACCCACTGAGCCACCCAGACGCCCCTGTTCCAGTTCTTTTAGAAAGAACCCACAATTTGAGAGATGCTCACATCCAAATATTCTGAGCAACTTGCAAACTCGAGCCAGGGAAGGATGAACAGAAGATATGAACTGTGAGCCTGAGCATTTCATGGCTGTCCATGAAACAGGACTGATAGGAATCTTTAATCCAAGGTTAGTCACCTAAGCTGATTCTTAAAATAACAACTTATATGAATCATTTTGCACTTAAGTTTCCATCGCTTTATAAAAACTCTTTCAAGTGACATAATCTTGTCTTTGCAAGTAGACCGTCAGTTGCAGAAAATCAGAGGCTGAGTCTTGGGCTTCTGCTCCCTCTGCTAGCGCCTAGCCCACCTGAGTAGCTGGAGTAGGTTCACAATACAGAATGGGGCTGGTTACTCACAAAGCTAAAATCGCCCTAAGTAAAAACCTTCTCCAACCCCCCTATTAAAGCAGGCACATTCCTTCACTCTCCAGAAAAGATGCTTCTCTGTAAGCTTCGTACACATCCCAGGAAGTGAGAGACCGTGAGCACCCCGCGATCTTCCAGTCAGGCCTGACGGTCAGCTTATGTGCAATGGTACCGTCAAACCGATTGGGAAAATACTGAAATGCTTTCATACCTAGTGGTCAATAGGCACTGTCCCAAGCCACCAAACGTTCTCCCTCTGCCATCTGTGCTCCATCCCTGGGGCTCCCAGACCTCCTCATCATCTGTACTAGTTTGCTAGGACTTCTGCAACAAAGTACCATTCACTGGGTGGCTTATACAACAGAAATATATTGTCTTACAATTCTGAGGCCAGACGTCCGAGATCCAGGCGTCCCCTCCAAAGGTGCTTTTCGGGAAGGATTTCTTCCAGGCCTCTCCCTTAGCTCCTGGCCATTTGCTGACAATCTTTGGTGTTCGTTGGCTTGTCACCTGATCAGAGATCATCACCCTGATCTCCACCTTCATGTTCACACGGTGTTTTTCCTGTGGGAGCGGCTGGGTCCAAATGCCCCCTTTTTATAAGCACAACAGTCATTTGGATGGGGGGCCCACCTTACTCCAGTATGATCTCAAGTCTTAAGTACATCCACGGTGGTGATCCTCTTCCAAATATGGTCACATCTGAGGTACTAGGAGTTAGGATTTCAACATATGAATTGGAGGGAGGGGCGTGCAATTCTACCCATAGCATCATCTACCAACTTGGCCAAACAGAAGGTCTCCCGGATTCACTCCAGCCCCTCATCCCTGCTGATTTGTCTGTTCATGTGACGGAGCACTTGGTGAATATTGTGAATGTTACCTTGCTCCCACAAAGTTCATTCAGTGCTGATAGGTTGGCCAATTCCCAAGAGGCATATATGTAGAACCATTTTGTTCCACATTGGGATAATAGCAGGAATGCTACAGATTTGTATATTAGTGGTTCTGAGCCATCTGCATGCTTAGAATTCCACCTTTATGTTTCACCAGCTGGTGAATCAGGGGCACCAAATGGATCTACCTAGTCCCCCTCTCCAGTGTCTAAGGAAAACCAGACCCTCGGAAGCTATTGACAGCATGCTGAAGGAGATTCTGAGAGGCCAGAGACCTTTGACATCCAGCCATGGAGTTCTCTGAATTTGTGATCTGTTGGGATGAGTCAAGGTGGAATGAAGGTCTCTTTAATGGTAGAAGGAAGACCCACAAGCATCCTATCCCGAAGACCTATCTTGCAGACCAGAGGAGTCCTTGGTAACTCTCTAAACCTTGAGCAAACTGAGGATCTCAACTATAGAGCCATATATAGGGTTCTCATTTCCACCTATGAAGATTCAGGATATACACACCCTGGTACAAAATTCCTCAACACATTTTTCTCTTCCTGTTTATCAAGGGTTTTCCCTTCATGGCCACATTTACAACCAGCTGTCACAAAGCATGGCACAGATCAATTTTCATCTTTCTTTTCTTCTGCCAAAACAGAATAACAGTTCCAATGTTTGACTATCACTTTGTAACTTTAACATTCACTGGGGTTGGCTCTATGCTGCATGGTGGGCAAAATACCATCTGTCAGGGTTGGGGGGCGGGTGCAGGGCAGAAGAGAGGAGTACCCTTGGGCATTTGCAGTCCCGGCCTTCAGCAATCCTTTAGGCCATCAGTTTTCAGCTGTCTCCTTTCCAAGTTCAACAAAAGCAGTTTCCTTCCTTCTACTTCTTCTTTTTTAAAAAATCTGTTTTGAATAAAGAGTGCTATGCTGTACGACAAAAAAGTTGGAAACTCTCTGATCGAGGCGAACATCCTCATTCTCGGAACGGAGAACTCCACAGTCCGAGGGGTTTGGGCCTTACTGGGGAGCCCATAGATGTCTCCCCTTGGCAAGGACAGCCTGGATTCAAGTGGCCTCTTCCTCAGCCCGGAGCTCTTACTCCCACACACCCAAAGTTTAATTCCAAAGAAGCTGGTCTTCCTCTTGTTTTATTTCTCCTGCCTGTTGGGATTAAAAAAAAAAAAATGTCCTTTTGAAATAAGGTCCCTGTTCCCAGAATCCTGAAAGGAGCTGTGGCCACAGGAGGAGAGAGCACGTGGAGCCCCAAGTCAGGAGACATCTGAGTGCAAACATCTGGACAGCTGTCCTGGACTCTGCCTCGATGCAATGACAGCCTGAGATTTTGACGAGCTCTCTTGATTTTGTGTTACTTCCTCTGAGCCTCATGCTGCATTCTGTGGTGAAGCTTCTGTTTCTGTCCTATTGGAGGGTTGGAGAGGAAAGCAGGAGACAAGGAGGTAACAGAGCTTATGGCTTCCGTAGCTGGAGGCTGTCCTGATGAGCCCTGCCCTCTTTCTCTTGGGTCCCAGCTCTTTCCGGCTGAAGGTAGCCACAGGTTCTGACTAACCCCAGCTGTCCCGGTGTCTCAAGGGCTCATGGTACCTGGGGTGGGCTGGGGGTGTTCTGTAATGTAACACCGTTGGATACCCAAAGGCTGATCCTGCTCTCCTTTTCAACAGTGAGACCACGAAAAGGTGAAATAAAATGGAGTCACTTATGTCAGGGGGGTTAAAACGGAGCCAGGAAGCTGCTAAGGACATGGGCCTTCCACACGCTCTCACTGGGGGGAACCATGAACTTTTGAACAGGGCCAAAACACAAATACTCCAAGGACTCTGCAAGAACACCTGCAACTTGCTGCAGAAACAGACTTTTGTGTAGTGAGAACCTTAGCAACCAATTCTGTTTAGCCACGAGGAGTTTTCTTCCACTAACACCAATCAGAATTCTTTGTCAACAACTTATACAAGCATCCCTCTTTTGGTCTTTTTTTTTTTTTTTTAAGATTTTATTTATTTATTTGACAGAGAGAGACACAGCGAGAGAGGGAACACAAGCAGGAGGAGTGGGAGAGGGAGAAGCAGGCTTCCCGCCAGGCAGGAGCCCGATGTGGGTCTCGATCCCAGGACTCTGGGATCATGACCTGAGCTGAAGGCAGACGCTTAATGACTGAGCCACCCAGGTGCCCCCTCTTTTTGTCTTTAAAAACCCCTGGCTTTTGCTCCCTGGAGGGACACTATTTGAGTTGCTGCCCAAATCTGTGTACCCTGAATTGCAATTCTTTGATCTCAAACAAATGCTTTTGCTTCATTTTTGCCTCCTGACAATTTTGGGTTGAGAGAACCCTAGCCCAATTCCAAGGTAGCTACTCCAGCACTTCTCCCTTCTGATGGAAAGGCTTCCAGGGTCTTAAAGTTAAAGAGAGAGAAAAAGACTCGCTTAATCTCTAGCAGGTGATTCAGCTACGTTATCCTATATATAGGTGAGCATCAACTGCTGAACTGTGAGTGATGCTTGAAAATAAGCCGTGTTGCCAAGAGGCTCCACTGGGTGCATCACATTGGTCTGGTAGTAATCTGTTTGGAATTGTAAACCATGCTGCTTGGTATAATAGACTTCAGTTTTCATTTGGCCCAGTTCCACCAAAGCCCCAAGGAATTCCTCATGAAGGCACATCTGAAAGTGCTCTTGTAGGTGTGTCGGAGGTCGGATGTCTGGCTGAACAAAGGGAGCAATACTTCTCTATCGGACACCAGATACCAGATGAAGGTTGGGGACATAGAAACATTTCTTGATCTCTATCTTCTTGAGTTCCCCCATCTTCAAAGAAGAAACACAAGCATGCTTAATAGTTCTAGCATTCCGAGTTGGGAAGAAAATAATGTAAGTTCTTCCCTGAATTTTTAATTGTTTGGTCATCATGAAAGGCAAGGGCTTCATGCGGATTTGCAGACATTAAACCTCTGATTACAAGGGAGAGTAGGGAAGGGGCAAGATCAGAATGTAGATGTTCCCCTAATGGGTGGGGGGTTTCTTTCTGTACAGCAACTGTCTTGAGGTCTTGGACTAGCCATACCATTTGCACATGACTGGCTGTTTGGTTGCATGGGGAAATTTGGTCCGGACACATATTGTCTGAACCTGAGAAACAAATAATCTTAGCCTGGGTTCTTCAAAGAGCAGAGCCTGAAGCAGAAGTTTGGATGCTATGGCTTTATTAGAGAGTACAATCGAAGGTGTGTAGCGGGGGAAGAGCTAAGATGGAAAGGTAGGAGAGCCAACATATCTTCTGAGAGAAGGGCAGAAGAATTTATATTCGGGTTGTCAAATAAGACCTTGCTCACCTCTCCCTATTCTGGCTTGCATAAGTGTGGGCAAGGAGTGGCTCCATGCCTCATCAACTTTGAGGAAGTTGAGGCTCAGCCAAGGGGTTCATGTGGCAAGAGGCAAGGCCTGTCAGGCTGTTGGAGGCTCCATGGAGCTGGTCATTGTGGTGGAGGCTGGACAGGAACAAGTGACCTCTGACTCCAGTGTCTTCCCAGGCTCAAGACCAAGAGTGGGATTTGACCTCACACTCCAGCTGGCTTCCTCACTCTTTGTCCCATTCCCATCTTTTCATCTTCTCATCTCTTTCCCCTCCTCCCTGGTTTCGACTAACCCATCAGCATAGTAGACAACGATATACATCCTGGAGAGATCTCTCCTCAAGGCACGTTTTGCTGATCAGCAGTGGGAAGTGCAACCCGCGGACTGCCTCCAGCCGTCAGCTTCTTCAGGCTTTGCCTCAGTTGCAAAGTTCTTTGCCTGAGGTCACGCCCACCCTGGGGCAGTCTGCGCCTGGTGACTGAGCATTAGGCTAGCCATTCATTTCAGGGATGTGTAAAGTCCTAGACATTTGTTTTGGATCAGCTCCAGAGCTCCCCCCTGGGTTGGGCTATGTCACAGTTTGACTTCTCCCTCTGCCAATCCTCCCCTCCTGTCACAGGAGTTGATTCCTAACAGACATCTTAGGCCCAAAACATCATCTCAGCATCAGCCCCTGGAGAACCCACTTACCACAATCCATGCCCAGCATGTGTCAAGTATGTGTGATGAGTTGAAAAAGTTAGGCCATTCGAGAATGTACAGCTTGTCTTCTACATCCTACCCTTGGCCCCCACTAGCCTCAAGATACCAACTCCTGAGTCTATTCCAGGAGCTGTGGTGTCAGCAGCAGCAGGATATTTCTGATTCATGTTGTTAACACCACACGAAGATACCTGGGGCCAGAGAACCCTGGACAGAAAGCACTGGAATTTCTGCTACTAAGTGGCACAAAGCAGTGTTTTGGGAGTGTTACCATACATGTGACCTCATGACATATCCGAAGGTTAAGACATATAGATACATTTTTGTTCAGTATTTGGTGGTTATAGACTGCCTGAGCCCTTGGGTTTGCTCTCTAGGTTACTTACCGCTGCCCTGGCTTCCATATTTATTGGTCCACCGGGGAGGCAGAGAACACTATATCCTTCTTTTTATGCCACCTCTCTACTCTTTCAGGGTGACCCCATTTAGCATTACAGTAGCATTCTGTCTGCTCACGTTGGAAATGATGCGGTGACCTCATAGGGGACGTGCCCTGTGCAACATCAGCGCCTCTGTGGTAGTCCATGAATGAGACTCACACAGAACACGCAGTACATGCTTATGTGCTCTTCCACCCATGGACTCCAGCACACACTCCCTAGGAGGTTCATCCTTCTTTCCATCAAGTTGTACCTGGAACCTCTTTGCCAGTCTTCTCTCCCAGTGAAAGTGATATATACTTCTTAGAGAGACACGGAAAAGTCACTTGAGAACTGAGCATTTGTCGGAACCATCTTCTCTCAATTTCCGTCTTACTTGATCCAGACATAATGTAAATGATGCATAGACACTGACAGGAAACCCCGTTCCCTCCACGTTGTAGCTTGGGCCCGATGTGGTAGGAATATTGTCAGTGCCGGAAGTTCCTTCCATGTCCTGTTCTAACTGTTGATTCGTTTTGTGGAGTTGGGAATTTGTTGGGAGATTGCCGACTTAACTCAGCGAATTCACAAAAAAACTAGGTTAAAGAGATCCAAAGGAAGTCAAAGTACAGGTACGGTAGGTCAGGTAGGTTTTTTGCAGCAGAAACACTTGGCGCTCACCAACTATCCATGACTTCCTATACTTCCCAGTGTCCCTTGCAGTTAAGTCAGGGCGTGTGACTAGGTCTGGCCAACCGTCCATAGGCAGAAGTCCTGTATGGCACTTCTGGGTCTCCCCATCTTCTCTCTCTCCTGCTCTGGAGCTTCCAAGTGGTGAAGCAACAAAATGGATAAAGCCACTCAAGCCACAATAGACATCCTTTATCTTCCTGTATTCCTTGGTTCCTAGAGCCTCCCTGTGCTTTCTCTTCTCCCTGCCCTCCTGCCCCCATTCCTCAAATTACATCTTTCCCTGGTAATGAGGCTAGGAGCAGCACTTGACAGAGATATATATGTGAGTAATATGGAACTCAGGGTCATCCCAACTTCTGTGGAATTTGTCTATGGGACAATAATTTCCTGTTCTCCAATGTTGCCAATGTCTCTGTGAGGCCCGTGATGTTAGAGAGGAATCCTATCATGCATTTTTTACTGTTAATTCTACAACTAGTCCCTTAACTAGGAATCATGTAATTTTAATTCTTCTCCCACAGAAGGCCCATGTGGATGGATTTTGTACAGTACTCAGTCTTTGTTCTCCATTATCTATAATTAATGATCGAAAAATTTACATTTCAACAATTTTACAGATTTTTTTCTCTTTTTTTCCCAAGTTAGTCAAAATTTATTTCCATTTTGTGATATTTATTACAACTGAGAAAATCCTCAGTCCCTTCTAAATCAAGATCAAAATAAATATATAATAAGGCACTGTATTATACAGGTCTCGTAAAGAACATTGTTTAATCCACCAACTCTGAAAAATTAACTTTCCATACTCTTCTACTTGTATCCTAGACTGAGATTTTGCCATAACCCAACAGAAGGAGAGATCTTTTCATATGACATTTGAACAAATAGGAGCCTCTAGGCCCAGTCACAGATTTTCAGCTTTATGTAAAATATGGATCTAAGTCTCTACTCTGTTTTCAGCCATGAATTCCCTCACGGCTCCTGGTGTTTTCTTCTGGCTGCCACCGCCATTGTTAACTTCACAACAAGCACATCAGGGTTCCAAGGACACTGTGTCTCCTGGATCTGTCAAGGGACCCTGCGCTGGCCTGCTGTCCTGATGGCATCCATATCAGTCATTGTCCTCTCCTCTCATCCCACCCTCCACCCCCTTTCCCAGATGTTGATGTATTAATACTTGCCAGGTCCTTGCTATTATTGCTCTTTGGGGCCCTTTCAGAATAAGGAGTGGGCAAGTTTACAATTTAAACCATATGGGCTTGAATTTTCAAGTTGTGATCTTAAACCTTTTGGTGATTACTCTTGTCCAAATCAGCTTCCTGCCCTCATGAAAAAAAAAAATTGTCTCCAAAGAACATTTGGACATCTAGTAGCTATTGCAAAAGAACATACTGTTGGTGATTTAAGTGTAAAGGAACCAGAAACATATGGATTACATTTCCTTTTAAATGAGCATGGTCTTCAAAATCCGGAGAGTGAATGAATTATTTGGCAATATCCAGTGTAGAGCTGGTCAATATTAAAGTGCTTGAAAGGTAAGGCAGCACACCGGGCTGGCTTTCAGGATTCCCCATCCTCGAGTGGTGGGGAGCTGCTATGCCTGGTTTCGTTGGGGCCACCCCCAGCTGTGAGGCTGTCGTGCAGTACAGACATTGGCCTTGGTTGGGAAACCACCACTGTCCAAAAGCATTATCGAGCGAGTGGCAGTTCATCACTCAGATGCATTTAACACTCATAAATAAGTGGTTCATCAGTGCAAGACGTAACACGAATGGGGTATCATACACTTGAAGCCACTGTATGTATTAGCTACCAACCCGCTCTCTGTAAACAGAGAGGTCTGGTTTCAGATCCTAGCTAAGTGACCTTGGGCAAATCCCCTTGCTTCTCTGGGCCTATGTCTTCATCAGGATGAGCATTAAATAAGACAACGTACATAAAATGCCAGGTTCAGACCCTGGAACATTCATTACTATGCAGATCTGCTTGCCTCCTCAGTAGAGAGAAGAATGAGTTTTTGTCACTGTAGCAGGAAGAATGATTATAGCCTTTCTTGTGTCAGACCAGATCTGACCCAGGTATGTGTTTTCAAGTTTTACACAATGTGCAGAGATTGGCCAGTGACCTGATTAAACAATCATCTATGGGCTATCTTTGTATTTCAAATGTTTGGTAGATTAGTGAAAATCTACACTGAAATTTGAAATTACTACAAAAATTACTGAGCAGCCCTCAAGTACAGGACAGCAAGCTAGCTGGGATGGGGAATACAGACTTTGGGATGGGCCAGCCAAGACCTGTAATCAATAGTGGAATTCAAGAAAGTACTGAAATAACAGCAACATTATTATGAATAACCTGCCGATGAAAATCTTCCTTCTACTTCTAAACCCGTGTGGGGTTGGCAGCCTTCTTGGAATTGGATCCCTTTATGTCCCTCTGTCATTCTAAAGGGAGCCCGGGTCACCAAGAAGAAGGACCATACATAGCTGGCCCAAGTGCATCCTCACATCCTTTTTTTTCTTGGTTACATTGATAACCTACATGCTTCCTTCCCAGCTGCTGCAGACTTGACATGTGTAACAGGCAATGTGCTAGTTCTTTATCCTACCCAGCCAGGTTCCGTCTCCTTCTCCTGCCTTCCTTCTCTTTTGTTGTTACACAGCCCTCTCCTGCTGACCCAAGTAGCTTGCCTTGGAATTGTCTTGGACTCAGTCTTCTACTTCATCTCACATTACGCTAAATCGCCACATCCTGTTGACTTAAAAAAAAAACAAACACATTTTTATTGAGATATAATATACATTTTACACTGTGTCCGTTCCAGGCATACAATTCAATGGTTTCTAGGAGAGTCACGGACATGGGCAGCCATCACCAGAGTCAATTTTAGAACATTTTCATCACCTCCAAAGCAAACTTTGTCCCCTTTAGCTGTCACCCCTGTGCTCTCCCATTGCCCAACCCCAATGCCAGCCTTAAAGCAAACTCTACTTGACATTGTCACTCTATAGATTGGCCTATTCTGGAATTTCACATGAATAAAATCATACAATATGTGTTTTTTGGTGACTGGCTTCTTTCATTTGGCCAAATGTTTCCCAGATTCATCCATGTTGTAGCATATATCAGTACTTCACTCCTTTTTTTATGGCCAAATATTTCATTGTATGGATATATCACATTTTGTTTCTCCATTCATGGACCATTCATGGTTGATGGACTTTTGGCTTGTTTCCACTTTTTGGCTGTCATGGATAATGCTGTTACCTTTGCGTCCAAGTCTGTGTGAACACACGTTTTCATTTTTATTAGGTATATACCTAGGAGTAGAATTTCTGGGTCATATGGTAACTCTAAGTTTAATCATTTGAGGAACTGCCATACAGTTTTCCAAAGTGGCTGTACCATTTTCCATTCCTACCAGCAGTATATACAGGGTTTCAACTTCTCTACATCATCTCCAACACTTGTTATTGTCTGCCATTTTGATTCTAGCTCTCCTGTTGACTTTTGTAAAATTGTTTTTCTCTGAAAGAAAAAGGCAGCGCCTCCCTTACCTAGAGCTTTTTGTCCTTTCCCAATGTCGCCACCTTATTTTAGCACTTCATCACCTCCTACAGAGTTCTGGAGTCTAAACTGTTTTTTATTTCTCCCCTTTCCAGATCACACCGCCCAGCCCTGCCGAGCCCTACGAGATGTGCGCAACTATGAAATGTGAAACGTGCCTCTGTCTCTGTTTGATCTTCTTCAGATCCCTTCAGTGGCTTCTCGGTTTCTATCACACCAGCTCGGAACTCCTCCCTTGGCTTTCCAGGTAGCCCTGGAAAATCCAGCCCTACCCATCCTCCTCGCCACAATCCTCCTTCTCCCTGGCCAAAGATTCAGGCAGCTCTGAGAGGTCATCAGAAGTACAGCTGCTGCCTGTTGGGGCCCCTCAGCTTTAGACTTTTCACTGTGAATGCTCCTTCTTCTCTTCCTCTTGACCACCAAACACCACAGCTTCCAAGAAGACTTCTCTGAATCTTTACCCATTCCTCCCCCTGTCCAAGAGGTGGATGTGGCCAAGCATGTGTCCAGGATGTTGGCCAATCTTGTACTTTCTCCCTGGAATGGAAATCTGAGCCAAGTGATACTAGGATTGAAAACCAGTGACAATGGTCTCCTCAAAATACTCCTCATTCACTCCTATTATATCAAACCCTGATTTGGCCTTGATCTCCTATTTCTTCCATGACCTGATTCTTTAAACTCTTGTCCTGAATCTATAGGCTATCCCCTTAAACTACCAATACATTCCTTTTTATTTGTTTATTTGCTTCTATTAGTGAAAGTCAGCCTTTACTGCTGAACCTCAATCCTCCTAACAGGTACATCGAGCACAGTGATACTTGTGTGAAAGATTCTTTAGCACTTGCCAGGTACCAGGCACTGTTCAAAACTCTTCACCTAGGTTATTTCAATTCATCTTCGTGGTCACCCTCTGAAGGAAGCAGCATGTTGTCTCCCTTTTATGAATGAGGAAACTGTGTCTTTGAGGAGGTAAGAAACCTGTGCCAAGTGACACAGCTGATTAATGGAGGCACAAGGTTGATGCTCAGTTCCCAAGTATGTGCCCTTAGCTATATGCAGCTGGGCCTCCTTGGCATCTGTCTGGCAGCCAGGGGGGGCTGTTCTCCCTTGAGTGCCTTGTATGTTCTTTGGTATTGAGGATAGTTCACATTTCTCTGATGGCACTTAATCACGTTCCATCTTCCGTTGGAACCCTTTGTATACATGCCTGGACTTGCTTAGCGCAGAATCTAGTATATGGAAGAGGTAATCAATAAACATTCCTGCATGGATAAGTAAATGCGTAGTTGGATCTAAAGAAGACCAAATGAAATTTCCAGTTCTAATTGAAGAAATAAACCGTGCTAGCAGAACAAGTAGAGGGCCCTCACCCTGCCAAGATGGCGGCAGCCATCCTTTTCCCGTGAACACATTTATAACTTCTTCTTTACGAGTTATGTTATTACAAACTACTAATCTCCTTTCCAGGGCATTACACACAGTCCTTTAATAGTGGATTGTGGTTTCAGTCACCAAGGTTACTTTAATTAAATTCAGTAGTTAGCAAATACTTGTGGCAAAAATTCTCCCAAGTTATATTGTTGGCCAGTGGAGCAAACTGCTCTTTACCAGCGTTTCTCTGCTGATATATTTTCTCCTTCGTGTTCTTTTAACGTTCTATTTTTTTTTTCCTTTTCATCTTACTTCTCCAAGACTTTCATTATGGCACAGCTGAACCAGTTGCCTCTCTCCTTTTAATCTTGGCATTCTATCTTGGAAGGAATGGGAGGAGAAACAGTGTCCCAAGTAGTAACTACTGGTAAGGGTGAGGACAGGCAGGGGGAACAGCTCTGATGGGGTGGGTAGATGGCGGACTGGCTGGTGGTCCTGGGTTGAATTAGGCAGGGTGGTACAGGTGAGCACAAATGACATCAGTAATAACACTGTCATGTTCCCACAAACTAGATGAGTTGCCTAATGGAGGCGATGATTTTTCGAAACTTTCACAGGAAAGATGCAAAATCTTAATTTTCCTTTGAAATATCCCCAACTGCTACAATTTATTCTGTGGGCATCAGTGGTTTAAGATTTCTTTCCCTGTTATAAGGGACATAGAACACATTGCTATGTTTCCAGTCCCCTGTGGAAATAGAGAATGTGTTAAGCTGTCCTTGTTCGATTAACTATGTGACAGAAAACCCTGTAGAACTCTGCAGTTGTGAGATCAGTTACAGAAGATCAATAAGGAGAATGAAAGAATTGAGGGTAGCAGGGAGCTTCCTTCATTTCAAAAAGGGAATAGATTCTATATTGATATTTCACTGGAATGTTCTTTCCCAACATTAATAAATAAGCGGAATGGTTCTCTTTTTAAAAAAAAAAAATTATTTATTTATTTGAGAGAGAGAGAGAGAGAGAGCGGGAGCAGGGGGAGGTAGGGGTAAGGGGAGAGAGAAAGAATCTCAAGCAGAGTCCACGCTGAGCGTGGAGCCCAACGTGGGGCTTGATCACAGCACCCTGAGATCACAGCCTGGGCCAAAACCCAAGAGCCAGAGGCTTAACTGACTGAGCCACGCAGGCGCCCCACAAGCCGGATGGTTCTTATGAGAGCCATGCTAAGTGATGGAAATATCATGGACTTCAGGGCCCGCAGACCTGGATTTCAACCCTGGCTCTGCTGGTTCTGGGCTCTGTGTTCCTGAGCAGATTGCTGAAGCTCCATGTTTATACAATGGAGATAGAAGCAAATGCCCACAGGGCCATAAGGAGTAAACGAGACATGTGTGTATAAAGTGCATGCTTCCATGAGTGGCTCATAGTAGCTGCTCAACATATGAGAGCAGTCTATGTGTTCTTCTACCCATGCGCTGGCCCGATCGCCAGGCTCTTCCTCATGATCAGTGAAGTGAACCCGACGGAGTGACTCTGTCCCATTCAAAGAGATGGTGAAGGAAGTTAAAAGAATCAGTAGAAAGGCTTCTGTGACAAAGAACGCCTTCTTTAAAGATGATATGGTTCTCTAATGTAAAGTGTGCACGGCACTGCCAAAGTACCTGGGCCTCTCTTTTGTAAGATCGGAAGGAGCTGCCACCTTCAAATAGAACTGCAGACTAGTAAGTACCTCGAGCACGTGGAGGCTGCCCAGCTTGTAGGTACTTCGTGACCTCAATCCAGTTCTAACAATTTTAGCGCTTGCGAACTCAAGCCCGTCGGAAATTCAGGAAAAGCCAACCTGAGTCCCAGAAAGAAAAGGAATATTTGAAGCAACGGTGAGTTTATAGTATCCTGAAAATAAAAGGATCAGCGTAGAATGAACCTTCCTAGCTAAGCCAAAGAGCTTTAATAACTTGCACTATAAATCAACAATCAGCCTTTTAATGAGTTATAAAGCTGGAAAATTGGTTACATACTTATAAACAAAAAGCACAAGAAGTCATAGACCTTTCGTTTTTATCTTGAAAGACAGATTTTATTTGGATTTGAACATTTAGGTTATATGCCATAATTACATCTTCCCCAGCCCTCTGGGTTTTGGAAATGACTCCTGGCCTTAGTAAGAATATTTTGGAAACCGATTCTATGCTAGTGGATGTAACTTCCATGAAAAGAGAGTTGGAATAGAGAGGAAAAAGCAAAACTGCTTAAGGTTGTTCATCGAATTTGCAACTTTGGTCTTTAAACACTAACTTTTAATTTATCACGTGTTGCCAGGGAAGGAGCCGCTTTAGCTAAACAAATTTTGTATGCAAAATCCAAAACAGTTTTCTTTTAAACTTAATTATTTCTGTGAGGAAATCGGTTACATTTTCAGCCTCCTTAATCAGCATGGACAACATACAACCAAACCTTTTTCAACTTTGACTTGGATGATAATGATAGTCAGGGTCATGATTTTGAATATCTAGGAGGCAGAGAAGCGATACGTAAGGAAAAGCATAGGATCGGGAAATCGAGTTATAACTAACTAGCTACAGAAGCTTGGACAAATCACTTCATCTGGATCTCGATTTTCTCATATTTAAAATTAGGGGTTGATGGGTAAGATTCTTTGAGAATTGAAATTCTTTACTTCTGAGATCAGTTGTGGGCTTGTGCTCTGAAGCCATTTGCTGTAGCTAAACCATGTCCTCATCCTACTTACTTAACCCCTGAGCAGCATTTAACACAAGCCCCTGAAAACACCACCTTCACGTGGGTCCCAGGACTCTACTCCTCTGGTTTTCCACTTACTTCCCTGGCCTCCCTTCTACTGTGTCCTTCAGTGAACGCTCCTCATCTTCCCAAAGACTAAAAGTTGGAACGCACCATCTCCTGTCCATGCATATGTCTTTCCTGTGTTGTTTCGCCCAGTTCTATGGCTAAAGCTGTAAAAATGTCCCAGTGACTGACAACTCCAAGGTTTCTATGTATCATCCCAGTGTCTCCCCTGAATTCCAGAAAACCAACTTAACGTATCCATTTGAGTATCTAATGGCCGTGATCTACACAGAACTCCTGATTTCCCTCCACATGCCTCATCCTTGGCAAGAATTCTGGATGTCAGTAAATGGCACTTCTACATATCCTGTTTGTCAGGTCAAAGCTTGGGAGTCAGTCTTGGCTCTTCGGCTCACATGCCCTCTCTTAGCAGATCTTCTTACCTCCATTTTCAAAATGTATCTCAAATCCAACCACTTCTCAAAACCTTCAACTGATACCACCCTAGTCCCAGATACTATTGTGTGTTGCCTGGAGACCGTCTCCTAACTGGAGTGATCCTTTTGAAATACAACCTGAGTCTATCCTTCCTCCCCACCCCCTTTCTTTTTTTCTTTTTTTTTTTTTAAAGATTTTATTTATTCATTTGAGAGAGAATGAGATAGAGAGAGCATGAGAGGGGGAGGGTCAGAGGGAGAAGCAGACTCTCTGCCGAGCAGGGAGCCCGATGCGGGACTCGATCCTGGGACTCCAGGATCATGACCTGAGCCGAAGGCAGTCGCTTAACCAACTGAGCCACCCGGGCGTCCCCCACCCCCTTTCTAATGGCTTCCCAGCACGAAGAGAGGAGACTCTGAAGTCCTCACCTTACCCTGGATGACCAGGCCCTGGTGGTGTTCTGCTCCATCCTCACTGCTCACTGGACTTCTGCCACACTTGTTGTTTCTTAAATTCAGTAAACACACTCTTGCCTCAGGGTCCTTGCTCCTCCTTCTGCCTGTAATTCTTCCCGCCCACCCCCAGATTGGTGCATGATTTACTTCCTCACTTCCTGCAAATGGCACTTCTCCAGACAGTTCTCTAGCCATTCTGTCTAAAATTGCAGCTACCCCACTCCCACCATCCTCTTCCTTTACTGGCTTCATATTTATTTAAAACCTTTATTTCTACCCAGTATTATGGATCTGTTTGCTTGTTGGTTGTCTGTCTCCCTTGACTGGAATGTCATCTTCCGGAGGGCTGAGACTTGAGATGTTTTGTTCACTGCTGCATCTGCAGCAGCTACAACGGTGGCTGGCTTTTAGTAGGAGCCCAATACATGTTTGTCAAATGAATTATGAAGGTATTGGATGGTTGGCATCGAATTTAATTCATCCCAGAATGGTTACGAGCACTATGTTTGATAGCCTTACTTCTCAGTGTGCTGGCTTCTACTCCTACTCCTACCTTTTTATAATCTGCTCCTCGTGAACCATGATTATAACCCACAAAAAATTCCAGGGTGCCCAGGGGAAGCTAAATAAACTTGTTATGACAGTGAGATTCTTTTTATGTATAATGCTTCATTAATAGGCCCTTTCTGTGGCAGTGTAGAAAAGAGGGATCTGAATGGGAGCGAGAAGCATGGATGTCTCGTTATTATAACTCGTCCACCAACCTGCTGTGGGATGAGGGTGAGTCACATGGCTTCCCATCCCCGCTCTCTGTCCCGAGGTCCTGAAGATATCTTCATGTGGCTGCTGAAGAGCAAGAGTACGTAAATTTGTGACACCTATTTCCATCACTAACCGGAAGATTTTTTTTCTTGCTTTCGGAGTTGGGGCTGAGTGAAAGACGTGTTTGGTTGGAGTGACGTAGTAGTGGCTTTCGCATTCAGGAATCTTATATTCCTTCATTAATTTGATAAAAGATTTATTGGGCATATACTGTGTCCAGCGAGGACTAAGAACTATGAATAAAGTGGTGGAGAAGACAGTCTTTATCTTTGCCTTCATGGAGGAAACAGTCCAGTGGATAAGACAGGCCCCAAATAGGTGATCATGTGCCAGGAGACCAGTTAGGAGTCTGCAGCAAGTCCCCAGGTCAGGAAGCACGTTAGCCTGACCTGGAAGTGTATAGAGCTACAGAGGAGAGAGAAAATTAGGGAGATATTTTGGAGGCAAAACTGATAAAACTTGGCAATTGATTGGATGTGAAGAGTGCAGAAGGGGAAAGGTGGGTAACTCTCCAAATCTGGTGCTTGATTGGATGTGAGAAATGAGGATGAGGAAGGAAACATGGCTAACTTCCAACTTTCTGGCTTGAGCAACTGGAGTGAAAGAGAGGGTGCTAATTCCCAAGACAGGGAACCCTGGAAGAGGAGCAGACGTGGGCCCCACCGGTCAGGAGAGAAAATGAGGAGACTTCATCAGTGAAGATGCCAAGGAGCAGGTGGGTTCATGGGTAAAGACTGCAGACACAAATGTAGGATTTGTCAGCTTATGTGGTCTGTGGACCTACAGGACAGGGTCCCCATCACTCAGGGAAAGAGCGTGCAGTTAGAAGTGAATAGGGCCCAAGGCCAAGCCTTGAAACATTCCTATCATCCTGGGGGAAGGGGGAAAAGATGGGTGTGGGCTCAGATAAGTCTGGCTGGCATGGAAAATTGAAGTGGTTCCCAGCTGATGACTTTCATTTTCTCCGTAGAGTAGGAGGTAAGAGGGAAGAGAAGGATGATGGGTGAGGACAGTGGAGAATGCATGAAGACAGTCATGTGAGACAGCTAAAAAGGAAGACAGAGAAAATGGTAGGATTGAGGATCCAACAGAGGCTGGTCACCATGACTGCGAGTGTCACCAGCCTGCCCAGTCATGTGGCCTTCTCCTGGTGTCCTGGGGCAGGTGGGAGATAGCCAGTAGTTGAATTCAGGACGCTCTGTGGCCTTGCCAAGTGGTAGGAGGAACACACATGGGAGCTCAGGGATGTATGGAGCATGGCAGGCGGTTGAAGAAATATCCCTCCCCCAATACCATGGCTGATTTGTATTTGCTTTTTCACACTTCTATTTTACTTCTACAATACAACAAAACGAGACAAAAATTCGTAACAGATCTGAATTGTTCACATACCCAGCATCCATTTCCCTTCCTTCAGAAACAGCCCCAGATTTTTATTTGATGATTCTCCCCGACCTTGTCTCAGCCCATAGGATCTGGCTGGGGCCCCAGGATGGGAGCACAGGCCCTGGGACCCATCCTGGCCTATCAGAGGTCTGCATCTCCCTGGCCCATGTCACAGGTTCTCGTGCTGGCCCACATCCCCAGCTGGCTTGGTGAGAGTGAATATCAGGCTATTTAAGGAGGCCCTCCTGGGGAAAGGCAAGGCTGGAACTGCTACCGCCATCTTGCAACCATGAGGAAAAGCCAACTAGGAACTGAAGAGCAAACGTTACTGAGGGTGAAGAGAGAGAAATCCAGTCCTAATGACTTGGAGCCTTGGACCTAGTAATCCCAAAGTGACACCATGAGCTTTGCAGTCCCTCCTCGAGCCAGTAAGTTTCCCTTTTTACTTGAGCTAGTTTGGATGGAGTTTTCAAAAGACTTTTTACCTGATGCCAAATTTTCATTTTTAAAAAGGAACCCCCTTTTCCCTCAGTCATCTCTGTTTTGGAGATGTCTTTGCTGTCCACCTGAACAGGAGGCATCACTAGGGATGGTCATGTTGCCTTGTTGGGCTCCGAGTGCAAATTCAAGGACAGTTATGCAGCTAATAAAATGGTTGAAAACAATTGCTTTAGAGTGATGGTAAGTTAAAGAGAAGGCAGGATTTAAATTGTGTATAAAATGTAGTCACAATGCCGTTTTTATAAAGGGTGACGCAAATACAACAGTCTTATTGTTTTGGGTTACCAAGCTATAGTTGATTTTACCACTCCTGCCTTTTCAACTTCTTTCTGCGTTTTTCTTAATGAGTATACATCACTTGTATGTATTTATTTACTTTTGAAATTATTTTTATCAAAATAATGTATAACATGTTTTTTAAACAAATCAAACAATACTAAAAAGTTTATAATAAAAACCAACATTCTCCTACCACATCCCTTTCCAACCCTCTCCCCCCAAATCTGCTTTAACTGTTTCTTTTGGCCATACTTCCATTTTTCTAAATACTGTGCACAGACAGCTATTTTCTGATCGTTAGTTTTAGAAAGTACCTTTTGACCTTCTATTACATCAATGTCACTAAGCCATTCATTAGTTCTCTTAGCAAACACTTCTTGAATACCTGTTATGTGACAGACACTATTTTAGGCACTTGGGAATTCATCAGCCAATGAAACAGAGAAGGATCCTTGCCTTCATGGAACCTACAGTCCAGCAGCCTGAAGATAACCCGTAAACAACAGATAAAAGAAATTTAAAAAACTATGTATCATCTTGGGAGGTGGTAAGTGCTTGTATAAAAAGAAAAATGATAGAGCAGGGGCTCCTGGGTGGCTCAGTTGGTTAAGCGACTGCCTTCGGCTCAGGTCATGATCCTGGAGTCCCGGGATCGAGTCCCACATCAGGCTCCCTGCTCAGCGGGGAGTCTGCTTCTCCCTCTGACTCTCCTCCCTCTCATGCTCTCTGTCTCTCATTCTCTCTCTCAAATAAATAAATAAAATCTTTAAAAAAAAAAGAAAAAAGAAAAATGATAGAGCAGATTAAGGGGCTTTAGGAATATTACATGGTTACAGTTTTAAAAAGGTGGTCAGGGTAGGCTTTTTTAAGACATTGGTTTTAAGGGGCACCTGGGTGGCTCAGTTGGTTAAGCGTCTGCTTTTGGCTCAGGTCATGATCTCAAGGTCCTGAGATCGAGCCCCACATCAGGCTCCCTGCTCAGCAGGGAGTCTGCTTCTCCCTCTCCCCCCACTCATGCACATGCTCTCTCTCTCAAATAAATAAAATCTTTAAAAAATTCATTTTTAAACAAAAAGAAAACTTGGTGGAAATGAGGGAATTAGGCATATGGACATTTGGTCTATTTTTATCCACATTACTTCTGACACCAAACGTGTCCTCACACCAATCTGTTCTCCAATCCTCGGGACACCAACTGGGCGTCCTATAATTCTGTTCAGTTCTGACACTAACTTCCCAGAGTTAGCATAGACCCCGCAGGTTAAGGACTCAGCCCAGGCCTCAGTGAGACGGCCCTGTTTCAGGAACCACTCACCAGTCCTGGGCCTTCTTACCTCTGATGGCCAGCTATAAATAAGAGTTTCCTATAACCCCCTCCTCAGGTTTGATTATTTGCTAGAATGGCTCACAGAACTCCAGGAAAACAGTTTATTTGCTATTACGAGCTTATTATAAAGGATACAAGTGAACAACCAGGTACCTGTGGAAGGGTCCTGGGCACAAGAGCTCTTGTCCTTGTGGAGTTGGGGTGCACCACCCTCCCGGCATGTGGATGCATTCACCTACCAGGAAGCTCTCCCAACCCCATCATTTAGGGGTTTTTATGGAGGCTCCATTATGTCAGCACAATTGGTTAAATCATTGGCCATTGGTAATTAACTCAATCTCTAGCCCCTCCCTCCTCCCCAGAGGTTGAGGGATGGGACTGGAAGTCCAACCCTCTAATCACATGGTGGGTTCCTCTGGCAGCCAGCCTTCATCTTGAATCTATGGGGGTGGGGGGGGCCAGTCACCAGTCATCTCATTAACATACAAAACATACCCTTATCATTGAAGAGACTCCAAGGGTTTTAGGAGCTGTGTGCCAGGAACCAGGGACAAAGACCAAATATATATTTATCACCGGACATCTGGGGCAAAGATGGAGCAGGCTAGTTGAAAGGAACAGCCAGTGCAAAGGCCCTGAGGTAGAAATAGGTCGGTCATGTTAGAGGAATGGCAAGGTTAGTACAGCAGCAAGAGAGTGATTGAGGAGAACACAGGAGGAGAGGAGGTCACAGAAGTGAGAGAGGGACTTTTACTGAGTACAGAGGGGCCTTGTTACAAAGTGTGAACCAGAGGGACAGGATCCATCTTTGGATTTCAAAGAATCACTCTGGCATCTGAGGGAACAGATTGTAGGGAGCAGCACCAAAGTGAGGAGACCAGTTAGGGGGCTATTCCAGTAATCCAGAGAGACGTAGAGAGAGACGGTAACTCACACCAGGGTGGCAGCAATAAAGGTGGTGAAAAGTACTTGGATTCTGGATGTATCCTGAAAGTAGAGTCAACAGGATTTCCTAAGAAAATCAGCGTCAAGTGCATGAGAGAGAGGGGTCGAGGAGGACTCCCAGGTTTGTGGGGCATGCAGTGGAAGGAAGAAACTTCCATGTTGCCAAAATGAGAGGAATGTCTGCATTTGGCTGGGTGTGTTGCCTTTCTCCCTTCCTTCCTGTGGCCAACCCTCGCCCTCTGCTGGGTGCAGCTCAGTTCTTCCAAAGCACAAATCTCCAGGTCCATACCTGTATGTGCGGGATTGGAGTGGGAGCAGTGACAAGTGAGCAAAAGGATGCGTGAGGAGTTGCGTTGTTCCATGTGTGTTCAACCAAGTAGATTCCCTTGCTTCTCATTGCTCTTCACCTCGGCAGACACCTGGGCTTTAACTGCCTCAGGTTTTTGAAGTGTTCCAAAAACCTGTTGAAATTTCTCATCTATCCTTGCCTGTTCTCATCCTTGAACGTGTGTGTGTGTGCATGTGCTTGGGCACACATGCGCGCTCATGCATGCACTTGCCCATGGGTCTGGAGAACAAGAGGGTATAACGCTTGTGATAAGTCTGTGATGTTGAACTGGAAATATGCATTAGGAAAAAAAACCCCTTTTTTAAAAGTCTACATGATTTCATATCATCTCATTTTCTCCCTAATCTCACCTTGGTATTTTAATTATCAGTAGTGATACATGACTTGCAAGAGAGCTTACAACCCATTGAGACCCCACAGTTCAAAACTCTGGTTTTCAGCCTGATAACGGAATTGAGAAACTCTCATTTCTAGGACCTCTGTCATCCCCAGGCAAGCCCTTTCATGGAGAGGCCAAGCTCTGGCTTGGAGTTTGAAAATAAAGCATGGCATAGTTAAGAAGGGGGTAATTGTGTTAAGTTCTGAGAATGCATTATTGAGAACAGATAATGTAAAACAACATCTTCCAATGTATTGCATTCCGGCAAAAGGAAACCGAGCCATACTCCTGTGGTTTGGGATATAAATAATGAATTATTAAAAACTTCTTCCTGTTTTTGGTTCCCTCAACCCTTATTCTTCATGGATTTAATTATTATGAAAGACCACTTGTACAGATGCTCCTGGCTTTTCTGTTTTTCTGCTTACAATCCAGTACTTGACATCGCTGATCAGTTGGTACAAACATCCCACTCAGTTCCATCCACAAAACGTTTATTCTGAGCACCTTTGAAGATTGCTTGTTTCACTGTAATTTGTCAAAGGGAATAAAATCTCAAATTGTGCCAGAACTATTTAATCTTCCAAAGGGCACACTTATAACTTCATCTGATAGTGAACTTAAATTTTTCAGGAAAAAGTAAAAAGTGTGTTTTAATATTTTCTCGGTAGAAAAAAGGTTTAGCACATGACCTTATATTCAAATAAAAGCAACGAGTTGGTCCATATATATAAGTGAGCAATGGTCTTGTAGGTTGTTTAAACTCCATTTACATTTCATAATCATTTGATAGTGACACCTACTTTCTTAATGGGAATATGTTTGTACATTTGGTTTCAATACCAAAGAGAAGAAAATTTGCTCTCTCCTCCATACTAAGGTTTTTTTTCTCCAATGTCTAGTGGTCCTTGGCCCACTTGCTGCCTGATGGTTTTCACTGTCAGGTGACATGGAGGCTGAGCTCTCCTTTCTAAGGATGGGGTCTCCCAAAATCCATCACGGGAGATCTGTTTTCTATAGCCATTCAGTTTCTCTAGAGAAAAGTCCTTCGATCTCCTTCCTGCTGGAGATAAATGTGCTCAAGTGACAGAGTAGCCTGAAAGGAAAAAGAAACTCAGCTCACTGCCTACTCTTTTCAGTAAATTTTCAGCCTAAGATTGGGGCAGGGGGTGGGGAACGGGTAAGGCAAAGCAGAACAGAGGAGCTGTCAAATTCTCTTTGTGAATTCCTTTAGAAAGACATAGCAAGGGGCACCTGGGTGGCTCAGTCGGTTAAGCGTCTGCCTTCGGTTCAGGTCATGATCCCAGGGTCCTGGGATCGAGCCCCACATCAGGCTCCCACTGAACTCCTACTCCTCCTGCTTGTGTTCCCTCTCTCGCTGTCTCTCTCTCTGTCAAATAAATAAAATTTTTTAAAAATTTCTTTAAAAAAATAACAAGAAGAAACAAAGACATATCAACCACTATCACCAGGTTGAACCTTCAACTTTTCTCCTCCTATCTAATTCCTCCATAAAGAACCAACTCATTTAGCATCTGCACTCTTTAAATAGCTAGAGTTCATGCACATGGAGAAGGTAGCTGACATCTGTTATTGGCCCAGTGTCATTTTAAGGCTTTTACTACCCTGGAGGAAAGGCCATGTGAGCACCTTGATCTTGACCTTCCAGCCCCCAGAACTATGAGAAATAAATTTCTGTTGTCTAAGCCACCCCTATCTGTGGTATTTTGTTGTAGCAGCCTGAGAGAAGCTAGACATTAGCCCGGTGTCTACTTAGCTAGAAAGCCACAGTTTGAGGATTGAAACCCCGTCTACTCTAATGTGAGCACTTGCTCTCTTAACCTCTGTTCAAGATGGCTTCTCTGATGTATAAATGAAACATCAGAGCTCCGCTACATAAATGCACAAAGGAATGGAAAGAGCTCATTTCTGAAAGAATCCAATGAGGGCACCTGGGTGGCTCAGTCAGTTAAGCGTCTGCCTTCGGCTCAGGTCATGATCCCAGAGTCCTGGGATTGAGCCCCACATCGGGCTCCTTGCTCAGTGGGAAGCCTGCTTCTCCCTCTACCACTCCCCCTGCTTGTGTTCCCTCTCTCCCTGTGTCTCTCTCTGTCAAATAAATAAATAAATAAAATCTTTAAAAAATTAAATAAATAAAAGAATCCACTGAGTATAAGGAAAAAAACTTCAGCCTTACTAGTAATGTTGAGCATTAAACATTAAAATAGTAGTGGCAGGGCAGGGCAGGGAGAAAAAAATTATAAATAAATAAATACATACATACATACATACATAAGTAAATAAAATAGTAGGGGCAAAAAAAAAAAAAAGGTGAGGGATTTCTCTCCTTTACCATTAGAGACTTTTTTTTTTTTTGTAGAATGAATAGTGATAATGGTGTTAAGGATGCAACTTGGTGACCCTGTAAATAAGCCCAAGCAGGCTACTATTCTGGTTGATGGGTCATTGACTGCAGAGGTCTATTCTGGTGGGCCGTGTCCATACTAGGTGTTAACTGTTTTGAATTCCAACCCCAGCTGGAAAATGGTTCAGTGTTATTTACTTAGAAACATACAAATGGTCGCATTGTAGTACTCTGTAATTCTACTCCTCTCATCCCCAGGAAGTAACATAACTTTGGAACTGGAGATATATCCCATTTAACACCCCCTCCTTAGCTTTAACTGCAATAGCAA
>NC_138375.1:129350679-129362067 GCF_054177405.1 Leptonychotes weddellii | reverse complement strand
GATTCCAGGGCCCTGGGACCATGACCTGAGCCGAAGGCAGATGCTTAATGACTGAGCCACCCAGGTGCCCCCCAAAATAGGCTATCTTTAAATCAGTTCTTCCCATACATCTTCATAGAACCCAAAATGGCAAGTAAACAGCTTTCCCAGCAAACTTTGCATGCTATTTTTTGTAAAGATTTTGTTTATTTGAGAGCGAGCGAGAGAGAGAGACAGTACATACATGAGTGGGGGGAGGAACAGACAGGGAGATAGACAAGCAGACACTGTGCTGAGCGTGAAGCTGGATGTGGGGCTCTATCCCAGGACCCTGAGATCATGACCTGAGCTGAAACCCAGTGTTGGACACTCAACCGACTGAGACACCTAGGTGCCGCTCTGCATGCTTAGTTATTGAAGGAAATAGTTCATTTTATTCTTCTTGAAATATATAATGAAGATACAAAATAATTCTATTACTTTCTACATAGATGGGAGGAAGAACCCATTAGGGTTTTCTTCAAAATCCTAGTGTGTCTAAGTGCAGTCAGTGGGAAATAGCAGCCCCTTGTGAGGCACAGAACAGGACACTGGTTTTCTACCAGTTAGTTGGTTTGTGATAATCACCACCTCAGCAAATAACTCCAGTGGTGGATTATTTCCTGACTTTGGAATGTGTGATGTGAGGATATGCCCATCTAATGACACTGAGTTGTGTCATTGGTCCCACAACACTAGTTACAGGAACTCCTGGTTCTGAAGAGCAGTGACTCATTTTGACATGACTATGGCCCTCAAAACTGGCTCCAGTGAAAAATAGCATTGTTTCTGGCTCTTCCGTCCTGGGCAGGAAGGACCCAGGGAGAAGTAGTATAGTAGGGAATCCAGAAGAGACTAGACTCCTGGCCTGAAACAGCAGGGTTTCATTAATTTTGTCTTAGGTTTTCTCTTTCCGTTCTGCTTTATTTTTTCTTGTATGAAGGACTTACCTGTTGTATATCTCACTATCTTAAGAGCTTATTTCTTGGCTATTCTATCAAAGCATCTGCCTATGGATTCAATTTGTGATTTAGTTTTCTCTTCTCCAGAGAGACAGCTTCTAGAACATCTGTCCAGTCATGAGGGAAGACCCTCTGGGGTGACATTTGGGAATCAAGCATGGTGGCCTCCCATACACTTGAGGTACAGCTTCTTGGAGTCACTGCCTGTGCTGGACCCAGTGCTCCTGGAGTCTGCCTGGTGCATTTGGAGGTGCCTTGTAGGGGAACTAAAAAGCTGACCTCTAAGAGTTGGTCACCTTGGGGTTCCCAGCATGGGCCCCTGCTGAGCTCCTCCACTCTCAAAGAACCAGAGTGACCTGTGCAAGGATCTGGGTAAATCAGAAGTCGCTGGAGAATGGAGATCAATACATGAAGACCAATTTTTAACAGCCACCCCCGTGTGACAAGAAAAAGCAAAGCCCATTGGTAGAGTTGATTAGACCCTTGTTCTCTCTCCACTTAAAGTGTGTCTTTCGCACCTACCTTCCGGCATAGTGAGCTTTCAGAAGAAGCTGACTGGAGATAGGGTCATTTGAAAGAGTTTTAAAAATAAGATACGCTTTGATTGGATGAATGCCAGAAGAGTTCCTGCATTCTTTGGCAGTGGGGGACCATTTGAGAGTGTCAGGTGGAAGAATGCTTGATGACGGTGCTAGGAGATTTCTTGGTGTTGAAGCCACTGGGGAAAACTGTGTCTATTTTGCCCCCGGAGGCAATTTATAATTTATACAGGTCACTCCCTCCCTCCACCTGTTCCTATCTTAGGAATTTATACAGGTCACTCCCTCCCTCCACCTGTGTAATTTATACAGGTCACTCCCTCCCTCCACCTGTTCCTATCTTAGCTTAATATCTATCTCTGTGATCTCTGTCTTCTTCTGCCTTGTTTGCCTTAATTTTTCTATGCTTATTCTTTATTTCTACTATTAAAACATTTTACAAATTTCATTCTTCTATTCTTAAATCTATTTTTACCTCCATCTTGCTGATGATTATCTTAAATGCTTATTTTGTGGTTTTCATTCTTTGTAAACACCTTTTACTTTTTTAACTTTTTGTCCTAGAGAACATTATCATTTGTATATATATTTTAAGTTTCCATTGTTTTATATTATTCTTAATTTTAACTGACAGGACTCTTTTCTTTGACTACAACTCTATCTTACCTCCTTCCTCTTTTAAACTTATTTTTATTCTGAATTTTTAATCAATTCTTAAGCCTTTCCCCCCTGTCAACTTTTAGGTCTTTTCTCTTGTTCCTGATCCTTTGTATTTTGTTTGACTTCATGATTTGTTTTTCTGGAATGTGGATGGAAGCTTGACCACACAGGAGCTGTGTGGCGGTTGGAGCCAAAACTCAACCCCCCTTCTGAGTTCCACTTGCCCTTAAGTCCCCTCTAAGGAGAGCTCCTCTGAAAACCTTACTCTTGATGACTCCGGCTGAGTCTCCATGGGGCTATAATTACTTCATGTTTGTAAATGATGGGATTGACCCACCAGGAGTTGTGGAGGTAGCTATTAGAACATGATGTCTAAAGAACGAAATACACTGACAGCCAATAAAGTTGCTTCTTAGCATTTATTAAAATGAATAAAACAAAACAAAAAGCAAGAACGGAAGAGCAGGAGGCTGAGGGTGGTCATCCCATTAACAAGTCATGATCCCTTGTCTTATTTCCAGATTCGAGCCACTTCTCAGATCGGGAACCCAAGCACTGAAGAAGTGAATGGTCACCACAGGCTAGTATTTACTCAGATGCTACTGCTAGTGTTTCCACAAAGAGACCTGTAGCCACTTACTTGGGGGACCTCACCCTGCAGAAAGGGGATTTACCAAGTATGTCGAGGAGTGTTGGACACAGGATCTGAGCGGACATGATACCCAGAGACCCAAAATGTCGTCATGGACCTTTCCTTGTAAGACTTGGGGCATTTGAGGCCAGGGGATAAGTAGAGTCCTGGCTAAAGTCTGGCTCACAGTCCCTGAGTGCCCAATTGGAATCGATATGCTTGGTGGTTAGAGTAACCCCAGTACTGAGTTCCTTGTCTGTGGAGTAAAAGCATCCTAGAGGGGAAGGCCAAATGGAAACCTCTGAATCCAGACCTCATTTCCCCAGTTAGACAGTAAATCTAAAACAATATTGGACCCCAGGAGGATGGCAGAGATTGATGCTTCCAATAAAGACAGGGATGGTGGTTCCTATCATGTCTCCCTTTAATTCCAGTCTGACTTCTGCAGAAACCAGATGAATCCCAGATAATGGCTTGTAGACTATTGCAGATTTGACATGTAGCCCCAATTGCATTTGTGAACGACTGGGTATTTCGACAGGGCCAGTGGTCCATTCTTATGAGGCTAGATGACCTATGTGAGGTGTGGGTTTGCCTTTGTTGTCCACAGATTCTCAGCCAGCATCGTTATCTGGAGGCTTTTACAATGCTTGATCCATACACATGGAATCCCACACAGCACAGCATCTGACTTGGGGACCCACTTCACAGGGACAGAGTTGTGGGAGAAGACCTCTAATTATGAGGTTCACTGCTTGTGGCACCTAGCACACCATCTAGAAGCAGCTGACCTTGAGAATGCTGGAAAAGCCTTCTACAAGTGCATACTTAATTGCCAGTTTGAAGGAAATGCCATGAACGGATGGGGTGTGGTCCTTTAGAAGGTAGTGTGTTTATTAAACCTCTAAAATGCTACTCTTTTTCCATTTTCGAGGGTACAACAGGTAGACAGGAATGGCCCCCCCTACTCTTCCTTCCAGGGAACTCACTGGGGAATTATAAGTTATGCCTGCCACAGGGCGAATTGGACTCCTGCACTCAGGGACAAGCAGGCAAACAGAGGAGCAGGCATTCTGGCAGGGCTTGCTGACCCTGATCAGCAGGAAGAGTGGGACTGCTCTTACATGATGGCGGCAGTGATGGAATCCACTTGGGCACCTTCGGGTACTTCCCCTTGCCCGGTTGTACCTGGAAGCAGACAAGTGCCCCAACCCTAAACTGAGGAATGTGGGACTATCAAGGGACTGGCCCCCGTAGGAGTGAAGGTGTGGTTCATACCCTCAGATAAGCCACTATGCCCGCTGAGAGGGGGAAAGGGATTTAGAACAGAGTGGAGTGGGGAGGGGATGAGCACCAGTTATGCCTTGAGATTGACGGCCATGTTGGGGGGCCATACTACCTCCCATTAAGGTACTCCCTTGTCTAAGTTTCCCTCAGGAAAAGAAGCCCACAGAAAATGACGGGGAAGCTGCTCCCCAAGTCCACGTGGAGCAGTAGATCTGCACAGTGGTTAATGGAAGCCATAAGGAGGCACCTAGCTGACCTTCAGGGCATATCATTGAACGAGGGCCCAAACTGCATGCTTATTAGCCATCATGGAAGGTGGCCATGCCTTCTATGGGCCTGACCCTCGATGAGCGAGGAAGGAGACACGGAACTCTCCAGTAGCAGTCTCTGGGCTCAAGGACTCCCCAGCAGCTTCATCAACCCTGCCAAAGACTTCAGGGCCTGGTAGGGGGCTTCCCGCAAACTTCTCTCCCTCTCCCCTTCCTTGAGGTTAGATTGACACTGAGGTCTGATGATGCTCCATTCTTCCCTGGCCTTCTGCCTACTTCCTATCCCCACAGGCAAAAATCCTTGCATGTTTCATGTCATCTTGGTGCTTGGCATCTGCTTCCAGGAAGATCCAGACTCACAGAGAGCTGTGACTTCGTTCTGCCAGAGAGTTAACTCACTGTGAGTCAGCTTGGTGCTTCTGAGGCTTGTTGTTAGGCTGCAGAAGGCCAGATCTACAACAGCTTCTCCTCAAGGGTTCATTCAGCCCTAAAGCTAAGGAGTTTCCTTTCTGGGGTTTCTGACAAAATGCCCCAAAGTTCACCAAGGACTCTCCGCTGTGGCTGGTTGGAACACAAATATCTTTTGGCCTTTCTTTTTTTTTTTTTTTTTTAAAGATTTTATTTATTTATTTGAGACAGAGAGCATGAGAGGGAGGAGGGTCAGAGGGAGAAGCAGACTCCCTGCCGAGCAGGGAGCCCGATGCGGGACTCGATCCCGGGACTCCAGGATCATGACCTGAGCTGAAGGCAGTCGCTTAACCAACTGAGCCACCCAGGCGCCCATCTTTTGGCCTTTCTTGAGTTCTGGAATTGTTCATCTTAGAGCTTCCTGGTTGTTCTTTGCCTGGCTTTGTGGCATTTTATTCTATGCACATACAGCTAAGTATGCAACCATTGGTTCAAGGGATTCCTGGGCAAAATTTCTCTGCATAACTCCCTCCTCTCTGATACTCTGCTCTATTAATGCTAGGTACCTCGGTCTCCCTAAACTCTAGTCTAGAAAATGCTTATAGGTAGGAAGGCGGCATAATCATGGGTATTACTTCATCTGTGTCCCTTCTCTCAGAGAGGAATCACAATCCTGTACTGGTTGTTGTTTAATATCGGAAAAGAGTTGCTTCATAAATGCGATCCAGTTTTCTAATTGATTACTGGGTTGGTGGGGGGGGCGGTTATACAAGACGGCAGATCTGGCTCCAGTCGCTTTATCATGGCTGGAAGTGGATCCCAGCACCAGCGCCCCCCTCCACCAGGTGGAGCTTCCACTTTGGCTGGTGCCTCAGAAGGTGCCATGCTTTGGAATACTTTATTTGAAGTTTTCAAGTCCCCTCTGCCTATGGTGCCAGAGACCGGTTGGGGCCACCAGCACAGACCGGTTGGGGTGTCCCAAGTCCAGGCTGGGACCCACACGGGCCCTGGTCCCCATTTCTTTCCTCTTGGGCGCTCTTGAACCCTCACCCTGCACATGGGTTGACCAGAAGTCCAGAGGAGCTCGGACGCAGACGTGTGGCTTGATAAGTGCATTGTTTCCTGTTTCTTTCGCAAGATTATGTGAGGTGGGTCTGCAAGAAAGGCGCTGACATGTTGAATTTGGAGACTCTCCCTCAGGTGGGACACTGTCATTTCCATTTTCTGGTCTATTACTGTTCTATTACCACCGACACTTGGGCTTTATCCATGTATGTGGGCCTGTGCACCAGCTCTTGTGTTTGTATTCCAATTGGTCCAAGACTCCAAAGGGGGCGTATCCCATACCCTTCATGCTCCTGTCATGGGCACCCAGGGCAACCTCCTCACCCCCTGCACAGGCTCTGAGCCATGTGTCAGGTAGTCTTCCATGGGTGTTTGAGAGTTTTTGAGACGGTTGCTCTGCAATGCCAGTGGGCACTTTCATTAGTATGTTTAGGAGATGAAAGTGTGGGTCACACATATCCACTCCAATATTTCTACAGTCAGGGGCTTCTTGATTCCTTCCACTACAGCAGTGGTTCTCACCATGAGGGCCACTTGGGGACTTTTAAAAATACCAGTGCTTGGGTCCCACTTCACACTCATTACAAAAATACTATCTGGGCATGGGGGCCTCAGCATCATTACTTTGAAAACTTTGAGGTGACTCTAATGTGCAGCCAGGGTTGAAACTGCTACTCTAATTCTGGTACATCAGGCTCACTGGCTGTAGGCTACTGCTGAGTTTAGGGTCCAATTAGTTCCAATCCAGATCTTCAAGCTAACATATTAAACATGGAGTCTTCAATGAGAACATAAATGTGATCTGATTCAATCTTATATTTGGTGTAACCCCCTTAGAATCTATTCCCATATATGCACCCCAGGCTTCTGCTGATACAAAACCAAAAGATCCTCGGTGTGTAGGCTCTCTTCTTGGAGAAGGAATAGACCACCTCTTTGGGTTATTTTAGAGTCTCATTTTCAGCCTGGAGGCAATTAGAAGGGGGTGGGTGAAACCTGGAGAATAAGTATCCCTCTACAAAGCAACTGCTCCAGATGAGGCAGAGAAGTGTTTCTGCAAGAAGAGGCTGTTTCCTCAGAGTAGAGGGTGGCTTCTGCTGGTACAAAGAAGAGTCAGAGGGAACTGATGGTTTGAAATTCTTAGCTTTCTCTTTGTCCAAATATCCCCATCCCTACTCTCAGCATCCCACTCCTTTCCAAATGGTGCCCTTACCTTAACATTACAGATCCTGCAGGGTTGCACATTTAACTGATGTTGCAACTCTGGGTCTAACCCAAACTCTGCTGGTCTTGCAGCTAGATGAGATAAGGGACCTCTTTAAGGTAACCGAAGAAGTTTCTGACTATTCACTTATACCATGAAACAGGAATTTAAAGTCTTAGGTGTATCTTTTGCTTTTTGGCTCTCTCCAGGGCAGTCAGAAGAAGCCATAATAATCCATAACCCTTATAATCACCATTGGCACCATGAGAGCTAAATCCTACAGCCACTCCATCTCTCAGTGCCTTACTTTCTATCTGTAATCCATCCTAGGCTGGTGAAAATCCAAGTGACCAACCGTCCCAGAAAGGAGGATATTCGTGTGTTCTTCAAATGTGTGAGCTGCCCAATCCCAGAGTCACACATCTGTATCCTAAGAGAAAACATTTGCCCTCCACTTTCCATCTCTTTGCTTCGGGGGGCCGGGCTGCAGAGGCAGTGCTGGCGAGCCTGGGCTGAGCAGACCAGGACCAGGACCACCTGCTTGGGGGACGGATGAGGTCATGGAAGAGAGCCACCTGCCCATCTTGGATCCCCCACTTACCTCTGGACTATCCTATGAAAAGGTAAGCTTCTCCTTTGCCGGAGTCACTGCTCTTTGGGGTCCCTTTATTACATCTCTTTGGCCTAACCCTTCAGTAACACACTAGGGCTCATTTGGAAGTAACATATGACAACTGGCCATTTTGTGCCAATGTGTCTGAGAAGTTCTACAATCCCCAACTTCCCATCTAACTAAACAGGTGACCAAATATGATATCATATTGAAAAGCATGCTTATTTGATTTTATGTAATTAAATGGATAGCTGAAAAAAAAGAAGAAATGAGCATGAGTTTTATTGTATGTTTTTTAGTGGATGGGTTTTCTCCTTCATGTGTTTTACTTCCCCTCCTTTTTTTCTTAGTGATGGTTTTCCACACTTACCATTCCCACGCTAGACTGTGTGCAAGATGCTACAGAGGAAAACACATCCACGACTTCACCCTTCTTTTCTTTACAGTTTGCTCTCAATTATTACACATGAACTGCCAAAGGCAGGCAGTGTGGTTTCTAATTTAGGAAAGAGGGTTGATTTCACATAGTCAATCTTCATTTTAAACACATTAACTTAGTGAAAGTCACGAAAATATGTATCATATGACAGAGTAGGAGACTTCAAATCCTTGGGAACTAATTGTTTGAATCCCATCATTCATTCAACAAACATTTATTGAACACAGTATGCTGCGAGGGTGTCATACTCAGTGTTTCATTAACACTCAGCCCATGGTTTCTGTGACCGATGCCTTTCATGCAGAGAAGGAAGAGAACTATTTACTTGGGTGTCTCGTATAAGACTGTAAGTGATGGATGGGGTAGAGGCTTCTGTGAAACAGCATCTCAAGAGAGTGCCTGATTGCTCCCCCTGTTTGTCACTAAAATACCCAATCAGCTAGAACTCCACTATCCACTCCTTAGATCAGACACAGTGGTGCCCTTGGTAGTGGGGATAAAGAGTGGAGACTATTTCAGGCTCATGGAATACAGCCCTGAATGAGAGCTACTCTTAGCATCCACAAGAGTGTGAGACTTTTGATTTCACTCTCTATCTACTTGGTCAAATAGCTTTCTCAATAAAAGTCCCAATACTGAGTAGATTTTTCCTTTTGTGCAGGTATATGGTGGAAACACTTGATAAATTCTCCAAGAACTACAGAGAGAAATTAGTTAAGATAAAAATAGGGAGAAAGAACTAATAGATAAAGAAGAGCAACGACATTCAACCTAAGAATTGTGGATGCTTCTGATGAAGGAACAAAAGCAACTGACATGGAAGAAGCAGTAATTAATATAAATCTGAAAAGCTTTCTTAAAAAAAAAAAAGATGGCAAATAATCTGAAAATAACTCCATGATGTTCTAATCTTAAAAATCCGTGGAAGAGGCTTGCTCTTAAACACAACCCTGCCATAAATTTTGAGTTAGGAAGATAAAATAAAATTCTGTATGTTTCCTGACAAACGTGTAACAGAATTTTAAACAGGACTTTTTCTATCATGTGTTAGTGTGGGTCTCCCAAGAAGCCGACTCCAAGATGGGATTAGATGTGGAAAGGATTTGCTGGGGGGCAGTAACTGAGAGGAGAAGGGCAGGGAGCCAGAGGAGGTGGGTCAGGCTTCAGGCTGCGATGCTAGTCAGACTTTCTAGGTTGGAGGGAAGCAAGAGGAGGGCAGGAGGGATGGGGTGGCTGGGGGATGGACACTGGGGAGGGTATGTGCTATGGTGAGCACTGTGAATTGTGTAAGACTGATGAATCACAGACCTGTACCTGAAACAAATAATACATTATATGTTAATTAAAAAATTAAAATTAAAATTAAAAAAAAAAAAGAAGAGCCTCAGACTGCAGCACAGGGTTAAGAAAGTTTCTGCGCAGACCAATGGGAAGTTTTCCAGCCAAAGCTGCCTATCAGCCCAGTCCTTCCCAGGACCTTCTTTAACGTCCCTGTCATTCATTGGCCCGGAGGAGCCCAGGGAGGCGTGGCCTCAGCGTAGACATAGGTCGAGGGGAGGGACAGGAGACTCCTCGGCAGGTGGAGCTGTTCGTTCATGGCACTCAGTCTAGCAGGAGATCTGAATGATACATTTTCAGGGTCAGCACACGCAGTCAGCCAAAACCGTAAACCTGAGGACCACAGATGGTCAATATTGACTCACTTTAAAAGTTTATAGACACATGTAAGCAGGACTTAGTGACAGCAAAAGTAGCCTAGAGACTGATACCCCAACCAGGCTTTATAAGAAAAGGCTACAATTTGGAATTTCCAAAGAAAATATTTGAAAGGAAATTTCTCTTCCTGCACGACCACTATTCTCTCTACAGCTATCTCTATCCTGCTTTAATATCAGAAAATGTATGTGAAAAACATATATCCAACAAGGGACTTGTATCTAAAAAATACACAGTTGGGGCGCCTGGGTGGTTCAGTGGGTTAAGCTCCTGCCTTCAGCTCAGGTCATGATCCCAGGGTCCTACGATGGAGTCTGAGGTCACGTTCCCCGCTCCACCAGGAGTCTGCTTGTCCCTCTCCCTCTGCCCTGCTCATGCTCTCTGTCTCTCTCTCTCTCTCAAATAAATTAAAAAACAAAAAAATAAAAAAAAAATATAGTCAGTAAGAAAAAGACTGATGACCAGTAGAAAACCATGCAAACCCCGTGAATAAGCACTTCACAAATGAAGAAATCTGAAGACCCAATGATTATGTGAAAAAGTCTTTAGCTTCATTATAAATCAAAGAAGTGCAAATCAAAACCACATGCGTACCAAAATAGCTAAAATTTACAAGTCTGATAATACTGAGAATTAGTCAAGTCATGGAACAGTGGGAGCTGTTAAGAACATAAATTGGTACCACGAGTAACTCTGCATCATCCATTTCAGCTGAAGGTACACACATAGTCTATGGTTAATACTTTCATTCCTAGGTATGTATTCAATGCCAGAAGACATACACACAAGAATATTTATAGCATCATTTTTATAATAGTCACACACTAATAATAACCCAAATAGCTATCAACAAGGGAATGGATAAATCATGGAATATGCACATAATGGAATACTACAAATCGGTAAGAATAAATCAAAAGTTAAATACAGCATCATGCGTAAATTGTACAAACATAGTGTTGAACTAAAACAGCCAGACATGGAAGAACACATATTAAGATTCTTTTCTGGGCGTCTGGGTGGCTCAGTTGGTTGGGCGGCTGCCTTCGGCTCAGGTCATGATCCTGGAGTCTCTGGATCAAGTCCTGCATCGGGCTCCCTGCTCAGCAGGGAGTCTGCTTCTCCCTCTGACCCTCCCCCCTCTCACGTGCTCTTTCTCTCATTCTCTCTCTCTCAAATAAATAAATAAAATCTTAAAAAAAAAAAAAGATTCTTTTCTACATAAAGTCCAAAAATAGTAAAAGCTAATATATAAGGATTTGGGATGCACATATACGTGGACAGATAACAAAGAAGACAAAGGCAGTGAATGTCAAAACTAGAGGACAGTTGTTTTTTGGGGGGGTGGGAGGGGAGTTTACCATCAAGAGGGAACTGCAGCCAGATTTCTGAGGGAGGTTGCTGATAATGTTTTCTTTCTTTTTTCTTATTTCTTCTAGTCTTTTATTACAACACAATATTCCTTTGTTTTTTCAAAAAGATTCTTACTTTTTTCCCTAGCAGATCAACTGTTAAATTTCCCAATTGGTCTAAAACACCCAGAGAGTGATGATAACTTTTTTAAAAAGATATTAATT
>NC_138375.1:129340371-129350579 GCF_054177405.1 Leptonychotes weddellii | reverse complement strand
CGCCTGGGTGGCTCAGTTGGTTGGGCGACTGCCTTCGGCTCAGGTCATGATCCTGGAGTCCCGGGATCGAGTCCCGCATCGGGCTCCCTGCTCGGCAGGGAGTCTGCTTCTCCCTCTGACCCTCCTCCCTCTCATGCTCTCTGTCTCTCATTCTCTCTGTCTCAAATAAATAAATAAAATCTTTAAAAAAAAAAAAAGATATTAATTATTTATTTACTTGAGAGAGGGAGACAGAGAGAGCAAGAGAGAGCATGAGCGGGAGGGAGAGGGAGAAGCAGGGCTCCCCACTGAGCAAGGAACCCGATGCAGGACTCCATCCCAGGACCCTGGGATCATGACCTGAGCCGAAGGCAGACACTTAACAGACTGAACCCTCCAGGCACCCCTAGTAATGATAACTTTTAACCTAATGTTGTCTGCATATTCCTGGATTTTTAAAAAAGATTTTTTTTTTTTTATTTGAGAGAGAGAGCAGGGGGAGGTGTAGAGGGAGGGGGAGAGAGAATCTCAAGCAGACTCCTCAAGGAGCATAGAGCCTGTGGTGGAGCTCGATCCCTGACCCTGAGATCATGACCTGAGCCAAAATCAAGAGTCAAAATCTTAACTGACTGAGCCACCCAGGCGAACCTGCATGTTCCTGAATTGTAATAAGTAATAGATCTTGATCACTATTAATAATAAAATGTTACTATTATGCTTAGGTTTACAATATGCTTTTTATTATGGTGAGATATATATATATGTAACATAATCTTTATCATTTTAACAATTTCTAAGTATATAATTCAATGGCATTAAATACATTCATGCTGTTGTATAACCACCACCACTACCTATACCTAAAACTTTCTCATTCCTAACAAGCAATAAAAGCAAACACCTTTGCCTTATTCCTGATCTCAGGGGGGTAAAGCAATGAGTCTTTCACCATTGAATGTATTGTTAGCTGTGGGTTTTTCATAAATATTGTTTATCATGTTGAGTAACTTTCCTTCAATTCCTAGTGTTCTGAGAGGTTTTTATCAATCCAAGTTTTTGTAAATAAAAGTTGTATTCTGTCAAATGCCTTTTTCTGTATCAATTGCATCATCAATTGAGATGATCATGTCATTTTTTTCCATTGCTCTATTAATGTGTTGTATTACATCAATGGATTTTCTTATGTTGAACCACACTTCCATTCTTTTTCTTTTTTAAGATTTATTTACTTAGTTCAGAGAGAGAGAGAACACGCGAGTGGGAGTGGCAGAGGGAGAGGGAGAGAATCTCAAGCAGACTCCACGCTGAGTGTGGAGCCCCATACCGGGCTCAATCTCACAACCATGAGATCATGACCTGAGCTGAAACCAAGAGTCAGATGCTTAACCCACCGACTGCACCATTCATGCGCCCCCCTCCCCTTTCCATTATCAAGATAAATTCACTTGGTCATAATGAATAATCCTTTTAATACTCTGTTGGATTTTATTTGGTTATATTTACTCTATATTCATAAAGATATTGGTTTTTAATTTTATTTTCTTATGATGTCTTTATCTGGCTTTTTTTTTTAAATCAGAGTAATGCCATTATAAAGTGTTTATTCCTCTTCAGTTTTTTTGAAGGGTTAAGTACGATTGATTTTAATTCTTTAAATATTGGTAGAATTCGCTGGTGAGGCCCTGTGATCTAGGACTTTTGTTTTGGGGGAAGCTTTTCAGTATGTATTCAATCTCTTTACTTGTTACAGGCTGTTGAGATTTTTTATGTCTTCTTGAGTCAGTTTAACTAATTTGTGTGTTTCAGAAAATTTGTCCATTTCTTTGGGTTAACTAATTTGTTGGAATATAATTACTTATATTTTCTGTTAATATTCCTTTTCATCTCTGTAAAGCTGATAGTAATGTCCCCACTTTCATTTCTGATTTTATTTGTGTCTTCTTTTTTTCTTTGTTTATGTAACTAATGGTTTGTCAATTTTGTTGATCTCTAAGAACTGAATTGGTTTCCATTGATTTTCTGTATTATTTTTCTATTCCCTATTTTCTTAATCTCCACTCTAATCTTTGTTATTTCCTATCATCAACTTTAGTTTCCTCTTCTTTTTTTTTTTTTTTTAAGATTTTATTTATTTATTTGAGACAGAGAGAATGAGAGAGAGCACATGAGAGAGGGGAGGGTCAGAGGGAGAAGCAGACTCCCTGCTGAGCAGGAAGCCCGATGCGGGACTCGATCCCGGGACTCCAGGATCATGACCTGAGCCGAAGGCAGTCGCTTAACCAACTGAGCCACCCAGGCGCCCTAGTTTCCTCTTCTATTTCTAATGCCTTAAGGTGTAAATTTAGGTTATTGATTTGAGATCTTTCTTCTTTTTTAATGTAGACATGTATAGCTATAAACTTCCCTCTGCACACTGACCCATTCATTGCTTGAGATTTGTGTTAATTTCCACATATTTGTGAACTTTTCAATTTTATTAATTTCTGACTTCATCTCACTATGTTCAGAAAAGATGCTTTGAATAGTGTCTTCTTTTTTAATTAATTGAGACTTGTTTTCTGGCCTAACATATGGTATATCCATGGAGAAATCTCAGGTGTGCTTGGGAAGAATGGGTGTTCTGCCGTTGTTTGGGTGGAGTGTTGTGTATGGACTGTTAGGCCTGTGGGTGGTTTCTTGTATTGTTCAAGTCTTCTATTTCCTTACTTATTATCTGTCTGGTTGGTCTATCCATTATTGAAAGTGGGATACTGAAGTCTCCAACTATTATTGTCAAACTTTGTCAATTTTTGCTTTATGTATTTTGAGGATATGTTATAGATGTGTAAATGTTTATAATTATTACATCTTACTGTACTGAACCTTTTACTGATATATAATGTCCTTTGTCTCTTGTAACATTTTTATTTAAAGTCTATTTTGTCTGATATTAGTATAGGCAGTTCAGTTCTTTTTTGGTTACTATATGCATGGAACATCGTTTTCCCTTCTTTCACTTTGAACTTGTGTCTGGATCTAAAATGTGTCTCTTTGTAGACAAGAGATACCTAAGTCATGTTTTAAAAAGATCATTCTGCCAATCTCTGTCTTTTGGTTGCAGAGTTTAACTCATTTACATTGAAGTATTTACTGAAGGGGCACCTGGGTGGCTCAGTTGGTTAAGCATCTGCCTTTGGGCTCAGATTATGATCCCAGGGTCCTGGGATCAAGCCCCTCATCGGGCTCCCTGCTCAGTGGGGAGCCTGCTTCTCCCTCACCTGCTCCCCCTGCTTGTGTGCTCTCTCTCTGTCAAGTAAATAAATAAAATCTAAAAAAAAAATAAAGTAATTACTATAAGGAGGGATTTAGTTCTGCCATTTTGCTATATGTTTTCTATATGCCTTATAATTTTTTCCATTTCCCCTATTACTGCCTTCTTTTGTGTTTACTTGATATTTGATTGAAACATTTTGATTACTTTCTCATTTCTTTATGTGTATAATCTAAACATTTTCTTTGTGTTTTCCATGGCGATCACATTTAACGCTCTAAAGTTATATCAATCTAATTTGAATTTATACAAATTTAACTTCAATAACACACAAAGACTCTGTGCCCATACAGCTTGATCCTCCCTCTTCCTGTTACTGATGTCACAGATTACATCTTTATACATTGTGTGTTCAATAATGTAAATCAATATTTGTTTTTATGCATTTCTTTTAAATCACATAGAAAATAAAAAGTGGAGTTACAAACCAAAGTTACAATAATACTAGCTTTTATAATTGCCCATCTATTCACCTTTATCAGAGATCTTTATTTCTTCTTTGAGTTATTGCCTAGTGTCCTTTCATTTTAACCTGGACTCCTATTAGTATTTCTCAAAAGGCAGATATAGTGGTTACAAACACCCTCAGCTTTTGTTTATCTGGGACTGTCTTCTTTCTTCCTCATTTTTGAAAAACAGTTTTGCTGGATATAGAATTATCAGCTGATAGGGTTTATTTGTTTGTTTCTTTTCAGCACTGAATAGATCAACCTTCTCATCTCCAAGGTTTCTGATGAGAAGTCAGCTTGTAGTCTTAGTGGAATCCCTTGTATGTGAAAAATCACATCTCTCTTGCTGCTTGTAAGAGTCTCTCTTTGTCCTTGGCTGTTGACAGTATGATTATAATGTGTCTTGGTATGGATATCTTTGAGTTTATCCTATGTGCAATTTGTTGAGCTTGTTAGATTTGTAGATTCATATCTTGCAAAAACTTGGGGGAATTTTGGATATTATTTCTTCAAGTAATCTCTCTGCCCCCTTCTCTTGCTCTTCTCCCTCTGGAACTTCCACAATCTGCACATTGGTCTGCTTGATGGTGTCCCATGGTTCTCTTAAGTCCTGTTCATTTTTCTTCATTCTTTTTTTCCTTATGTTACTCAGACAGAATAAACTCATTTAGCCTATCTTCAATTTCATTGATTATTTCTCCTTCCTGATAAAAAACTGCTGTCAAGCCCCTTTAGTGATTTTTAAATTTCAGTTAATGTACTTTCAGCTCCAGGATTTCTATTTGATTCTTTTTTTAGAACTTAATCTTTTTATTGATTTTTTTTAAATTTGATGAGATATTACTCCCATACTTTCCTTTAACTCTTTAGACATGTTTCCTTTTGTTCATTTAACATATTTAAAATAGCTGATTTAAAATCTTTGTCTAGTAAGCCCAATGTTTGAAAGTCCTCAGGGACATTTTCTATTGATGACTTTTCTCTGTGTATGGGCATACATTTCTGTTTCTTTGCATGTCTCATAATTTTTGTTGTTGGGAACATGACATTTTAAATAATGTGACAAGTCTAAGATCTCTTGCCCCTTCAGGGTTTGTTGTTGCTGATTGTTGTTGTCATTTGTTTGCTTAGAGACTTTTCTGAACTAATTCAGTAAAGTCTGTTTTTTGTTTTTGTTTTTATTTTGGTGGCCACTTATGTCTTCGTTCAGTTAGCTTAGTGGTCAGCTAATGGTTAGACAGAGATTCCCTTGGATACCTGAATCTCCCAGTTTTTGCCAAGGGGCTCTGTGTGGGTGTTGAGCTATCCCTTCAACACTCAACCAGGCAGTTGACAACTCTGTCTTGGGCTTGATGCCAGCTTGAGCAATGTCTCAAGATAAGCTAGATGTGCTTAGGGCTTTCTTGGGTTTTTTTCCCCATGCAATGCAGCCTTAGTCCTATGCATAGCCCATAGAATGTATATGGCCTTTTAGATTTTCAGGAATATGTTGGAGCTTTTCAAAGCCCTCTATAGATATCTAATTCCAGAGCTTCTCCTTTTAAACTTTCTGATGAGCTTAATGTTTGCCTCAAATGTTTGCCCACCCCAGGCAGATGCAATATTAAACAATTGCCTGTTATTTTCAACCAGTCCTCCTGAGGAAAGGCTGTTCACCCAGGCTGAACTGTGAAATCAAGTCAAATAAAGATAGTCTTGAGAGGAGAGTCTTCCAGGGAATCAACCAGGTAGTTCAAACAATGACAATTCACTGAGAATGAGGCTTTAAAGGGACTTTATGCTCCTTCCAGTGGTTGCCAGGCTACTGGTTTGCACCATGATAGCAGGCTGTTGATTTTTTTTTTACGTTTTTATTTATTTATTTGATAGAGAGAGAGAGCACAAGCAGGGGGAGCTGCAGGCGAGGGAGAAGGAGAAGTAGACTCCCCGTGGAGCAGGACATGGCTTAGGGCTCAACCCCAGGACCCCGGGATCATGACCTGAGCCAAAGGCAGTTGCTTAACCAACTGAGCCACTCAGGCGCCCCTAGGCTGTTGATTTTTAAGGCAACTGTAGAGCTGAGAAGGAGGAAGTGAGAATAAAGCAAGTTAAAATGTCATAAAGCTCAGGTTTTTTTCTTTTTAACTGAGATTTGGCTATTATTTTTTTTGAACAAAGACTCCCTGGATTGCTCCAAGATTTTGGTTATTTTCCAGAGTTCTGACATAGTTAATTCCGACAATTTTTTCAGTGTTCATATTGCTTTCACGGAGGAGAGGATTTTCAGTGCTCCTTACTCTGCCTTACTTCTGGATATTTGATTTTTGACTCTTGATTATTTTATGATGTGCTGACTCAAGTCTGAAATTCTCCCTGGAGACCCTATAGGGTTAATTCCTTTACTGATAGTTGTCAACTAGATTTATGGGTCTGACAAACCTGTCTTGATTATTTAAGGGAGTTCTCTAAGAGCTTCTCCTTTGAGCTCCTTGAGCTCCTTCCTTTAAACAAGATTCTTCTCAGAGATGTTGGTGGTTTAGGCTGGTGACACAGCATGATCCCTATTTATGCAAATAAGGGCCTCGGGGAGTTGGCACAGGAGATGTCTCTCTGACCTCCAATACTTGCCTGTATTCTCTTTTTCTTGCTGCACCATATTCTTTGCCTTTAAATAAAAGCCTATATGAAGATACCCTGTGGAGTCTGGTGAATCCTTTCAAATAACCAAATCTTTGCAATGGTATATCCATACAATGCAGCTGTAGATAAGATTGTGAAAGATCTCTGTGGACTGATATGGAAAGATACACAGAATACACTATGAAATGAAAATGCAAGGAGCAGGAGTGTGTTTTAGTACACTATTTTTTACATAAGAAAGGGGAGAAATACAAGAGTATATAATTGTATTTGCTTGATTTGCATAAGGAAACACAGGATACACACACACAGACACAAAACTATTAAAAATTATTAACTATGAAAGCAGTGGAAGCCAGATATCTCAACATAAATTTCCATACAGTTTTTATTTTTGATCCTTATGAATATATCACCCATTCAAAAAAATTTAAATTTTCAAAGTAAATGAAGAAAAAAGAAAAGAAAATTAATCATATGGCCCAAGGGGAATAATAAAGTATTACAGAGGTTCATAGTAAGTACCAAGATATAAAGATGGAAGAATAATAGACATGCCAAAACATAAGCATAAACAACAAAAGTAAATAGGTACAAAGCCCAAGTCCCACTTGGGTATCATATAAAGCCTTAGATTATTGCTTTAGTTTAGGGTTCCTGAACAGCAGAAATGATGACATTCTGGGCAAGATACTTCTTTATTGTAGGGGGCTGTCTTGTGCACTGTAGGATGTTTAGCAGTATCCTTGGCCTTTACTCACTAGATACCAGTAGCAACCTCCCCCCCACACACACAATTGTGACAACCAAAAGTCTCCATACACTGGCAAATGTCCAGGGGAGAGGAGTCACCAAAAGCACCTCCAGTTGAGAATCACTGCTCTACCTGGTCTAAATAGTAAGTGGATTTTCTAAGCATCTCATTAAGAAATTTAAAAAAAAAATTTTTTTTAGTTAATGTTTTCCTGGCAACTGATCTATTTCCCAGAACTAGTCTTTCACTGAAATGTCAAAAATTTCACGTAATAGTATTTTCCAGTTCTTTTTAAATTAACATAAGCATGATTCAGCAAGTGTATTATTAAGCAAATTTTGAGTGACTTAACAATTTATCAGAAATATTTTCCCTTTAAATAACATATTTAAATTGCTGAGTCATTTGGTGTCATTTTATTTGAATCTTTCTGTGCGGTAGCCAATTTCTACTTGTCTAATGATATCAGACAAATGGAATCAAACGCTTGTGTCTGCTTTTACACGTTTCAGTAGAGTTTCTTACATAAAATCGAGGGGAGGGACCTTTCCTTGGGAGTCTGGAATCCTTTAAGAAATTGGCCAGTTGGCGGTAAGGACGATAATGAATTAGCTCTGCATCTGTGAGAATCCTCATCTCACAATAACCTAAACCTTGAAGCCCCTACTAGCTCAGTAGCTCACAGTGCTGGCAGCCTGACTTGCCGTGGGGGAAACAGAAGGAGCTTTTTCTCCCGCTGCTCTACCCAGGATCTTCTGGGAGTGATGCAGGTGGCCATAATTATTCTTAAACACGATCGTTCCATTTCCGAAAAAAAGCAAATCAAACCCGTGAGCCTGCAGGTTTATTTTTAATGTGATTAATTTCAGTTGGAGGAGCAGGGAAGGTCACATGTCCCAGGAGAATCACCTTGGTTTACCCTATCCTTGAACTCAGGTGGAAGGGTTTCCTCAGTGGATGGGACCTACAGTTCAAAGCAGGAAAGCCAAGACCGTTTTCTGGCCGAGATGGAAAAACCCTCTTCCTTCTGAAAGTCTAAAGACGGGGTACGCTCAAATAAGTCTTCGGCCAGCAAGTGAATCTCTAACCGCTCTCTCTTGCCCAGCGCCTCCTGCGTACTTGCAACCCCATTCCCAATGCACGCGAGTGCGTGCGAGCAGACTCGGAGCTCGGCTCACAGGCCGGGAACTCTCCCTGGAGCACCCGCTAAATAGCAAACAGATGCCCAGCATGCCAAAGATCCCACCGACTGGGGCACCGCCTGGGACTCCCGGCCCGGCCGTTTCTGAATGGAGGAAAGGCTGGCCCCACGACTGTTGCATGAAACGAACCGGTTTTGAAAGCAGAACATCCCCTTTGGCGGGGACGCCCCCTCTCCACGCCGGAGCCGCAGAGGAACTCTCCCTGCCTTTCTCTCGGCCACTCCTCCAGGCCCACTTCCCAAGCTCCGAAACGCTCCGGGACTCCTGACCTGGTTGCCATCGTTGGCACTCGCCTGCCTGGGCTGCGTGAGTCCCGAGCTGATTTTGGTGGCGAATTTAGGGCCCAACGATCTGGCTCGGGGAGTTAGTTCTGATGGCGCGGATGTCCCCCTGAGGGTAATTTCAGAGCGCGTCTCCAGAAGCCCAGATCCTTAAGCCCCCTCACCCCACCCCGAGCACTCGCATCCCCGGGTAACGGCCAGCAGGTGTGCTATTCGCAGACCGTCCTGCAGTCAAGGAGCCGAGCGTGCCCTGCGCTCGTCTCTTTTCCGACAACACTTGATAAGCGCACCGGGGCGCACCCAACAAATCTCATTAATCCAAACACCCTCGTCCGAGGTGGCCCAGGTTCGAGTTTGGCCCGACCGTCCCCTTCCCGCGTCGACGCCGGAAGCCTCATCTGCGAGGGCTTTCCCTTCGGACCCAAAGGGGCGCGCGCGGCGGTGCGCGGGACCCGCCTCTTCCCTGGGCTCTGGCGGGGCGGGGGTGGGTAGGCAGGGACCTGGATCTGATTAGCTGGGAGGGGGAAGCCGTGGTCCCAACCGCTCGCTCCTGTCTCCCAAGCTTCTGGGGGAGGAGGAGGAGGAGGAGGTGCAGGAGGGCCGACACAGAGAGCAAGAGCGGGGGTCCCATCACTGAGCGCCCGGGTCAAGGTTGGAGCTACCGCCGCCGCCGCCTTCCGGCTCTCGAGTCGCCCTCGCCCCGCGTCCAGCCATGGGCCCCCCTTCCAGCTCCGGCTTCTACGTGAGCCGCGCGGTCGCCGTGCTGCTGGCCGGGCTGGCGGCCGCGCTCCTGCTGGCGCTGGCCGTGCTCGCCGCCCTGTACGGCCGCTGCGCGCGCGTCCCGCCGTCGGAACTTCTCCACCGCGGGGTCCCGGGCGCCGCGCCGTCCCGGCCGCGCACGCAGGAGGAGCCGCGGCCCACCGGGCACACCCGCCCCACCCGTGAGCCGGCGGGGACGGCCACCCCGGGCAACGGGCGCCCTCCGGGACCCTGGGACCAGCTGCGCCTGCCGCCCTGGCTCGTGCCGCTGCACTACGAGCTGGAGCTGTGGCCCCGGCTGCGGCCGAACGAGTCCTGGGCTCCGACGTTGACCTTCACCGGCCGCGTGAACATCACGGTGCGCTGCACCGTGGCCACCGCGCGACTGCTGCTGCACAGCCTCTTCCTGGAGTGTGAGAGCGCCGAGGTGCGGGGCCCTCTCTCCTCCGGCACCGGGGACCGCACGGCGGGCCGCGTGCCGGTGGACGACGTGTGGGTCGCGTTCGACACGCAGTACCTGGTGCTGGAGCTCGGCAGCGCTCTGCAGCCCGGGGGCCGGTATGTGCTGCAGCTCAGCTTCTCCGGCCTGGTGTACCAGGATCTCAGGGAGGGGCTCTTCTTCAACGTCTACACCGACCAGGGCGAGCGCAGGTAAGGGCAGGCCGGCCCGGGTCCCCTCCGCCCCCGCGTCCCCCGGCCGCCTACCTGCGTCCAGGGGCGCGTGCCCCCAAAGCCCCCATCACTCGCGACGCTTTCTTGTAGAGCCCAAAGGCGAGCGCTCCCTTCCTCCCCTTCCCTTCAGAAACCCTGCTTGTTTGTTTCCTGAGATTAACAAACAGGGTTGCTGGAGTGGTG
>NC_138375.1:129250214-129340271 GCF_054177405.1 Leptonychotes weddellii | reverse complement strand
CCCCCCCCCCCCACTTTGCTCTAATCCAGGACGGCTTCACCACCGTGAGCAAATCCCTTGCTACTCAAAGTTTGGTCCGCGGACCGGCAGTAGCTGTCAATCTGGGAGCTTGTTCGAAATTGCAAATTCCCCACCTTCGAACGAAGGATCAGGATGTGCGTTTTAAGAACACCGGGTGGTTTCTGGGTATGAACGTTGGAGAAGCTTGGGGCTGTCGCACCCTTGTGCCCCGAGGTTCCCTCCCCGAGCGCGCTGTGCGCCGAGCTCCCTGCTCTCTTTCTTCCTCGATCTGTAGCTGCTGCTCTTGCAACAAAGAGACTCACGTCGGTGCAATTCTCATATTTTTCTTTTTTTCCTTTTTGCTGAGGTTCTCCAAAACTGAAGAATCCCCTTTAATTCATCCCCTCCCATTCCCTGCCTGGGGACCGAGTCTCGTTTTGTGGATGAGCGGCAGCTTCCCCGACCCCTCCCAAGCTTTTGAAGGGCTCTGCCGAGTATGGGGGAGCCGGCGCTTTCGGGATTCCTTCCCTGGGAAGAAAATAATAATAATAATAATAATAACAACAACAACAACAACAACAACAACAATAATAGCGGTGACAAGAGACCTCCCCTCTGGGTTTGCAAGCTCACGTAGCATGCATGTGTTCTCTTTACACTCATTTGGGATAACGCTTTCCACACGGAATGTTTCCAGCTCAAGAATTGCCTCTTTCCATGATCTGCGACTACGTTACTGACCTCAGGCGAGTGCCCCGGGAAATCGTGTATGTGGAAGATACCTAAAAGTTCTTTCTTCAAATGCTCACCCGCTGGTGGAGCATCTGCGGTTTACACAACTGCATGTACTTTGCCTTTTATTATTAGAAAAAATGTTCTCAGATGTTCTCCGAGGGAAAGGAACCTACTCAATTACCTCTTAAATCATCTCCGGCATTATTTTCAAAAACTTCTGGGCTTTGGAAGTAAGTTTAATAAGCTGCCTCAGTGGGTGTGTAATCTGTAGCTTTTGTTTTTAAGGACTGTATGCTTGGGCTTTTTTTTTTTTTTTTTTTTTTCTTTCTTTCATTCAAAAATGCACCAAGGCTTGTAAAATAGCTTTGGAAATTTTCTCATTAGGATAATGTGTTACAAGATTTAAGGGCACAGGAAACCTTTTGCAATTACTGTGCGGGTGGTTCAGAGTGCAGGATTTTTCAGGGGGAAAAAAAAGGACACTGCACGCACATCAGACAGTGTTTTCTGCTGTGAATTCAGTAAATCATTTGCTAACCCATCTCTTCCTTCTTAATGAGGCCGTGGCCTGGATAGACTGCCCTCGCAAATATGGGAAATGAAATTCCCTTTCCATTTTTCTATTGTGTTGCCAACTCCATTGGTAACTAGAAACCATATTTTGAGAATGTTAAAATTCAAACAAGCAGAAATCCTAATAAAGTCCCCCAGATGTTCAGAGACCAACTTAGAGTTCCAGACTTGTGGCATCTTAGAGGAGCTGTTACTTGGAAATTGCTCCTCTGCATCTCTGCTTTGGAAACCACAAAGGGAAGAAACCTCCAGTTGAGCTTGAAGCCAAGGTCACAGAGAAGTTGGACAACACGATGAGTGCGGTGAAGCCGATTTTGGAAGCCCACCAGGCCTGAGTTTGAGCTGTGCGACTTGAGTCAGGCTCTCCATGTCTCTGAGCTGGTTGCCTCATTCATGGAAGAGACCTAAGTGTCACCCTTTAGAGTGTTGTGAAAATTCCTGAGAAGGAGGACAGTATCTGGCACAGAACCTATGTGGTGGTCGCTGCTCCTATCAGCTTAGGGTGTGATGGTTAGGAGCAGCCTCTTACTATCGAAACATGGAAATGTGAGACTCCAAAGAAGATCCCCCCTGGGGAGCAACTGCCTACTGAGTGCACATTCTTCATGGGCTGTCTCCGATGCTGGCTGCCAACGGTTGCAAAGTGTTTACTTCTCTTCTTTGATGACCCCTTATCACAGTCTGGACAGGCTACAGCTTTTAAATAATCTTACTCAACACCAAGGCAAAAGAAAAAGAAAATCATTCCAGAAAACCCAAAGAGCATCACTATCTCACACTTCTAAGGCTTAGGTTACCGATTTTCTAGCTTCAGAGGTTGCTGGGGCTGCTTCCCGAATGTTCTCTGCCCTTCTCCATTTGGCAGGTGCCATCCCATTTCTGCCATAGAGGAGACATCTACTGGATGCCTTGGACGTGTGCGTCTGTATGTCAGTGTCTGCTTCTCTTGTTCCATGTGTAGAAAGCTGAGAGCACAATCCAAATGTTAATGTTCCTGATGACAGTATTTCCCAGACTTCATTCTCTGGTGCATCACTCTTCCGGGTTTTGCCATATTCACATACCTCTGGCCGTATTTTTTTGGTAAAAAATATCACTCAACTTAAACAAAAATATTAAGTAGATTTATTAAAAAGCAACTCTATATCATATCATAGAACTTATAGTCATGGTGCTGTAGAGTCACGAATACGATGAAAAAACGACGTTATTAAGTTCACCTGTTACGATTGTCCACTGAAGGCTCCGAAGGCTCTGAATCTGAGGGCTGCTCTCTTTGTTAAAAAGAGAAGTTAGAATCCGGTATTCAAGATAAATAACACCAAACTAAGATCTTCTCTTGACCTTACCAGAAAGATTCGTAAAATTTGAAAAAGACTGACTTTCTCATATGTGAGTCAGATCTTATAATAGTGTGTCTGAGACCTACCCCAAATCCTTCTCCATCTATTCTTGGGGAAATCCTGAATTAGAGTAGTGGTTCATAAACCTTTGATGTATTTTAGAACCCCCAGAGGAGTTTATCAAACAGAGTCCTGGGGCACACCTTCAAAAATTCCAGATCAACACACTCATGTTCATAGTCATGATAGACACAAGGTGGAAGCAACACATGCTCATGGATGGATGAGTGGATAAATAAAATGTGGCTTATTATATACATGGGAATATTATTCAGCCTTAAAAAGGAAGGACGTTCTGGGGCACCTGGGTGGCTCAGTCAATTAAGTGACTGGCTCTTGATCTCAGCTCAGGTCTTAATCTCAGGGTTGTGAGTTCAAGCCCTATGTTGGGCTCCATGCTGGGCGTGGAGCCTACCTTATAAAAAAAAAAAAAAAAAAAAAGGACGTTTTGACATATGCTACAACATAGATGAACTTTGAGGACATTGTATTTACTACCTGGAGTAGTTAAATTCAGAAATAGAAAGTAGAATGTTGGTTGCTAGGAGCAGGAAGTGGGAAGTTGATGTTAAATGGGGACATTTGGTTGTTTCCAGTTTTTGTCTATTACAAATAAAGCTTCCAGGAGCAATTGTGTATGAGTTTTTGGTTGAACATCAGTTTTCATTCTTCTGGAATAAATGCCCAGGAGTATAATTGGTGGGTCATATGGTTGTTTCTTGTTCAGTTTTTAAGAAACTGCTAACTTGTTTCTCAAAGTGTCTGTACCATTTTATATTCCCACCAACAATGTATGAATGATAGTTCTCTGCATCTTAGCCACCATTTGCTTTTACCACTGTTTTCTATTTTAGCTGTTATGATTCGCCTTTAGTGATAACTCATTGTGGTCCTAATTTGCATTTTTCTGTTCCATAGTCACACATGTTATCCATTGAACCGCTGGCCTGCACTTAATTTGCATTTTTCTAATGGCTAATGATGTTCAGCATATTCTTATGCTTGTTTGGCATCTGTATATCACCTTTGATGAAATGCCTCCTCATGTCTTTTGCCCATTTTCTAATTGAATTTTTTTTTTTTACCGTTGAGTCCTGAGAGTTCATTATATATGTTGGATCGGAGACTTTTGTGAGACATATGGTTTACAAATAGGTTCTCCTGGTTTGTAGCTTGTTTTTTTTCATGCTCTTAGTAAGGTCTTTCAGGGGGCAAAAGTTTTTAATTTTAATGAGGTCCAATTTATCAATTTTTTATTTATTTTTTATTTTTTTCCAATTTATCAATTTTTAAAATAGGCCATGCTTTTGGTATCATGTCTAAGAATGCTTTCTTAGAAGGACTGTTGTAGAGCAGTTTTAGGTTTACAAAAAGTTAGAGGGTGGTACACACATTTCCCATTTAGCCCCTGTACCTGCACATGCATGGTGTCGCCCATTATCAACATCGCTCATCAGAATGATACATTTTTTTAACCAAAGATGAACTTCTCTTGACACACCATGATCACCCAAAGTCCATAGTTTACCCTATGGTTCACTCTTGGTGTTGTACATTCTGTATTTTTGGACAAATGTATAATGACATGTATCTATCATTATAATATCATACAGAGTATTTTAACTGACCTAAAAATCCTGTTATTTGCTGATTCATCCCTTGCCCCAATCATTGATCTTCTTGTCTCCATGGTTTTGCCTTTTCTAGAATGTCTTATATTTGGAATCATGCTATAGGTATATAGCCCTTTCAGGTCTGGCTTCTTTAACTTGGTAATACGCATTTAAGATTCCTTCATATCATTTCATGTCTTGATAGTTCATTTCTTTTCATCACTGAATAATATCCCATTCTCTGGATTACCATACTTTATTTATCCATTCCCCTACTGAAAAACATCTTAGTTGCTTCCAAGTTTTGACAATTATGAAAACTGCTCTAAACTTTTTGTGCAGGTTCTTGTGTAGACATAAACTTTTAGCTTCTTTAGGTAAATATCAAAGAGCATAATTGCTGAGTCATATGGTAAGAATACGTTTTGTTTTGTAAGAAACCACAAAACTGACTTTCAAAGTGGCTGTACCATTTTGTATTCCCACCCACAATGTATGAGAGTTCCTGTTGCTCCACATCCTCACCAGCATTTGGTGTTGTCAGTGTTCTGTGGATTTTGGCCATTCTAACAGGTGTGCAGTTTTATCTCATTGTTGTTTTAATTTGCATTTCTCTGATGACATATGTGGAGCCCTTTGTAATATGCTCATTTGCCATCTGTCTAATTTCTCTGGAGATTTGTCTGTTGAGGTTTTTTAATTGAGTTGTTTGTTTTCTTATTGCTGAGTTTTAAGAGTTCTTTGTATATTTTGGATAACTGTCCTCTATCAGATATGTCTTTTGCAAATATTTTCTCCCAGTCTGTGGCTTGTTTTTTCATTCTCTTTATACTGTTTGTTGCAGAGCAAAAGTTTTCAGTTTTAAAGAAGTCCACTTTATCAATTATTTCTGTCATGGGTCATGTCTTTGGTGTAGTATCTAAAAAGACCTCACCATACTCAAGGTCATTTAGGTTTTCTCCTATGTTATCTAGTAGGAGTTTTATATTTTTGAATTTTACATTTTAAAGTGACCCATTGTGAGTTACTTTGATCCATTATGAGTTAATTTTTGTGAAGGGTATAAGGTTTGTGTCTAGATTCAATTTTTTGCATGCGGATATATAGTAGTTCCAGCAATGTTTGTTGAAGAAACTATCATTACTCCATTGCATTGCCTTTGTTCCTTTGTAAACATCAGTTGGCTGTATTTGTATGGGTCTTTTTCTGGACTTTCTATTCTGTTCCATTGATCTATTGGTCTAGTCTTTCACCAATATCACACTCTCTTGATTACCATAGCTTTATAGTAAGTTTTGAAGGTAGGTAGTGTCAATCTTCCAAGTTTGCTCTTTTCCTTCAGTATCGTGTTGGCTATTCTGGGTCTTTTGTCTTTCCATGTAAACTTTAGAATTGGTTTGTTGATATCCACAAACTTAACTTGCTGGGATTTTTTATTGGGATTGCATTGAATTTACAGACCAAGTTGGGAAGAACTGATATCTTGATAATATGACTCTTATCAAGCCACCCAGGTGCCACAGCAATTGGATTTTGTATATTAGTCTTGTAGAGTGCAACCTTGCTATAATTGCTTATTAGTTCCAGGAGTTTTTTTTGGTCAATTCTTTTGGATTTTCTACATAGACAGTCATGTCATCTGTGACTAAAGAGTGTTTTGTTTCTTTCTTCACAATCTATACATCTTTTATTTACTTTTCTTGACTTATTGCATTAGTAAGGACTTTCAGCACCATGTTGAAGAGGAATGGTGGGAGGGGACATCCTTGCTTATACCTGACCTTAGTGGGAAAGCTTTCAGTTCTCACCATTAAGTATGAAGTTAGTGTAGATTTTTCATAGTCTTTATCAGGATGAGGAAGCTCCCCTCTATTCCTATTTTACTGAGAGTTTTTATCATGAATGAATATTGGATTTTTGGCAAATGCTATTTTACATCTATTGATAAGATCATGTGATTTCTCTTAGTCTTTTGAGATGATGAATTACATTAATTAATTTTCAAATGTTGAACCAGTTTTGTATACCTGAGATAAGTCCCAGTTGCTTGTGCTGTACAATTCTTTTTATACATTGTTAGATTTGATTTGCTAATATTATGTTGAGAAGTTTTGTATCTATGTTCATGGGACATATTGGTCAATAGTTTGTTTTTTGGGTTTTTTTTGTAATGTCTTTTTCTGGTTTTGGTTTGGGGGTAGTGCTGTCCTCATAGAATGTGTTAGGAATTATTGCTCTGCTTTTTTTTTTTTTGGCAAATTATGTCTTTTAAGGAATTGGTCCATTTTATCTAGACTATCAAATGCGTGAGCATAGTGTAGTTCATAGTACTCCTTATTATCCTTTTAATGTCCATGGGATCTGTACTGATGACTCCTCTTTCATTTCTTATCTTAGTATTGATATAGTTGAATTAGTATTTATCATGCGTATTATTGTTTTCTATTTATTGCTATTGTTCTTTGTTCCTATTTCTGTCTTCTTCTTTTCTGCCTTTCTTCACTATGTTCTGCCAATCCATGAACATAGCTTAGTTAAATTGACAATTCCATAGATTTTCTACAAAAGTGATCATACTGTCTCAAATAAAGACAGTTTTACTTCTTTGTTACTTCAGGTGCCTTTTATTGCTTTTCCTTGCCTTACTTCCATGCCTAGAGCATCTATTACGATGTTGGATAAAAGTGGTTAAGTGCAGCTATCCTTGTTTTGTTCCTTATTTTAAGGTGAAAGCATTCAGTCTTGCACTGTTAATTATGATTTTTTTCCTTTAGTCTTTCTTCTTTTTCCTCTCCCTACTCTTCTTCTTTTTCTCCTCTTCCTCCCCCCTTCCTCCTCCTCCTCCCTGTTGTAGATTCCCTATATCAAATTGAGGAAGTTCCCTTCTGGTTTTTAATTTTCTGAGAATTTTTATCAGATCGGATGCCAGATTTTGCCAGATACTTTTTCTGCATCTATTGAGATGATCATATGGTTTTTCTTTTTCAGTCTGTTAATATGGTAAATTACATTGATTGATTTTCTAATGATAAATTAACATTGCATTTGAAAGATAAATCCCACTTGGTCTTGATGTATTATCCTTTTTATGTTTTGTTGCATTTGATTTACTAAAATTTGTTTTTAATTTTTGTATCCATGTTCATGGATTTTCTTTTTCTTTGTCTTGTTTTGGTATCAGAGTAACACTGGCTTCAGATAATAAATTTAGAAAATTTTCTTCTTTAATTTTTTGGGAGGATTTATATGGAATTGGCATTAATTCTTCATTAAAGTCTTGGTTGATTTTCACTAATGAAGCCACATGGGCCTGGACTTTTTTTGTGGGATGGTTTTTAACTACAGATTAAATCTTTTTAATGAATAAAGGGCTATTTTGGTCATCTATTTCTTCATGAGCAAGCTTTAGGAGTTTGGGTCTTTCAAGGAATTTGTCCATTTAATCAAAGTTGTCAAATTTAAGTGTAGTTAGTGTTTTACAAAATATTCCTTTATTATTATTTTAATATCTGTGGAATCTGTAGTGATGTCACCTCTCTCATTCTTGACATTGGTCATTTGTGTCTTTTCTCTTTTGGGAACTTAAGCCCTGGTTCTGATATCTCTTGATTACCATAGCTTTATAGTAAGTCTTGAAGGCAGGTAGTTTCAATCTTCCAAGTTTGTTCTTCTCCTTCATTATTGTGTTGGCCTCTGCCACTTACTAATTGTCTAACCAATTGCATATACTCCAGGGTCCTCAGCTTTTTGTAAGTTAAAAGGGTGGGGTCCTCCAAGGTCTCTTCCACTTCTGACAGACAGTAAGTTTGATAAATGTGCCTTGAGATTTATATACTTTATTAATCTTCTTGTAAAACCAATTTTTTGTTTCAATGATTTTCTCTATTGTTTTTCACTTTAATGCTTTATATATTATTCTTTATTATTTCCTTTCTTCTTCTTACTTTGGGCTTCCTTTTCTTTTTCTTTCTTTTTTTTTTAAGATTTTATTTATTTATTTGACAGAGAGAGAGAGAGTGAGAGCAGGAACATGGCAGGGGGAGTGGGAGAAGGAGAAGCAGGCTTCCTGCCTGAGAAGGGAGCCCGATGTGGGGCTTGATCCCAGGACCCTGGGATCATGACCTGAGCCGAAGGCAGACTCTTAACAACTGAGCCACCCAGGCGCCCCTCTATTTTCTTTTTTTAAGATTTATTTATTTATTTTAGAGAGAGTGCTCAAAGGGGGAGGGCCAGAGGGAGAGGGAGGGAGACAATCCATAAGCAGACTCCTCGCTGAGCTCAGAGCACCATGCAGGGTTCAGTCTCACAACCCTGAGATCATGACCTGAACCAAAATCAAGAGTCAGATGCTCAACCAACTGAGCCATCCAGGTGCCCTTTTTCTTTTTCTGTTTTCTTCAGGTGGGTGCAAGGTAATCAATTTAAAGATCAATTTAAGGTATTTTTCTTCTCTACATAGGTGTTTAGTGGTATAAATTTTCCACTAACTACTGAATTAGTGGCATGCCACAAAAAATGTCATGTTGTTTTTAAAATTTTCGTTTAGTTCAATGTACTTTATAGCTTCCCTTTTGATTTCTTCTTTGACTCATGGGTTATTTACAACTGTGCTATTTAGTTTCCAAATATTTGGGCATTTTCTCATTTTTTATTGAGTGCCTGACATTTCAAAGTTTATGTTGCTGAATGCCATATTTTGTTATGTTGCTTTAATGAATGCTGTCTTTTTAAGATAGGCACATAAGTTATTTGGTGGCCTTCTCAATCCTTGTTTGATCTCCCGTGGCTTGTGTTTAAGTCCTTTGAGAGTGGATCGAAAGTCACCTTTACTCTAGGGCTACTTTAGCTCATTGCTCAGGCATTACCTTCCTGGTCTCTGTTGAAAAATCCATTTATTCTGGAGATTTCTGTACTCTGGCTTGTGGGAATTTGAACAACTCCTAGCACTGTGTGAGCTCTAGGAATTGTTCAGTTTTCCCTTCCATGGTAGCTGTTCTTTCCCCCAACAGCATTTCTTTGCTTGACCTCCTAAAGTGCAGATTAATATTTGACCAAAGACTCAGCCCACGGATGGGGGGTGGGGGTGGGGGGGTAGATTCTATGCAGATTTCTGGATTTCTGCCCTGCAGATTTTAGCTATCTAGATCTCTCCAGGCATCAGTCATAGTCTCCTCTACTCAATGAGACCACTGAATTCAGTTTCTGTTCTCTTTCTCTGTGCTGCAGTTGAGAAATTGCTTCCAGGTAGACAAGGTGATTGTAGAGTTCACCTCATTAGCTTCTCTTCTCTTGGGAATCACAGTCCTGTGCTTCCTGTTATCATGTCTGAAAACAGTTGTTCCATATATTTTATAGGAGTTTTTAGTTGTTTTCAACAGAGGGCTCATTCTAGCCTATGTTACTCCATCAGGGTGGAAAACAGAAGTCTGATCATCTCTAGATTTGGTAATGTTATTAACTATAAAGTTAATCCTCAGTCTTCTTCATGATATCTTAGTTTGCTTGTAGTTTTTATTATAGTATGTTCTACAAAGCACATAAAAGGACCCCAGGAAAGAGAGCTGGGAAGGACCACAGGCTGGGGAGCTGGAGCCCTGGTTCTGATACTACCCCAACTACTTCCTTGTCTCCCCAGTTGTATAAATTCCCAGGGTACCAGCTTTCACATCTATAAATTAAGATGGTGGAACTCTATAAGTTTTCTTCCACTTTTGAAATTCAGTGAAAGAATGTATAATCCCATTCTTGTTCACAGTGTCCTTTAGGAATACGTCTTGCTTTTCTGATCATGCCATGTCCTTAATAAAACATAAGACAGAATAGGGAGGTATTCAGAGAAATGAGAATAGGATCATCAAGGGATGAGGGTGGGCTCACTAGTGTGACATGGCTGGAGAAAATTAGGATCTTTATTGGGGACAAATTAAGGGGAGAACCATACGATCAACACCAGTCAGCGTGTGCAGGTGTAGAAAGAGTGAACAGAGAATTGAAAAAGACTTCCTTCCAGTTGCTGTTTATGCTAGGAAATCTGGCATAGTCCTCAGGGTATGACACACAAGAGAGAAAGTTGAGCAATATTAGGAAAGAATTTAGAAGTATCAAAACAAGCAGTGAACTCCAATGCCAAGTACATGATGTCGTTGATGATGCAGAGAAAAGATCATTTCATTATCCTATAGAGGTGTTGACCCCACATGCTTCATGTGGCTGAGCGGTCTTCTCTAGGGGATGGTTTTGCTCATCAAAGATTTAGATCTTGTATCTTTTGAAAACAAGTGTAACCAGCATATTGAAAAAGCACACCTCACAGTTCAGTAAAAATGCAACTGTGTTTCTCCCACTGTCCTTTTTACAATTTAGTCTCTGAGATCATCTTTCCTGCTCCTGCATAAATACTCTAGCAGCCCATAATTTACTGCTCATTCTTTGGTGACAGATGATCTATGTCCACGAAGTCACAAACACTGTCCAGATGCAAAAATTAGAGAATCCAGTCCTGTGTCATACTAAAAGCCTTGACCTTAATTTACTGTGAAATCTCCCTTTCTCTCGCTCCATGCTCACTTCCTCGAGCTGGGGCGGGCTTCAGGGTAAGGGGCAGTGATGTTTCCATTTCTCCACCTCATGGTTCTAGTCGCCACCCCCCCACCTTCCATCTTGAGAGCTGCTGTTGCACCCCGACCAGGTCCCATGGGACTGGGGAGACCGGGAGAGGTGACACATAGGGCACTTCTTACCTGAGCCAGTACTCTTGCCATTTGGTCTGACTCTGGCTTAGTACATACCCTTTCCCCTCAAGATGTCATTTCCTTTTTTTTTTTTAATTTTTTTTTATTATGTTATGTTAGTCATCATACATTACATCATTAGTTTTTGATGCAGTGTTCTATGATTCATTGTGCATAACACCCAGTGCCCCATGCAGAACGTGCCCTCCTCAATACCCACCACCAGGCTAACCCATCCTCCCACCCCCCTCCCCTCTAGAACCCTCAGTTTGTCTCTCAGAGTCCATCGTCTCTCATGATTCGTCTACCCCTCCGATTTCCCCCGCTTCATTCTTCCCCTCCTGCTATCTTCTTCTTTTTTTTTTTTAAACATATAATGTAGTATTTGTTTCAGAGGTACAGATCTTCTCACTGTTTCTCTTTCTCCTATGATTTCCTTGCTCCTGCCGGCTGCTTTCTCTGTTTCTCTGTTCTGATGGTCATTAGTGACTCTTTCCTCAGCCCCACCCCCGGACGTGCAGTAGTGTATCTCCGGCTTCCTGCAGGTGGCCCCGTAGGACAGAACCCAAGTCGGTCCCGTACTGGCTCACTCCGTGACTCAGGGCCCACAGCTCTTCCAAGGAACACTCATGTATCCCTGACCTGGGGCTGACGTGGGTCCTAAGACAGTAGCACTCTTCTTCTGGCTCTGCCTCCAAAGCTGTCAGTCTCCTGCCTTTCAGAGTCCCACCTGGTAGGAGTTAGACTCTGACCAGTGTCAATTTCGGCTTTCCCACCTGGAAGCTGGGTACCAGCCTCCAAGTCTCTCAGCCTCAGGAAACGCTCTGTGCTTTCTGTGGGATCTTCTCCCCTTCTAGCTCACCCTAGTTAGGGGTTCCCAGCACCCTGAGATCAAGAGGGCTTTGCTAAACTATGCCCTTCCCACGCTGAGAAATCTCTCCTCTCATCTCTTGTCTCCATTCCCTGACCTTCCTTCCCTCTATCTTTTTTTTTTTTAAAAGATTTTATTTATTTATTTATTTGAGAGAGAGAGTACAAAGGCAGAGGGGGAAGGGGCAGAGGGAGAGGGAGAAGCAGGCTCCCTGCTGAGCAGAGAGCCCGATGCAGGACTCGATCCCAGGACCCTGGGATCATGACCTGAGCCGAAAGCAAATGCTTAACAGACCACCCAGGCACCCTCTTCCATATATCTCTGATGGACCTGAGAAGCCCAAGAAGGGCCCGTGGGTTCTCGAGGCCATCTCCTTCAAAAATCTTCATAACATGGTTTGGCACCTTTCTCTGGAATTGTACCTCTATTATGTCCTGTTGCCTGGTGGAAACTTCAGTTTTAAGATCCTGTTACACAAGTAATAAACAAACATGATTCATGGGCCAAGCCTTGAACCACAGACCAGTGGTGTAACGTCCGTCTTTACTAAACATTTTGATTTCTGAGTGTGTCGTTGTGCAAAAACAACTCAGGGGGACCACTTTCAGGTCTTACTTAACCCTTGGCCAGTTATAATACTCAGCACTTGTGAGCTAGAGCTGTAGGCAGTTGGTGTCCATACAATATTTGGGAATGAAATACCTTAGTGAGGGGATGTTTCTTACATGGCAGAAGATGGACCCCCAAGGATATCACGTGGTCTTGACCCCGAAGACCTCCTCCGGCACAGAAACGTGGCGAGTCCAGGATTGTCTGGCTGTACCAGAGGGCAGGAAAGTGGCTTTGAAATCCCGAGCCCCTACGAGACAAACTCTCCCAAATTAACTCCCTCCCCAGCTGACCGCTCTCAACCCAGACTTCCCAGGCACTGTAATAGCATGTTTCAGTGAGCTTTGAGGGCAGGGGAGGGTGGATGGTTCTTTTTTCTGAGGTCAGCATATCCTTACAGGGTTGCTTGAGTCCAAAGCAGAGACAGCAGGGAACAAGTACCATCCTTCAGTTCCCAGATGTGGCACAACCAGGTTGTGTATGCTGCTGGTAGGTCCTGACCTGGGTAGGTAAGCCTGAGAGCCAGCAAGGCTGTGTGTTGTAGGGATCTTTCCCATTTTGTTTGTTTGTAACAAACCAGGGAGGGAAATAGTTGAGCAAGATCCAAGAGTTTCTTTTATTTCACTTCTCCAGAGGCCCAAATCATGGAATGGGAAGGCACTTGCTGGCTATTTGGTTTGTTAAAGCGGTGACTCTCTGAGCGGGCGTCTCTTAGCCTTTTTGAAACCTGTAGCTCCCCCGCCCCCACTTTTTAAAATTTAAAATCAACAGTTAACATATAATGTATTATTAGTTTCAGAGGTAGAGTAGCCCTTTTTGTTGAGCATACAACTTTCCCACTTGCCTGAAGAGTCTGATTTTCTCTCCTTCTCACCTGGCAACTTCCTTGAGATTCATATGCTTTGTGAAATCGTGGCAGTGGAGAGAGGTTTCCTTTCTTTTTATTTTATTTTAATTTATTTTATTTATTTGTCAGAGAGAGCGAGCACAAGCAGGGGGAGCAGTAGACAGAGGGAGAGGGGGAAGCAGACTCCCTGCTGAGCAGGGAGCCCGATGTGGGACTCGATCCCAGGACCCTGGGATCCTGACCTAAGCCGAAGGCAGACTCTTAACTGACTGAGCCACCCGGGTGCCCCTCGCTGCTCAATATTCTTTCCACTATATTGTCAACTGTTTGACTCTTCTCTCCTTCATCACCTGTCTTTTAAAGATAGCAACCAATACTACAAAACAAATACCTGGGGCAACAGACACTGTAAAAATACTTCGTATTCTTTTATCTATATTAGATCAAGCTGCCTTTATTTTGCAGTCCTTCCAAAGCTGAGAAAGTACTTATTCAATTGTTATGAACGCATGTTTTTGCCAAATATTATAAATGGTACTGAAGAGAAAACACGTGACCCCTACTTCTGGAAGTTTGATCTTTATTAGGAAGACAAATGTGGTTCGTATTCAGCTTGCTGTCAACCGTGACCTCTGAGACCTGTCTAAATGCAGTTGTAATTGTCAATGTTCCAACCCTCCACCCCTACCCCGTAACTTATCCCTCCTTGAACTCTTTTACAGTTCATCTATATGGAGAACAATCTGGGAGATTGAAAGGAATATAGGAGAATTCGTAGGTGGTTTATTGATAAATTCAGTTACTAATCAGGTAAAAGTTCAAACAGCAAGAAAAGGTTGATGGTGCCATTCCTTTCTGGGTGGGGAATCAGAGGCTCAGCAAGAACGTGTGGCAGGTTGTTCAGGCTTGCTCAGCTATCACGAGATGGAGCAGAGTCTTGCAGCCAAAGTGGCTGAGGTCAGAGTTCACGGATGTCAGAGTTCACGGGCCGCCTTCCAGCCTGTGGAAGCAAGGGCAAAGTTAAGTGGGGCAGAACAGGCTTGTTGAAATTACAGTTTTGTCACAGCAAGGTTATGAACACTTCAAGTTGGCTGACTTTGAGAGGCTTTTGAGCGTGGGGACTGTTGCGTGTGAATTTTCATGTGAGTGGGGGCCTTATCATGGTGGAGGTAGGTGGTGATAATGCAGGGACCATATTCTCTCACACCCTGTTGAATTCCCTTGTTATTTATTTAAGAGCTGGGCCTGAAACAAGGGTAAATGCATCAGGGACAGTAAGTCTCAGGACCTTAGGGAAAAAAAAAAAAAAAAGAATTAGCATCCACAATTGTCATCCCAAATCGGGGTCCCAGGTCACCGAGTCTTAATGAGACCACAGGTTTATTTGGGAAGAAAGTTGTTAGTGAGGACCCATCTCTTGTCAGATTTTGGCCGTGTTTACAGAGGATGAACCTGACAATCTCCTCGTTTGCCCAGGGCACTCTTGTCCCTAAAGTTTTCCCCATAAATCACCAGTGCACTGTGGGGTAATGCCACTCTTTGTATTTTTCCATGGAGATCGGGGAAGGAGCCGTAGGGATTTGACAAATCTACCCATATGTAAATGAAAGTAGTTTTTGGTTTTTTTTTTTTTTCATTTGGCATGTACTTAGATCATTTACCCCCAGCGGGTGCAGAATGAAACCTCTTCTAAGTTTTCAACCATGAAGAAGAGGGACCATGTGAGAAAAAGATAAAAATGTAGAAATTCTCCAGTAAACATTGCTTGCATTTCAGTGGAGGATGGGAACAATAGTCCAGTCCCCAAAAAGTAATCCTAGTTTAAAAAAATAACTTGGTTCTCAAAAGCCTCATTGCGTATTTGCTATATTTGTCCCTATTTTGTTTGCAGAGGGTTTTAAAGGCATATGATGTAATGAAGTAAATAGTATTTTGTGGTCAAAAATTAAATAGGTCTTTTGTATTTTAGGTCTTACAAGAATTCCAAGGTGTGGTGAGAACTAAACTGTGTGTGTTTTAACTGGAAGGGCAGTGAGGAAGATGAGGGGAAATACTCCAGCTCCTCCCTGAATATAATTATAAGCCATCATCCCTCCGAATTTTTTTTTTGTTTCCCCTAATTTGAAATAAAAATAAATAGATTTTTCCCAAAACTGTATTGCAGGGCCCTGTTAGCGTCTCAGATGGAACCCACATTTGCCAGGAGTGTGTTTCCTTGTTTTGATGAGCCAGCTCTAAAGGCAACTTTTAATATTACAATTATTCATCACCCAAGCTATGTGGCCCTTTCCAACATGCCAAAACTAGGTAAGTAATATTTCCTGTCCTCATATATACGTGTATAGTAATGATACATATGTGTGTGTACAGACATATATATGTGTATGCATGGATATTTAACTCTCTAATACCTTTGATATCAATAGCTTTTCGAGGCTGTGTATCGGCAGTGTATTATAATTAGGGAGAACAGTCACCTGGGGTCTGTATCAGCACCAGCATCTCGGAGATGGTGAATCCTGATTCTTTTTGCATTGGAAGCTGGGGACACCACGTTGTTCTTATTCCTTGGCAGCCTGTCTGCCCGTTAGTTTGGCCTTTAATATTGATCATTAGTGATAACAAGCTAGCAGACTTAGTCTGAATCTGGTGCCCAGATGTGTTTCATTTGGCTCACACGATTTTTTTTTTCTTCTGATTGAACTTCAAAAAATCCAGAGATTTCTCATAAAAATCAAGATTTTTACTTCCTTGTAAACAGAAGATATAAGGACACGAAGCATGTAGCTCCTTCGTGACAGCAATAGTTAGAGCTCGTGAGAGGCTGTCCCCTGCAGAACGGGGGGCCCCCCCAGCCTGTTGTGGTCCCCACCACTCCCTGTTAATGTATGCCAGCCTGATTCACATCAGATACCCGGCCCTCAGCTTTAAAGACCCAGCCTGCCTCCACTGAAGACTTTGCCGAAACCGTACAATGGCCACATTGCCCTTCCTTGACTCCTGGGGGCCTGGGAGGCTCTAGATGAAGTGTTGTGAGAGCTGGACTGGTCTAGGAAACAGTAGAAGTGGATGGAAAAGAGAAGAGGTGCGTCGTGGGCCTCACCTACGTGCCCATGGATTTGGCCCTCCGTCAATATTACTCAAGATACCGATTCAGAGCAAAGGTGCTGTCCCTAGATCTTCCTAATGTCGTTTCTTTGTTTGTATGTTTTTAATTGAACTATAGCAGACATACAAGATTACATGAGTTTCAGAGGTACGTCATGGTGATTCGACAATTAGGTGACATTATGCACAGTTCACCATGATAAGTGTAGTCACTATCTTCTATGCTGTACATTGTATCCCTGTGGCATTGATCTTTTTTCAAAGATTATTTATTTTGAGAGAGAGAGTGCTAGCAGGGGGAGGGGCAGAGGGAGAGGGAGAATCTCAAGTAGACTCCACGCTGAGCATGGAGTCCGAAGCAGGGTTCGATCTTACGACCCTGAGATCATGACCTGAGTGGAAACCAAGACTCAGATGCTCAACTGACTGAGCCACCCAGGCACCCCTCCCCACTTTAGCTGTTAATCTCCTTCACCCATTTTGCCCACCGCCCCAGCCCCCTCTCCACTGGCAACCACCATTTTATTCTCTGTATTTATGAGTTTCCAGTTTTTTTGTTTCTTGGTTGGTTTGTTCATGTGTTTTGCCTTTTAAATTCACACATCAGTGAAATCATACGGTATTTGTCTTTCTCGGACTTATTTCACTTCATATGGTTTTGATGAGTTTGGGGTGGAGAAATCCAAACTGCTCGACTCTGGGGACTGGCTGGGAAGAAGTCACTGGGTGACACGCGCCTGGACACATGGTTTCAGAGGTGGCTGTTAGTGCTTTGGTTTACAGTGATTTGGACTGAAATCGATCTCTGTAGGTCAGTCTGCAAGGAGAGACACAAATGGAAGCACGTGGACAGTCACCACCTTTTCCACGACGCCCCACATGCCGACTTACTTAGTGGCCTTGGCCGTATGTGACTATGCCCACGTGGACAGAACCGAAAGGGGCAAGGAGGTGAGTGAGGAAGACAACCCAGGTGAGTGCCTTCGTGCTGGCTGTGGGTGGTTCGTCCGTTCTTTCCGAATCCGGAGGTCATGTCTCTGTTTCCCATGTCACCTCCTGGTGGCCCCTCTGACTGTTTCTAGGCCCTCTTGAAACTCTTAATGGGGGGAGGGGTGCCTGGGGGGCTCAGTCGTTAAGCATCTGCCTTCGGCTCGGGTCATGATCCCAGGGTCCTGGGATCCAGCCCCGCATCGGGCTCCTTGCTCAGCGGGGAGCCTGCTTCTCCCTCTCCCATTCCAGTTTCCTCTGCTTGTACTCTCTCTCTCTCTGACAAATAAATAAAATCTTTTAAAAAAAGGAAGAAAGAAACTCTAGTGTGGCTTTGCAGATGGGACGCCACAGTTCTCCTGCACTCACGCCTTGAAACTCAGGTTTGCCCGCTATTTAGTCCACAAGGTGATGCAGCCTTGAAGCGGGGATGACAGTCAGGGTGTCCAGTGCCCCATATGGCCCTGGGCACCAGCTGGGAACAGCCACATGATGGAAACGGTGCCTGCAGGTGATGGATCAGGGCAGCGGGCTTGCTCAACTCTGAGAAACACAGCGCTCCCTCAGAGTTGGGTGAAGGAGGCGCTCTGTCCTAAAACACCTCCTTCTCACCCAGTCATACCCTCCTTCTGTAGTCACCTTCTGGGCAAATATCCAGGTTCCCACCGCAGTCCTTTACCATCTGGCTCACACCCCACACTGGAGTGTGGAGGGAAGTAAGGCCGATTCCGCAGGCCGTGTTCTGTCTCACCACGTTGACCTCCCAGACCTGAGGCAGATCGGGCTCCCACAGAGGATGGAGACTCTCTCCCCGGGCCCAGCATCTTCCAGGCTTGTACCATGGACTTGTGCAGATCAGGAGGCTGTGGAGGAGACAAGCGCCTCACCAGGGGCGAATCACTCCGAGCTACTCCTCTGCAGGCTGACGGAACAATACCATGTTCCACGCAGACCACAGCTCTCCTCCTCAGCTATTGGTTGCAGCCTGATTTCGCTTCCCGAAGAGTCACTGGTGGGGCCTTGAGATACACAGACGGAGTGCAGGCCAAGGGAACCATTCCCGACACCTCTTGAGAAATCTCCTCGGGCATGATGTGGAAGCGCATCATGGGGCTTCCCATGGGGCCGGTGGCTCTCAAGGGGCCGGTGGCTCTTGGGGCTGCTCTTTCAGCAGAAAGTTTGAGAAAAAGGGACCAGTCCATTTCTTGGTGAAAGATAGCCCTGAAAAGAAAACCAGCTGCCGTTGAAGCAAAGAGGGAACGGAACAGGCCTAAGAAAGGCCCATTCTTCGCCAGAAGATTGAAATTTGGGATGAGTTTATCAGCTGGTTTGGCTCCGGCTCAGCTCTCTACAAAGGGAAGGAGTCTGCCGTCTATCCTACAGGGGAACCAGAATGTACTCTTGGAAGAGGGTCCAGATTATACAAACAATTGCTTGTCGAGGAAGAGATAAGAATTTAGTGAGACTGAAAAGGTGGCTATTCCTTGACATGAGGATAAACATGGAAACACAGACCTAAGGTTGGAAATAACATCTTCTGAGTAGGACTTGGCACACACAGGCACGTGTGAAGATTTTCCTCTCTTAGGTGTTGAGGTCTGCTGGGTGCAGGGAGGACCCCAAGATCACACTGAGGGGGGCGAGGTGTGGATTTGAAGGAATTTTACGGCTGCATCTTCCAAGTGTTCCTCACTGTTTGGTGTTAGCTCCCTCCCACACAGCTTGAAGTCTCCATCACTTGCTTCCCCTTTGGCTTATAGGATGGTAGTTTGGGGGAGGAGTTTTGAAACTGAAAATTGAACCTACAAAGGTTCTGTTATTTCTCCAGATGTTACAGTGAAAATGCATCCATCTTGAACGCGGGGAGAAGGGAATGTTCTTTCCACACGCAGTGTGGGTTTGGGTGCAGCCATCTTCCTATTGCCTGGAACTGGAGGTGGGGGGTGGGGCAAGTGCCATGTAGGGGCAGGGCTGAGTCCTGAGGCCTCCTTCCTGGGAGAAGGAGGCCCCTGCAGCGTGGGGGAGGCCAAAAAGCATGAGGTCGGAGGCCCCAGAAGCAGGTGGTTGCATTCTGTGAGAGGGGAACATTCCTGAAGACCTCACGTAATTCCAAATTCACCTAATTCAAGGCAAATTTTCTAGCAGAAATACAAGCAGAGGAAGGTGAATGCGTTCCTGGAGCACAGCAAGCTGGAAATATCATTGTCCTGCTTTTCATTTTCCCAGCACTTTCTCCAGTGTTTGGCAGAGAACGCGTCCTCACATCGACGGTATTCACATCAGGACAATTATCTTAATGCCCTCATTTCGACCTTTCGTTCAAGGGTTTTTGAGTCTCGTGCATGTTCTTCGGTGTTTTCACGCTAGCAACCCCATTAAAAAAGTGCCCCGATGCTTTTGCTGTGGGATATAAAATGATTTCCTATTAAAATAATAATGAGGACGCATGGGTGGCTCAGTTGTTTAGCGTCTGCCTTCAGCTCAGGTCATGCTCCCAGGGTCCTGAGATCGAGCCCCACGTCAGGCTCCCTGCTCAGCGGGGAGCCTGCTTCTTCCTCTCCCTTTGCCTGCCACTCTGCCTACTTGTGCTCTCTATCTCTGTCAAATGAATAAATAAAGTCTTTAAAAAATAATAATAATAATGAATGGTCAAACAGGAGCAAAGTTGCCACCAAAGTCGCAAAATCAATTTCCAAGGGCCCAAACAATAGGTCGGTCACATTAAACTAACAAGGCAGGGATGTCTCTTTACCTACTAAAGAGGAAGTGTCATAAACAGACTGTATACCCTTGCTCAACCACTGTAAGATCAAAGAACTATTGATGAACTTCTTTAAATTAAGGGAATTAACCTTACTTAAAATTTCGAAGACAAGATCACCCTATTAATGACCTCAGCGCTAATAAGCATGAAGGAACCATTTTAAATTTGCACGATGCAGACGTGTGTAATCTCTACCACACCATGTAACCCCTGCTAACCGCACGATTCTGTTTGGGAACGTTGGAAATAGGTCCTAGAAAGGGAAGCAAGGGTCCAACATGCTCTTTTACTCAAAGACAGAGTCTACATTTTCGGTGGGGGTAGATACTAGCCCAAGGATTATTTCCGAATTCCAAAAGTTAGACACGTTACTGTAAAACACTGAAATAACACCCCTTTCCAGAGAGTCACTGCTTACATCTTAGCGAACAGCCTTCTGGATTTTCTCCAGGGCATCTGCACATTTCCAGCTGACCCTTGAGCAACGCAGATTTGGACCCAGCGGGTCCACCTATGCCCGGATTTTGTGCATAGTTTGGCACTGTAAATGTATTTTCTCTTCCTTACGATTTCCTTAATAACGTCTTCTTTTCTCTACCTTACTTTACTGTAAGAAACAGTGTAACAGACACAATGTGTATTAAGTGACTGTTCCCATGATCGGTAAGGCTTTCAGTCAGTAGCAGCCTATTAGCAGTTAAGTTTTTGGGGACCCTAAAGTGATCTGTGGATTTTTTTACTGCACGGGGTCGGCACCCCTGTAACCCCCGCATGCCGTTCACGGGTGACCGGCCAACTTTCTATTCCGTAGCTTCTTCCAAAAAGGTAAGGCTTTGACTCCAGAGCATCAGGGATTTGGAGCAAGCAGGCTGCCCATTGCCCAAGTCACAACTGCTTTCCCTAATCACCACTTCATTGTTTTGATTTAGATACGCATCTGGGCCCGGAAAGACGCCATCGTGAACGGAAATGCAGACTTTGCTTTGAACCTCACAGGTCCCATCTTCTCTTTTCTGGAAGATCTATTTAATATTAGTTACCCTCTTCCCAAAACAGGTGAGCTATCTTCCCTTCCGATGCAATGGACTTCCTATTGTGGGGGGCCTGGGTTAAGGTCAAAGGGCATGCAGAGGAGCCTCCAAAGACCCACTGTCAGCATTTAGCTGCTCTTTTGGGGGGCAGCCCTGCTGGCCTCCCAGCCTTGTGTCCTACACCTTCCTGAACACGGAGGGGCCTGTTTGCTCTTTCTCTGTACAATGCCATGTGCCCAGCAGGTGTCCTCAAGATTTAGACTCCTCCTGGGTGTTCATTGCCAGTTTCACAGCCTCTAGCCCCTGCTCTTTGTCTAGTGTTCTGTCCTTTCTTCTCCCAGTGCGTGGGGGTGATGCAATATTCTGGATCCTTTTAGCAGGCCTACGGGAATTACTCCAGTTCCCGTGAATGAAGGTTTTGGGTCAGGGGTAGTTTTCTGTGGGGTGGGGTTTGTTTGGGTTTTGTTTGTTTGTTTGTTTTCCTATTCTTTAGCTGTGAGGCATTGGAGAGGACGCGGGGTCCTATCTGTCAACGTTTGCTGTATAAAATTGGAATCACCTGTGAACACTAGGATCCTCGAGGAAATCCGGGAACGTTTTATTGCTTATAGATCTGTAGAGTATGTCCTTCAAATCGCGTGAGCCCTTCAGCTCAGAAAGTCGTCCAGTGTTTTCTCTGTCTACCGTGAGGGCATATTGTGTAAATGTATTTTGTTCCTCTGACATGTTATGTGAAGTCTTGGAAAAAGTATGCCCTGTCTACATGGGCAGATGGTGGAAGAAGGTAGGAAGTCCATACCCGGGAACTCAAGCCTCCTGAACTCGGCCTGGCGAGCCGGGGGCTCTGTAGCTCAAGCTTGCTGGTTCAGGAGGAATGGGGCATGAGGCAGCCTTGGCCCAGTTAGGGATCCCGGGAGTGATACCTGTCCTTTTGGGAGTTGGGGGCATCAGAAGCCTGGGCTTGAAGGCTTCTGTGGCCGGAGGATCTCAGGATGACACTTGTCTAGGCAAGAAAAGTTCCATTTGACTTTATTTAGATAAGGAACAGTTCACAGTGACCCTTCACACCCTGTTCCATAAAGCACCCCTCCATCGAAGTAGGCTCCTCCTCATTATCTCCATCCCCTCCTCCCCGTGCCCCCCGGCCCTCCGTGGTTTACACCACTATCATCTGTAGCTCAGCAGGCCCCATTTGGTTATACTCCCTTCCCTCTTGCTCCCTCTATTCCATCTCCCACACCGAGGCACAGGGGATCTTTCCCTAGCGAAGTCCAATGAGCGTATTATTGGCCTCTTTAAAACCTCTCCGTGGCTTCCCATCGCCCTGAGGATCAAGTCCAGACTCTGTATATAGTCTGTCTTTACAACCGTGCATCTCTTGCCAAATTCTCGGGGCTTTTGGCAGTTCTTCAGAGTCGGAAGGAGGCTTTGGTACCCTCTCTTTCCCCTCCTCCACCTTCCTCTTCTCCTCTCCCCCAGGCTCTTGCACAGGCACTTTGCGCATCCTGCGATGAGGTCTACCCAACTGGTTAATTCATATATTTCTCCACTTAGTGCCCCCTCCTCCAGGAAGCTTTCCCTGATGCCCTTTTCCTCATGCTTCCACAGCATCCTGTGCACCCCTCCATTGGAACTCTTGACTTAACTAGAGTCTAATTGTACTCCCCCCCGCTCCCACCATGAGATCAAAAGTAACGCGGGTTCAGGATCTGGCTTGTCTTTTTCTTTGTACCCTCAGAGCCTATGGATAGTGCTTCTTTCAGAATGGTAAACAGTAAACTTTTTTTTTTTTTTTTGATGAAGGGGATCAATACATGCACTTAGTTCAGTAATTCCATGTAAATTCTGACTAGATTGTCAGCTTCTGGAAATCAGGGTTATATTTGGCACATTTTTATATCCTTCATAGCCTCTCAACCAATGTGAAATGCAGGTAGCACTTGCTCACAACTGCATTTTAACAGATGATGAAAATAAGGAGATTTTCTATTATTGGATCTTTAAAAGATAGAGAAACAAATGTTTCCTAGTTATTTTAACTCTTGGTTGAGCCATTTAAAAAGTACAAAACAGTGGTGCCTGGGTGGCTCAGTCAGTTAAGCATCTGCCTTCGGCTCGGGTCACGATCCCAGGGTCCTCGGATCAAGCCCCGCATCGAGCTCCCTGCTCCGTGGGGAGTCTGCTGGTCCCCCCTGCTTGTGCTCTCTCTCTCAAATAAATACATCTTGTTTTTTAAAAAAGTAATAAATATGGGCTTTTGAGATTTGCAGATTTTATTTTAATTTTTTAAAAAGATTTATTTATTTATTAGAGAGAGAGACAGTGTGTGTGTGCATGAGAGCCAGGGGGAGGGGCAGAGGGAGAGGGAGAGAATCTCAAGCAGACTCTCCACTGAGCATGGAGCCTGACACGGGGCTCGATCTCAGAACCCTGAGATCATGACTTGAGCTGAAATCAAGAGTCCAGCACTTAACCAACTGAGCCACCCGGGCACCCATCCTGGTGCTTTTTGAATGCAAGAGAAGTAGGTGGCTGGGGCTCTGTTCAAACAGAGCTGAGTTGGGGTGGTAGCTTCAGTATGTAGAAACAAAAGCCATGCATCACCAAGCGAGAGATAATGGACTGGCTGAGTAAAAGTCTTAAGAGAAAGAAGATTAAGAAGTGGTAATGGGAGTACCCTAAATAATAAAGAACACTTACAAATAAATAAGAACAATACAGAAGAGGAAACAAGGAAAAGATACATGAATAGATGTTTTACAGAAAAAGGAACACATGTGGCTTAATAAACTCATGCAGAGTTCTTTAACCTCATTAGTAATCTAACAAATGAATGTCCAAGGCCAGGGTGAGGCACCATTTTATACCTATTTATACCTATTCACTTGTTAAAAAGTAGGCATCTAACAAATGCCAAATGTTAGGAAATGGCCGTGTTGAAGGGAGTATCAATCGTCACAACAACTTTGAAACATATTGTCTTGCAATGCTGATCATTAGAATACCTTAAAACCCAGGAATTCTGGTTCTAATTACATCTCCAAGAGGAATCTGAGCACATATGTACCAGAAGACATGTGCAAGAACGTTCATAGTTAACTTTTTTTGATACAGCCCTAGACTGAAAGCAATCAAAAATGGTCGTGGTTAGGAGAATGGATAGATAAATTATGTTTCATTCACACAACAAAAAAACTCTATAGCCATGAGAATGAAACATTTTTTTTTTCTAAAGTTTAAAAACAAAACCCCCTAAACTTGAGGATAGTGACTTAGCTGCTGGAAGAAGACGCTAAAGTGTGAGTTGAGAAGGAGCACACAGAGAGAGGTAAGTCAGCTCTTGTCAAACTTCAGCGTGTGTTGGAATCATCCAGAAGTCTTGTTACAACACAGATGCTGAGCCAAGAAGTTCTGTTTCAGTAGGTCTGTGGTTGGTCCCAGAATTCTCATCCCTAATAAGCTCCCAGGTTGTGCTAATGCCAATGGTCTGGGAATCACAGTATGAGTTATTAGCAACATTCTCAGTTAGGGGTTGGCAAGCTATCAAATCTGGCCCGCTGCCCTTTTCTGGATAGGCCACAAACTCAGGGTGGTTTTTACATTTTTGAACTGTTGGGGAAAAAAAAAAAAAAGAATATTCTGTGACACATGGAAATTATATGAAATTCAAATCTCAAGGTCCATAAATAAAGTTTTATTGGAACACAGCACGCTTCATTTGCCTACATGGTGTCTACGGATGCTTTTGCTCTGTGATGCCAAAGTTAAAAATGTGATGGAAAACATACAGCCCACAAAGCTGAAAATATTTCCTATCTGGCTCTTTAAAGAAAGGGTTTGCCAACCTTGTTCTAAAGGGAGAGAGGCGGATTCATGGGTATTTATATCATTATTTTATTTTATTTTATATTTAAGATTTTATTTTATATTAGATTTTATTTGAGAGAGAGAGAAAGAGATAGCAAGAGAGAGCACAAACAGGGAGGGAGAGGGAGAAGCAGATTCCCCGTGAGCAGGGAGCCCGATGAGGGGCTCAATCCCAGGACCCCGACATCATGACCTGAGCGGAAGGCAGACGCTTAACTGACTGAGCCACCCAGGCGCCCCTGTGTCTTTATTTTAAAATAATGAGGTAATCATTAAAATAAAAACAGGGTTCTGTGTGAGCCAGTGATGATAGTTGATCAAGAAACAAGAATTTGCTTACTCCCAATTCTGTGCATCTGAAGGTAAAAATCGTTATCAGGAGTTAGTAAGGAATGGCTTCTTAGAATTGGTTAAGATTGGCCAGCAAAGATTGGGGGCATTCATAGATTGAACAGAGGATTGCTTGGGGCACCAAACAACTCGAGCAGAGAATGGCTCAACAGTTGTAGAGAGCAAAAGGGATTGGCTTGAGTGGAGCAGAGCAGACTTTGCAAGGAAAGTGAGTGGGTTGATGGAAGGGGGGATGGATGCAGGTGGAGGAAAAGGGAGGTAGAGGAGTTCCAACCTACGCTTAGCAATTAAGTATGCCCAAAGATAATAGAGCATTAACTAGCAGAGGCTATGTAATGACCTAGATACATTTTACCGCACATGCCATCTTCAACCATGTATAAATCAACATAATATATCGAACACAGCACAGCACAGAACATTCATTAGGCAAACGTAGCGCACATTATAAAAATGGCATTTCTTCTATTAGCAAAAGAAGGTAAAATGTTTTCTTGTTCTTCTAGTTTTATTTTGGGTGGGGGAGGGGCAAAGGCAGAGGAAGAGAGAGAATCTTAAACAGGCTCCATACCCAGCTCGGAGCCCATCAAGGGGATCAATCTCACTATCCTGAGATCACAGCCTGAGCCGAAATCAAGATCAGATGCTTAACTGACTGAGCCACCCAGATGCCCCTGTTCTTCTAGTTTTAAAACTAGTAAATGATCACACCATAGAAAATTTGGAAAAATTGGGGAAAGCACAAAAAAGAATAAAAATTTTCCATAATGCTACCACTCAGAGATAACCACAGCTAACATTTTGGGTCTGTTTTCCCGCTGTCTGGGCAGTCTCAATCTCTGCATTTGCTTCTTTGTTTTTAACAAAAATGGAACCATAGCATTGCGACTCTTCTTTGAGTGGCCTTTTGTTTTGTTTTATTTTAAAAGGTAACTCTATGTGGCAACATGATCCAGATAACTATTCTTTTGTATTGTCATTTTATTTTTTATTTTTTAAAAGATGTATTCATTTATTCCAGAGAGAGAGATAGAGTGTGTGTGTGTGTGTCTGTGAGCAGGGAGAGGGGCAGAGGGAGAGAGAGAATCTCAAGCAGACTCCACACTGAGCATGGAGCTTGACATGGGGCTCAATGGTAGGACCCCGAGATCACGACCTGAGCCAAAACCAGGAGTCCAGACATTCAACCACCTGGGCCACCAAGCGCCCCTGTATTGTCATTTTTAAAACATAGAATGCCTACATTTCAATTTGGCAAAATAATTTACTTTAACCCTCTGGTTGAACATTTGGACTAATTGCATGCCCTCCCCCCTTTTTTTGGCCACTTTAAGAACACTAAAGGAAACATAGGGAATGTTTATAAATATCCATGCTATTTGCATTAGTATAAATCCCAAAAGTTGAATGAGTTAGTCAAAGGGTAGGAACATTCTAAAAATTCTGAAGCATTTTGCTGGATCACTCCAGAAAGATTGTAGCAGTCACATCCTTACCAATAGGCTATATGCCAATTTTCCTGCACCTAATTGTTAATACTAATATTAGCAGTACTAATTATTAATCCTCTTACACATTTGAAAGATTAAGTTATATCATTGTTTTAATTTGTGTTTCTGATAAAGTTGAACATTTTAAGTAAGATTTTTGGCTATTTGAATTATTTCTAAAGTGAATTGTTCACATTTTTTTTTTTGATCTGTAAGAGGTTTTTTTTTAGATATGAAAAAAAGTTATCTAGTTGTTATATATGCTGCAGATATTTTTCCTAGCTTGTGATTTGCCTTTCAAATTTGTTTATGGTGTCTTTTGGTGAACTAAAATATTTCATTTTAACTAGACTACTTCTGGGGCACCTGGGTGGCTCAGTCAGTTAAGCGTCTACCTTCGGCTCAGGTCATGATCCCAGACTCCTGGGATCAAGCCTTGCGTTGGGCTCCCTGCTCAGTGGGGAGCCTGCTTCTCTCTCTCCCCTTCCTCCTGCTCTGCTCTCTCTCACTATCTCTCTCTCTCAAATAAATAAATAAAATCTTTTAAAAAATGAACTAGACTATTTTTTAGAGCACTTGTAGATTTAAGGAAAATTACACAGCAAGTATAGGGAATTCCATTTACCACCTCCCCATTGCCCTTTCCCCCACACACTTTCTGCTACTGTAAATATCTTGCATTAGAGTGTTACATTTGTTAGAATTGATGAACGAATATTGATACAATATTGTTAAATAAAGCCCATAATGTATGTTAGGTTTCACTCTGGGTGCTATACATTCTATGAGTTTTGACAAATGTAGAATGACATGTATCCAAAATTACAGTATCATGCAGAGTAGTTACACTGTCATAAAAATCCCCTGTGCTCATTGCCCCCCTTCTCCCCAGAGTCCTGATAACCACCAATTTTTTTTACTGTCTCTCTGGTTTTACCTTCTGCATCATGTTACATAGTTGGAATCATACCATGTGTGGCTTGTCCTCACTGGCTTCTTTTCACTTAGCAACCTGCATTTAAAGTTCCTTCTTGTCCTCTCATAGTTGGATAGCTCGTTTCTTTTTTTTTTTTTTAAAGATTTTATTTATTTATTTATTAGAGAGCGAGCGAGAGAGAAACAGCATGAGAGGGGGGAAGGTCAGAGGGAGAAACAGGCTCCCCGCCGAGCCGGGAACCCGACGTGGGGCTCGATCCCAGGACTCCGGGATCATGATCTGAGCCGAAGGCAGTCGCTCAACCGACTGAGCCACCCAGGCGCCCTAGCTCGTTTCTTTTTATCGCTGAATAACACTCTATTGTATGGATATACTGCAATTTGTGTATCCATTCAGCTATTGAAAGACATCTTCGTTGTTTCCGATTTTTTTTTATTTTTTATTTATTTGCAATTACAAATAAAGCTGCTATAGGGCACCTGGGTGGCTCAGACAGTTAAGCGTCTGCCTTCAGCTCAGGTCATGACCCCAGGGCCCTGGGATGGAGCCGCAAGCGGAGTCAGGCTCCCAGCTCAGCGGCGAGTCTGCTGCTCTCTCTCTCCCTCTGCCACTCCCCCCGCTCATGCGCATGCTCTCTTTCTCTCAAATAAATAAATAAAATTAAAAAAAAAATAAAGCTGCTATAAACATTCTTGTGCCAATTTTTGTGTGGACTTAAGTTTTAAACTCATTTGGGCAAATAACCTCAATTGCTCAATTGCTAGACTGTACGGCCAGCCTTTATTTAATTTTATAAGAAACTGGCAAACTGTCTTCCAATGTGGCTATACTTTGCCTTCCCACCAGCAATGAGTGAGAGTTCCTGCCGCTCCTCCATATCTTCTGCAGCATTTGGTAGTGTGTTTTGGATTTAAACCATCCTAATGGGTGTATAGTTGTATCTCATTATTTTAATTTGCAATTTTCCAGTGACACAGGATGTAGATCATCTTTTCATATGTGTATTTGCCTATTTTATGCAATGAAATGTCTCTTTAGATTGATTGTTGCCCATTTTGTAAAGTTCATTTTTTTTATGGTGAAGTTTTAAGATTTCTCTGTACAGGTCCTTTATCAAAAGTATTTGATTTTCAGACAATCAGAACCATTTATTTTCTGGCTTCCGTCTTTGGTATTCGTCTTCTCTCCCCTCACATTATAAATATTCATTTGTATTTTCTTTTAGTAATTTTATGATTTCATTTTGAGACCGTTATAGCTGGAAATCTCAAACTTTTTGGAAGAGATGATTTCATTTTTCCCTCCATTTAAATCCACTTAGATATAATTGCCTTGCCTACTTTTGACAACAGTGCAATGGAAAATTGGGGACTATTGATATTCGATGAGTCATTATTGTTGATGCAACCAAATGATCAAGTAACAGACAAAAAGGCTGTGATCGCCTTCATTCTCTCCCACGAGATCGGACATCAGGCATGTGGTAAAATGTTCTTTCTTATTTCACATGAAGATATTCTCCAGCCGTTCTACCAAGGATAGCAAAAAACAAAATAAAACCTCTATGGTACACCAAATTTTAAAAAATTATTCAAGAAGTGGGACAGTGAAAGAAAGATTATGTAATCAGATCTTGTGTGAATTTGAACTACTGGTGATGGATCATAGCGATGAGACCTCCCAGGCCCTTCAGAGTTCAGATATTTGCATCCAAAAGTAAACTTCACTCCAGGGAGCCCTCTTCAGGGAAAGTAAGCCAACCAGAGCTATGATTATTTGTTTTCATTCCACCTTAAAATAAGGAATATTCAAAAAGGTCACTGAAAGATATCCACATTTCATCAGTAGATTGTTTGAACTTTGTTTTTGCTTTGTCTGAAGAGGGGCTCAAGGGGGATATAGGCAATTGGTTAAAGTGTCAGTGAGATGAGCAATCATCAATCCTCAAGCCACATACCCAGAGGTGTTGTAAACAACGATTTATTTCATTAGATCTGTGCTTTTACAGTGTGATCTTAGAAGCTTAGTTATGTGTTTGATGGAGGTTCTCCCATCTGCTTTTTGACCTTGACTCCATTAATACAGATTTGTCCAGAAGGAAATTATCTAAACAAGGAAATTGTTATCTTCTTGTTATGTAGATCCACAAGACGTTTTGGGAAAGAATGATCTATCGGGATAGAATAACACTTCGTTGCATAGCCAACACAAATTTTGACAAGTTTCGGTCAGTCACCCAAAATGCCATTTTTTTTGATTGTTCAAGCAGCACATTGTTCTGAAAGACCGGCTGCTAGCTATTAATGCATGACAGCTATTGCAAGAATTTGATTAAATACTAGGGTACAGATTAGTTGGTGTTAGAAATTATTGTGTTTTTCTTTCCTGATTCCATTCATCGTCCATTTGACACTTTGTTTCTGTTAAGCTCAAATAGAAAATAATTATAGCAGAACATATGAGTGACTTGGACATGGGGCAGATCAAAACATGTTCTTAAGACAACACAGCTGCTTACTGCAAAATTTTGATGTAGTCTATTTAGACTCTAAGATGCTGTAATTAGTAGGTGTTGGGTGAATATTCCAGACTTTTGCCTTATTTAGATTAACATAACCCTTGAGGAAGTGGACGGTTTCAGACATGCTACTCTAGCTTACCTTTATCTTTGAACATGACAGTTTTAAAACAAAAATTGCTTTCAATCATTGGATGTGAAATACTTATTTTAAGGAAATGCATGACTGATACCTCTTCATGTTACAACCACAACATGTTTTTTGGGGTCCTGTTTTCCAGTTCTGTTATTGAGGGAAATATAGTTTCATTACGTCTTTGACCTTCTATGTATTTAACATGCAATTACAATAAATATTCCTAAAATTAAATTTAAGAAAGCTCTTTTTTCTCCCATCTCCAAAAGTGGTTTGGAAATTTGGTTACCATGAATTGGTGGAACGATATCTGGCTCAAAGAGGGTTTTGCATCTTATTTTGAATTTGGAGTAATTAACTACTTCAATCCTAAATTCCCAAGAGTAAGTATGTCTGTTACGTTTACTTATTGTTTCTCCTAATTATGAAACTAATGTATTTTGTTGTTTCAAATGTGTAAAATACAGAAAAATGGAAGGCATATTAGATTACCTGTGATACCAGAGATGACCAGTGTTATCTTTTTTATGTTTTCTTTTTCCAGGCTTTTACTCATTGTAAATATACATAGAAGTGGGAATTACTTTTTTACACAGATACGTGTAATGTCTTCTGTACTTCATATTATATCAAGAGCATTTCTGCAAATCATTAAATCATTTTTGAAAACAAGATTTTTAAGGGTTGCCTAATATTTTATTTTATCACCTTATAAGGTATATGCCTATTATCTTTCCCTACTGTTAGATTTTAGGTCATTTTCACTAGACTCAATTTTAAAGCCACTGTAATCAGTAGCCTATGACTTTAATGATAAGTAATATGCTATAGTATAGATTATAAAATATTGGATAGATCAGCTGTGTAACTGGTATCACATATATTGTAGCTGATCCCATTTTGCTGTTTTGAATAAATAGTAAACTGAAAATATAAATTCATGAATATGCAAATCTGATGGTTTCAACTGTAAGTTCTATTTCTGGTCAGTCACGTAGATTAATTAGGTAGTGCTTTCAGAATGGCATGATAAAACGGAATTGCTTTTATTTGATTTAGATATTTAAATCTTTAGATGTAATATCATTCTTTAACATGTACCTCACTTCTTGATAGCAAGCCCGAGGTCCTTGCTTTCTCTCTGTCCCTGCCTCCCTCCACCTTTCTGACACTCAAGACTGCTCATCCTGCTGCTCCTGACTGGCCTGTCCCTCATCCCACCTCCCGGTGTTTCCAAGCTTGGTTCTTCGCTTCTTTTCTTCTTTCCCCATCCTCACTCACTATATTGATATTTGAAAGACTGATTGATCTCCACTGGCCAGATCTTTATTACAGGTGAAATGTAATACCACCCACTTTGAAGGAGATCCTAAGATGTTTTTCCTTTTCTATTAGCAATAAAATTTCCCCTTTTTAGGAAAGGATGGAGATGGTAGATAGATGATATTTGGGTTTTATTGATTATTTGGTGGAATCACACTGTTGGCAAACCTAACTTGACCCCTCAGAAACTTTCTCGAAAAATCCCCCTTTTTTTTTACATGTTCGTGACATCGCCGTTTGTGGGAAGCACTGAGGTCTCAGCCTCTTCATATCCCTGTTCCATGCCACCCACCTATGCTTTGCAGAGTTGGTATAGATCACCAGCCACCCCGCAGTCCAGCCACTCTGCCTCCCCTGGGTTGGGCATCTTCACCTAGATAAGGAGACTGAAGTCCCAGATGGTTAGGTGACTTGCCGAAGTCATTTGCGTGATGGGGACAGAACTGTGATTATAACCCAGTTGTCCGGGGCTAGTCTGATGACGAAGGTAATGACCATAATAACAACAATAATACTGCGTTTCCTATTCTCTGAGCACTTAGGACGTAAGTTCCAGGTAGTTTGAGTTTTGTACGTACATCATCTTACTCAATTCCCAAAACAATCATCTGAGTGTAGTTGTCACTCTATTTTCTAGTTGAGGAAATAGGCGCAGGAGCATTAAGTAAGCTGTTCAAGGTCTTACGGCTACTCTATGTCGGAGATGAGATTCAGTTCCAGATGTCTCTAACTCCACAGTTACGCCTTCACCCAAATGTGCTCCACAGAGAAAACACATGGCAGTGTTCTTGTCCCCCAAGAGCTAATAGGAGGTGTGTGGGAGTTCATTATATGACTCTCTTCATTTATATAAACTTTATATATGTAGAGTAAACTTTTGTTGTCTTCAGAAGTCCTTTCCATATACTCTGTAGCTATAAAATTGTTTGTATCTCTCTTTTATAAGATAGAACCTATGCATGGTTCATGTCACTGATAACTGTTTATGAAAGCATTTGGTCGCATCCCCAATTAACTCTGCTTGGATTCAATAAGAAAAGCAGTTGCATCCCCATGAAACAATTAGATTCACCCTTTATTTTCTTTCTTTCTTTTTTTTTTTTTTTTAAAGATTTTATTTATCTGAGACAGAGAGAATGAGAGACAGAGAGCATGAGAGGGAGGAGGGTCAGAGGGAGAAGCAGACTCCCTGCCGAGCAGGGAGCCCGATGCGGGACTCGATCCCGGGACTCCAGGATCATGACCTGAGCCGAAGGCAGTCGCTTAACCAACTGAGCCACCCAGGCGCCCTCACCCTTTATTTTCTTAATTGAATAGAATATATCATTAACATCAGTTACCTCTTAATGCAACTGAAATTGGCTAAGATATTGTCATAATCTGGGAAAATTTGATGAAGATATATTACTAGTGTTTTTGAAACAAAGATGATAAGATTAACCTCTTTTAATCATTGGTTTCTTAATTGCTCTTTATTTTTTTTTTAAGATTTTATTTATTTATTTGAGAGAGAGTGAGAGAGCACACACAGAGGGAGAGGGAGAGGGAGAGGGAGAAGCAGACTCCCTGCTGAGCAGGGAGCCCGACACGGGGCTCGATCCCAGGAGCCTGGGATCACGACCTGAGCCGAAGGCAGATGCTTCACTGACTGAGCCACCCAGGTGCCCCCTTAATCACTCTGTTGTGAGTCTACATTTCTCAGTGTCTGTGGAGCTGAGTGAATATAACCCTTGGCAAAAGAATATCAGATCCTGTCGCTTGAGGCAATTGCCATGAGCTTTGATTTTTAAAAGTTGAAAGCCTTAGTTCAATGATCTTTGAGAGATCAAGAGCTTTGGTTTCCTTTTAACCTGGTCATTTAATTGACATTGGGGAAGAGAATCACAGAGCCATATGCAGAAACAGATTTCCATCTTTTCTTTCTTGGTCTAATTTCAGCTGAAAGTCATTAAAACGTGTTATGAATGGGTCCTGGTCACAGATTCAGAAAACGCTGGGGACCAGTGGTTTTACGCAACTCTGTTGCTGCCCTCCCCCAACTTTTCTGTCTCTCTTCCTATGCTTGGGCTGAGGAAGCAGCAGTCTTGGTGGAGGGAAAGGCACGTGGGAGCTGTGCAGCCAGTGAGATCCTGCTCTGGTTTTAGAATCATTGTAAGTGGGGCACCTAGGTAGCTCTGTCGGTTAAGCATCTGCCTTCAGCTCAGGTTATGATCCCGGGGTCCTGGGATTGAGCCCTGCATCGGGCTCCCTGCTCAGTGGGGAGCCTGCTTCTCCTTCTGCCTGTCTGCCTACTTGTGTTCTCTCTCTCAAATAAATAAATAAAATCTTAAAAAAAATAAGAATCATTGTAAGTTGAACACCTCTGAGCTTCAGTTTCTCATTTGTAAAGTTTCATGCAGTCATTCAGCGCATTGTTATCTACTACATAACATCATGACAACTACTATTTACCAAGTGCTCATGTTATAGAGTATTGTTTACATTATCTGATTCAATACTGAAACAACTCTAAAGAAATAATGATGATGATGATGATGATAAGTAATTGCAAGTGGCTAAACCTTCTTGAACAGGTCCTATTTGCCAGGCACTGTGCTAAGACATTTATGTAAATTAATTTAGTCCTGAAAATAACCCAAGGAGGACAGTGTTGTTTCCTCCATTTCTAGATGGAGAAACCGAGTTTCAGAGAGCTAAAGTTGGTTTCCTTTTATGAGTAACACAAGTCTAAAGAGGGTAAGGTAGGATTCACACCCAGGTGGCTCAACTCCAAAGCCTGTGTGTTTGTTGTTTTTTTTTAAGATTTTATTTGTTTATTTGTCAGAGAGAGAGAGAGAGACAGCACAAGCAGGGGGGATGGGAGAGGGAGAAGCAGACTCCCCGCTGAGCAGGGAACCCAATGCAGGACTGAATCCCAGGACCCCGGCATCATGACCTGAGCTGAAGGCAGATGCTTAACCGACTGAGCCACCCAGGCGCCTCAAATCCTGTGCTTTTAACCACAGTGATATTCCATGTAAATTTATTATAATAAATACTGTTATATTTCTTAGGATAATAATAGAGTTAATATGAGGAGGTCTTTCTTTCTAGACGCTTGCAGCTTGCAGGAAGAAAGTAATGGTGGGTATACAGACTCAGTTTCCCCTATCACTGTATTCAGTGGCCAAATACGATTTTTTAAAAGTCTAACATCACTTTTTGTGTAAGTGTTTCCGTCCAGCAGGATTGGAACAGGCTGGGACAAGAGTCACCTTATGGGAAGCCCAGAGGAGAAAGATTTGGGGATGTTGAGGAGAAGGTGTTTGCCCCATTCATCACAGTTAACTTGTGTGATGAGAGAGATACCAAGAAGATGATAGAAGATCTTACACCAGGCAGACAGAAGACAGACTATCCATTCTGAGAGGGAGGGAGGGAATTCACAAAATATGCAAAAGGCTATGCATAAAGGTGTTCGTTAAGATATTGTTTAAAACACTAAAAAGCTGGAAGCAATTTAAATGTCTAGCTAATAGGGAAATGATGAAGTCAGTTATGGTTCATTGACTCATGCATTTATTTGCAACCATGCATTTATTTGTTTTAATGTTTTGCTTTTACAGAAGTGTTATCTGCTCTACTTTGGGAAGAAGGAAGTCATATGTGATTTGACCACACTGTGTTCATCACTATTAAGTTTTGGCTTGTTTCCTTCCAGATTATGTATGTTTCATTTATAATGCAGTAGCCATTTTTAGGGATAGTTATGAAGATGAGGTAACAGAATTTTTAAACAAATGTCATAATAATTAAGCAGGACAAAAGTTTTTATGTCCATGTGAATAAATAAATACTTAGGGAAAGAGATTGGAAAGAACAGTACTGACATTCTAATGGTGCCTGTCTTGGAGTGTAGGATTATGGGTGCTTTTTATTTCCTCTGTTTTCCACGTTGTACTTCGAGGACATGTGGGTCAACTGTGAGACACTCTCAAGAATGCTTGAGTGTTAAACTAATAAAACCTGTACTGAATGAGTAAGATCAGACTTACACAAATGTCTCCTCTAACTCCTAGCTACTCAAAGCGGGATTGTCACACTAGCAATCAGCATCATCAGGTAATTGATTAGAAATACAGACCCCAACCCAGACCAACTGCATTCACATATGAAGCAATCAAATCCCCAGGGGATCCTTATTTGCATTAAAGTTTGAGATACATTGCTCTAAATGGCAGGCTGTCTCATTTCTGGAAGAGCTGAGTTTGACAGTAGCCTAATCAATGTGTAAATAAGTTGAAAATAATATGCTAAGAGGAGAGGGTTGGTTGGAATGTTGGCCAGTGGAAGTGGGCAGAATTTGAAGGAGTCAACTTGGGGGCCCCAGAGATAGCCGCTAGGGAGGTGAGGCTGCTTGTGGATTATGAGGGGGCTCGCCCACCTCTGCAGGGTGGGAGCCAGCTATCCGTGCTGTTTTCTTTGCCACTATCCTTTCTTTGGCTCTGCCATGTCCCACACCTCTTTGGTTGTACATTGGTCTTTCTTCTACCTTTCCTTCGAAAAAGAAATGGCCCTTGTCCTCTGTCTGAGAGAGGTCTAGTTTTCTGGAGAGTTCTGTACTTATTCGAATATAATAAATTGCCTTCTCATAATGCATGATCTAGAAACTGTAGTATGCAGCCCATGGATTTATTTCCAATTACAAGTTATGACATCATCATCGAATTTGTAAATCTGGTGCGTTTTGGTCTGTAAATGTTTACTGAAGAGAGACTGACCTATTTTAAGGGGTTACGAATAAAATTACCAGTACAATTCTAGAGGATTAAAACCACCTAGAGATGCTATTCCCTAGAGGGTCTTGTCTGTGTGATTGGGAACCTCCTTTGGGGAAATGTAGATAGCTCTCTTGGAAAACATGTTGACTTCTGTAATGGAGTTTTTAAAAATGGAAATAAAAAGGGGATTAAATGGGAAGGAAAGTATCTTAGAGTTTTGTTATTCAAGGAATCCTTATTTGGCATATGGCAGCTCACAGAGCACATCTGAATGAATTTTTCCCCTCTTCAGTGTCAGTTTTTGAAAGTATTTTTTTAATTTTATTTTATTATGTTAATCACCATACATTACATCATTAGTTTTTGATGTAGTGTTCCATGATTCATTGTTGGCGTGTAACACCCTGTGTTCCATTCAATACGTGCCCTCTTTAATACCCATCACCAGGCTAACCATCCCCCCAACCCCTTCTGAAAGTATTTTTGAAAGTATTTTGAAAGTATTTGAATTTTGTGCTTCTGTGATACCGAAGAAGTTAATGTTGCTCAATCTTTTCCTTTTAGAATGAGATCTTTTTTTCTAACATTTTACATAATGTCCTCAGTGAAGATCACGCCCTGGTGTCTAGAGCTGTGTCCATGAAGGTGGAAAATTTCACAGAAACCAGTGAAATAAATGAGCTCTTTGACTTATTTACTTACAACAAGGTAAAATCAGTTCTATATTTCCTTTTGTTTTGCACTCTTGCAGTAAGGTACATAAAATGGATTCTAAAATAATAGACTAATATATACTATACAAACTTTGATGCAAATAATCGTAATTTTATTTAGCAAATGGATTTCAGAAAATGTGGTTAAATCTGTCATCATCTAGCAAATATTATTCAAGTCCATATTAGGTGCTCAGTACCATCCATAATTATAAAAACACTGAGGCAACTTGCTACTTTTAAGGTGAACCCTTCTGTTTGGTAGAAATTTATCCTTAACATGTAAATATCTCAGCTTAAAATATTTTGTGTATCCTGAATTATTTATATGAAGAACATTTGTTCACCTTTCACCTATTAGTTAGTGACAGTCTACTATTTTATCAGCATATTTGGGGATAACCCAAACATTCAACTGACGTATGCAATGTAATCGGGAGAAAAACCCAGAATTTGCTTATCAAAATTGTGTCAGTATTTATATACTGACTTTGTTCAAACAATGGACTGTTTCTTGTCTTAGGGAGCATCTTTGGCCCGAATGCTTTCTAGCTTCCTGAATGAGAATTTATTTCTCAGTGCACTCAAGGTGAGTTTACAAAATTGTTACCTAGAAGGCAGGAAACATAAATTGTTTTGGGCATGTTATTTATTTTAACCTTAACTTTTCCATTCTTTTTAACTTCTCTATTTTTTACAGTCATATTTGAAGACATTTTCTTACTCAAATGCTGAGCAAGATGATTTATGGAGGCATTTTCAAATGGTAATTGTCCTACTTCCTGATATGCGTGTTCAATGAATGAATGAATGAGTGAGTGAATGAATGAATGAATGAATAAACTAAGGAAGCATTCACATAGAGAGTTGAGCAGAGTTCTGAATTTGGTCCTGAATACCACCCACTGAGGATTACTGTATAAATGAAGAATAGAAGAGCCAGCCATGTAGTTTCTTTTGGGAGATTGTTACCTGAAAAGATTTTGATGTAAATATCTGCTCTTGTGATGATTTTTTTAAAACAGGTCATCGATGACCAGAATAAAATTCTTTTGCCAGCGACAGTAAAAAGCATAATGGACAGTTGGACCCACCAGAGTGGTTTTCCAGTTATCACCTTAAATGTATCCACTGGTGCCATCAAACAAGAGCCGTTTTATCTTGGAAAGGTTAAAAATGAGACTCTCCTAACCCACAAGTAGGTACATTTGCTCCTCTGCCTTCACCTTCCTTGGGGTTGAGCTCCGACCAAATGGAAAGCAGCCTGCGGGTGAGGAAGCCTAACACCGGGCTGAGTACCACTCTTCTGCAGTGGGGCTCTGGGATGGCATCTTTTGCTCTGCGAGGGGTGTTCCTGGGGTGCTAGGATGAGGTGGAACCCCTGATGTCCTGAGCGAGGCCAGAGACTTGCACTGAGGGGTTCAAGGCAGTGCCCCACCCCCGGCATTTAGCATGACGCCAGCAAACAAAACTGTGAGGGTTATGTAGCCTCTTTGTCCTTCAGACAGAAGTAATGAATTACTCAGGATTCTGGGTGAGAGGCAGGCAAATAGAACCCAGCATGGCCTCACGTTAAGTAAGAGAAAAGGGGATCCGGTTGCAAGGTCGTCTTTTTTTTCCCCTGGAAATGGAACTGAATGGTCCCTGGTCCTTGAGGAATAGTTCCGCGCATGTCCACACGTGCATGTATGTGTGTATTGATAGCCATGCTTATACTATTAGAATTATGGCCTTTAGATTCCCTTATACCTGGGCTTAAATATCAGCCTCACCAAAATTCAAACCTTCGGTAAGTCTGATATAAAATCTCTTGAGTTTTAGTGCCTTATCTGTAAAGTAAATGCAGCAACGTCTATCCCAGGGGATTGTTGTCAAAAGGAAATGAAAAACTGAGTATAAAGCTAGTGTTCATCACTTCCTCTCTTCTTCCCTTCCCTTTCTTAACTTGTAAGACGATGTTCAAGTGTGTTGGATAACGTTCTGTTGTTCACATCTCACTGTGGTTAAGTATCAGTGTAAATGAGGGAGTAATTTTCAAATACTATCACCCAAATATGGAGGTCATCCTGCTCTTTCTTTAAAACCCCAGGGAAGAAGAACAGAACTGAATGTCCCTACTCACTCTGCTCTTCTGTGACTTTTTTTTAAGTTTTTATTTTAATTCCAGTTAGTTAACATCCAGTGTTCTGATAGTTTCAAGTGTATGATGTGGTGATTCAACACTTGCATACATCACCATGTGCTCATCACGATTCCGTGACTTTTGAGAAGATGTGTGCCTTAGCTGTTAGATCAACACAGACCCTCATTCAAAGTCTTTAAGAAACCAGACTTGTGAGCATTTGAGCAAGATCACAAGTCTGGTCCAAACCCCAAGGAAGTGTGACTCTTCAGATGACTAATGTCCTCCTGTGGTCATCTCCTTCCTCCAGGTCACGTCCACCAATGTGAGAAGAATGTCGGCATTCAGTAAATATGAATAATCTGGCTGATCCATGCTGAACGCTTTTCAGATGGGGAGAAAGCTTGAGGCAGAAAAGCATTTTAAAATGTTTGTCAAGCTTTTTCTTCTGAAATTACTCTTTGCCTCTCTTGGCACGGATGGGTTTGGGTCTGTCTGCAGCATTGAACAACCCCTGAGTGAGGCCAAGTGGCTATAATTTAATATAAACAGGTCTTGAGAGTTTCAGATACAGAAAGGAAGGAAGGAAGATAGATTGAAAGAAAGAAAAATTGAAAGAAACAGAAGGGACGGAAGGAAGGAAGGAATTCAGATACAAGATTGTCTTAGTAGCCACCTTAAGTTATAAGAAAAAGTAAAGAGGAAGACAGACTAATAGAGAATAAACAAATGGCCAAAGAAAAAACAGCTTATAAAAACAACAGTGAAGAGCCCCTGGGTGGCTCAGTCGGTTAAGTACCTGGCTCAGGTCGTGATCCCAGGGTCCTGGGATCGAGTCCGCATTGGGATCCCTGCTCAGCCGTGAGCCTGCTTCTCTCTCTGCCCCTCACCACACCCTTGTGCTCTTTCTCTCCCTCTCTCTTTCTCTTTCAAATAAATAAAATCTTTAAAAAAGAAAAAACGACAGTGAATAATCCTAAGAGCAAACCCTTGCCTATCCAGAGAGAATGACCAAAGAATTTGAGTCCTGTCATTTTATCATCTCAGTTAATATGGGCTCAGAGTTTATATCTTATGTATGAAAATTAACTGAATTTTTGGTTTCTTCCTAATAAGTGACACATGGATTGTACCTATTCTTTGGATAAAAAATGGAATTACACAGTCTCTAGTCTGGCTAGATAAAAGCAGCAGTAAGTAAGATTTATAAAATATCTTCACATATATGCATGAATATATATTACACCCATATATAAAGGCAGAGAATAAAATGTTGAAACGTATAGCCTTTGAAAAGCTATCTTGCTTAAAACTAAAATATTATTTAACATAGAGAGCTTTAAAGAAAAGTTTCAAATCAAAAGCCATTATATGTGAAAAAAATACAATTATATGGTAAGATCAGTATATATTTTAGAATTCCTTTACTTTTTGTTGGATGCATTGGGTTTATTGTTGAGGATTAAGAGGATATAGTATAAGCATATACTGGAAAATTTTTTTAGATGTACCATTTCACACTTTTCCCATATCCCTTTGTAGAAATATTCCCCGAAATGCAAGTTTCAGCTTATGATCATGACTGGGTGATTCTAAATTTGAATATGACTGGATATTACAGAGTTAACTATGATACATTAGGTTGGAAGAAGCTAAATCAACAGCTTGAAAAAGATCCTAAGGTAAGGTTGCTTTTTATATATATTATTAAATATCATTAATAATGCACTCTTAAGTCTTGTAGAGTCAAGCTTTCATGAACCCCTCTGGTGAGAAGAGACTCTGTCCTTCCCTAACCCCAAGCCATACTGGATTTTTTCCCTCACTCTTAGAAAGGGCAGATTTAGGTTCAATGTATTGGGCTTTTGACCATTAATATCATTTTTTTCAGCCATTTTACCTTTCTAGGTAAAAATCAGAATACCTTTTCCAATTAACCATTAGTTTTGTGATCTCAGACAAGTTACTTAAATGTTCTGTTTCCATCTCTTCACTTTAAATAGGAACAATACAGCTTTGTTACTTATCATGAGGACTAGAGACAATGTAGGTAAACATATGCTTACAGTTTCTAAGCCCTTAATGGGTACCCAGTCTATGCTAGAAAGTGTTAATTTTTTTAAAAAAATTATATTCTTACTCTCCCTGAGAGAATTTAGTTTACAAAATATCAATAGACTCTAGTACCACTTTACCACCAAACATAAGTCATTCTCCCTTATGTAAATATTAAAATGTTGGCTAGCTCTGGTCAGTCAGATTTTGATTGGTTGAATTAAACCAAATCTCCACTGGTGGAGATGGATGCTGGTGTCAGACTCTCTAGAGTCTCTAGAGTTGGCTCTGCCCCAAAACCACGGGCAGTTAGTTCACTGAGACACCATTCTTCAAGCTAGAGCGTTGAACTAAAAGATGTCTTTGGTGTCTCTGTCTTCGAGAGTTCTCTGAAACACGCAGCGACCTCTCTAGCAGAAGATGACCTTCGGTGTATTGGTCCAGAGCTTGGCTTCTGCGTCTGGTAGACTTGTGTTCATGCCTCAGTTTTCCCATCCATCTAATGATGTTTTAATAGACCAACGTTAAATAAAGAATTGTGAAGATTAGTCAGGTGATACGTGTATCATGTTTAACAGAGGTGGGACCCAATTCCCTACCAGAACATATTCAGTAATTAAAAAAATATATTAGGAGGCTTTTGAATATACTGGAAAATCCACACATCATAACATTTTATTTTTGAGTCTTTTTCAGAGTAGCTACCCTCTTACTGGTTTCTAAGGGCACTGTAAGCCATGCAAGCAAGGGCATGCCATTCTAGCAATAATTTCTGGAAACCATTGTAGACTTACTTATTGAAAAACTGAGGTCAGTTATTTCTACTACATAATTGGGGAGCAAATAAAACAGCGTGTCTGTTATTAATATTAATTTCGAAAATGGAAGTGTTATTACTGACAGAAAAGAAATGAGACCAAGGAAAGGTTGAAGTCTGGCTTGCTGAGAAGCTCAAAGCGAGTGTTGTGAAGATGGATTTTCTGGGACCAAACCCATGAAAATGCGTGAGGTGTTGAAGGAAGGGGATAGGAGGCTCTGGGCCCCTGAGGCCCCTCTAGCTGAGACAGAGTCCTGTGGCCTGTCCATGCCAAGGGGCTCAAGCCCAACCTTAAGCAATTGTGTTGGCAATGGACCCCTGACTTTTTGTGATTCCAAGCGCTCTGTTGGTGGCATTGGATCAAATTAGTAAAATCTTGACAAGACGGACACCGCTCAGAGGACATCAGTATTACCAAAATAGTGCTAAATAATACATACTTAAGGCTTCCCGTGCCAAAAATTCTCCTGACAACTATTTGGACTGTGTAATGCAATTGAACGTACACTCTCTATCTCGGAGAGCCTTTTAAACGTGGCTTCCCATTTTTGTTTTCACCTTGCCATGTTTTTCAGGGAGTTTTTTGGCAAAACTCTCTGCCAGATGAAAGACTTATGATTGATGTCCGGAGGGATCATTTATCAAAACCAGATGTATAATAAATAAATCATGGGGACTATCCTCAGTGATCACCATTTCCCTGTGCGTGAGACAATTCACGTAAAAGGGCTTCATAAGCGACCCTGATCTTGAAACACTGTTATGATTTTGCAGAATTATTTTATGGCTAAGAAATGTTCTCATTTTTTCCTGCCCAAATTTGGATCTAATTTGCAGGCCATTCCTGTTATCCACAGGCTGCAGCTGATTGATGATGCCTTTTCCTTGTCTAAGTGAGTATGTTGTCTTCACTGCTGGCTTTTAAGTGTACCTTGAGAATGTAATAAAACCTTCAGCCTGATCACCGTGCAGTGAAATTGCTTCTTCAGTTTATACAGGGCCCAGCTTATTCGGATTAGGATCAAGTTCCATGGGTACAGTGGAATTTTAGAACATAGAAGTTGCTGGGACGGACATCACCGTGGATGTACTTTGAGGGCATTGGGCTAAGTGAAGGAAGCCAGTCACAAAAAGATAAATACTATATGATTCCACCTATATGAGTTCCTTGGAGTAGTCAGAATCCTAGAGACAAAAGGGAAGGGTGGTTGCCGGGGGCAGGTGGGAGGGGGGAGTTTGGGGGAGTTAGTGTTTAATGGGGACCAAGTTTCAGTTTTACAAGATGAAAATGTATGTCGGCGTTTTAAAAGACTTCTAAGTCTACATCTCTACCTGTCCCCTCCTTTAAAGGAGAAGTTTTAAAAACGATGCAGTAGAGAAGTAAAGTAAAACGTTATCGTGTTTAAATATTTGGAGGATTATCACAGAAAGTATTAGAATTTTTATTTTTTAAATTTCCATCAGGAAGAAAAACTCGGGAAAACACAAGTGATTTGGGCTTGCATTTGTAAAGGCTGTTAAATATCAAAAGGGATACATTTAGGAAGGTTGTAGATGCATTCACATTTTTCTCTGACATTGTAAGTTAAGGAAATAGCTGACATATCAAAAAAAAATAGACTATCAATTGAGATTTTGAAGTAATTTTTTTTACCCTAGGGTGATGGCTATAGGTATAATTTTAATGAGATATGGCCTATGTTTTAGTGTACTACAGAAATACAGATTTTATTTCTATTACATTTATTCAGTACATTTATTCATCCAGATAAATTCATATGTGTCCAAAATTTAAATTTTCAGACAGTAAAATTAAGGAGTGTATATAATAAATTATCCAGCGTGTTCTCTCTGTCTTTGGCCTGTCCTATTTCTTGAGTGAATGTCTGTTTATTTTATCCTTCATTTCTCTACCACTTTTCCCTCTATGACCTGCAGCACATTTCTTCACCCGCTGCTTTGCTGAAACCCCTCTCTAGGAGCACCATGACTTTGAGACTGTTGACCATATCCTCCGGGAAACTTCTCTTGGTTTCTGGAGACTCTGAGACACAAACCCGGTTCCCTTGTGTCTGATTTTTCTTGTGTCTGATTTTTCTCCGTGCTCCCTTCAGACCAATCATGGTTCTATCATTTTCTTTTCTCTTTCCTTGGGACGGCTCATGCATTCTTATGGTTTTAGGGATCATTTTATTATGGGCACGTACAGTGCCCAGCAGATACAGGCCACTCAGTAAAGCTTTGTGAAGGGATATGTTCATGACTTCTAAGTCTACATCTCCACCTGTCCCCCCCCCCCCCCCGCCTTCTGCATATCCTGTGATCATTTAAACTCAGGACCTTACACAGTGGACTTTCTTTCTGTCTCTGAATTGCTCCTGCTATCAATTTCTCTCTGTCAAAGTGCCACGATTCTTCCCATCACCCAAACTTGAAACATCAGAGACATCCTTGACTCCTCTCTCTCTCTCCATCTGCCATTTGCCAACTGTCTTATCTCTTCTTTCTTGAGGATGTCTTTTGGATTCTCCCCCTTACTTACTACCTTCACTGCTTCCATGCTAAGCCAAGCACCCCTCATCTTTTACTTAGTCTGTTATGTTAGCTTCCAGCCTTCAGTTCCTTTAAATTCCATTCTGTCTTCTTCAGCACAGTGGCTATAAAATTTTTCAGCATCTACTTCGTGATGTCACCCCGTGTTGTTTAAACACCTTCCTACTCCATGTAAACTCTTCATCCTGACATTCAAGACTCATTACAGTGTTGATCCACCTTATTTTCCAGCTTCCACCTCTCAACTCCACACTGAAGAAATCCTGCACTTCGATTGCTTGGTCTGCTCATCAAACAGATTCCCGCTTTATCTTCTCTGTCATAAGCAGCCTTGCTCTTTCTCTCTCTCTGTTTCCATCTTACCCAGGCTTCACTGCCCTTCTCACTTTCCTCCTCCCAGGAGGCCTTCCCTGACTTTTCCATCACACACATGGGTTTTCCTTCTTTGCTACTTTTATTATATTCATTGCCTTTTCTCGGACTCATTAACAGCTTCTTATGCCTAAGTCTCAGCTTCTCCCTGAAAGAATAAGATCCCCAATGGTAGTCAAGAGTTGTGTCCTACACACTAGTTTGTGTTCCTGTGAGTATCTGGCAGAGCATTAGATAATGACTTCTGATCAGTACTTGTTGAATGGAAATTATAATCTCATAAGAATGCGTACGAAATGCACAAATATTCTTTTGCCCGCTGAGCAGTCCAAGAGTTGGCCTGGATTTTCCTCTAGTCTCCAAAAATTGGGGCACTTGAATGTACCAAATTGTAATGGAGCGTCTGTCAGCATTGCTTGGCTCCTACCTTATCAAGGAGCTGGGACCTCTAGCTTCTTGATTTCACATACTTATTAAAGTCAGGCGTCGAAGCATGGGACAAATATGGAAAGTGTGCAAATTACTTAGCGAGTGGAGGTTTTTTGAGTGTGTATTTTTTTGAACCAAACAGAAACAATTATATTGAGATTGAAACAGCCCTTGATTTAACCAAGTACCTTGCTGAAGAAGATGAAATCATAGTATGGTATGCGGTCTTGGTGAACCTGGTAACCAAGGATCTTGTTTTTGATGCGAACAGCTATGATATATACCCATTATTAAAGGTAATTTCCTTCTTTGTTGTGTGGTTTAGAAAAAGTCCTCTCTCCCTCTTTCCATAACTAGACAGCATCTGTGAAACACCTCTTCCCCCAAGTCATAGTCTATGAGTTCCAAATATATATTAATTTTCTTAGGAATGACTGGTTACTCTTAGTCATACTTTAGTCATAGACGTGGTCTAGGAGATGAGTATGAGAGAAGCTTGGAAAGGCCTCTAGTTCTTGGTGAAGTGACAGTGTGCCCTAAGAACCCAGAAGTGGATGGAAATGGTATGCCTTTTCTCTGATAGCAACTATTCTCCTAAAAGATTGTTAGTCAAACAGGAAGACTTCTAATAACCCTATATTCATCATTGAAATACTCTGAACTACAGGACTAGCGCTTCACCAGAGAGGCATGTTCCAGAAAAAGTAAACATTTTAAAGCTGCTTTTGCTGCTGGCAAGTGAGAGAGGAAAATGGGAATTCATCAAGCAATGACACACCATCATAACTGAAACAATAGAAAAGGAGAAAACTTCCATTATTAGATCTTAAACAGTGATCCTAAGAAAGATGGCTCAGGGCAAACCAAAGCAACAGTTAGGGAGCAGCCCTTTGGAGAGCTAGGGACCAGAAACAAATCAGAAAGTGGGCCAGATGATCATTCCAAGCAAGCTTCTGGGGCAATTGGAAGGTGAGATCACAAATACCTCACGGGTCCAGACTTTCTTTCCTCTGCTGTCCAAAGAGCTGGTGGAAACGTCCTTGCATGGGGGGACGGTGATCCAGAAAAGAAAGCACTTAACTGTGGGATCAAGGTGGCTCATTGATAAACTCTGATGCCTGGTTCTGGGTAAAGAAGTAAAAACTAGGATTTGTTTTTATTTTTTATTTGAGAGAGAGAGAGTGCACAAGCAGGGACGGGGCGGAGGGAGAGGGAGAAGCAGGTTCCCTGCTGAGTGGAGCCCCATGTGGGGCTCGATCCCAGGACCCTGAGATCATGTCCTGAGCTGAAGGCAGACGCTTAACCAACTGAGCCACCCAGGTGCCCTAGGATTTGTTTTTAATGAATGTCAATGAATAGCATCTACTTCGTGCTTGGGGATGTATTGTAAATGGATAACTTTCATAACCTTGCTATTCACCCAGCTGAGAGCTCAATTGAAGAAAATTTTTTTCAGACTCAAGGCTTAAAATTGTCCAAAGCATAAATCAGTTGTCCCAATTTTTCTTGGAGGTGTAGATACGAAGCATGGGAATGTTAAAGTAGAAATTTTAATGGTTTTAAAATTTTATGTTTCTTTCTCTATCTTGGACACACCTGAAAATGTTCCAGGTGATGTGAAATGGTAATAAGAGCTAAGATTTATCGAGTTCCTACGTTCGCAGTGCATATTCACATATGTAATATTGTTTTGTCCTCACCAAACTGTAATATTGGTATTCTCGGCAATTCCATTGTACCAATTAGGAACCTGAATGTAGAGAGGCTACAAAATCAACCAGTTACACGTTTAGTAACAAAGACAACTTCTCAGGAGATACCTGTCACTCCTCTATTCCTGTCTTTTCAGAGAAAGGGAAATACAGGCAAATTCAGTGTTGTGAGCCATAGCTAACTGCAGGTTTTCCTTATTGTTTGTAGAAGTATCTGTTAAAGAGACTTATCTCGATATGGAATATGTATTCAACTGTCATTCGTGAAAATGTGGCAGTGTTACAAGACGACTATTTAGCCCTGTAAGTATTTTTTTATTTTTCTATATTTAATATGTATATTCAATTTATATTCAATTCAGTTTATAATTGAATAAAATGATTCATGTTAAGAGACAGCCTTCCAGATGTATATTAGGAAGACCTCGATACCTATGATTTAACTGGGAGATTTTGTATGCTCCTTGAGACCAGCGTCTTTGGGATGGGTGAGCTACATGTTCCCCAGTAGGAAGTAGTAGTTTGGGATCTTAATTTACCTGCAAAGTACACGCATGGACACACAGGAATCTATAGCTCTGTATTCTCAAATCTTAGGCCCCTGGTTGAGGTTGTGAGTGTGTCCTACCATTGGTGAAGGGTTGTACTGTTTAAAACCAGCCTATACCAATGCATTGAAGGCATAGGGAGGCCAGAAGAGAAAAAAAGTCCTTTCCGTATGTTATTGGTGACAGAAATTCTGCCATTCATTACACAAATATGATGAGAGACGTTGCCTGAAATATTTTAGTCATTTGTGTGTGAGCATGAGCAAGTATTGCAAATGATTTCCATATTATTGGTTTGGTGAGGGCGGTAAGCATATTGTCATGATGGTCTCGGAAGGGGGTGAAAGGTAAAATAAGGCTGCAGTATCCCCAGCCTCCTGTGACCCAAGATTTGTAGGGAGAGAGGGGAGACGTGAGGGGAGCTTCTAGATTTAGGGAGGGAATTTGTTATCTATAACAGTACAGGGATTATGTTTACAGCTCTAATCAATATCAGGCTGAAATCAATCAGACCAAACAAGAAATACAAAATAGACAAAATGGGATTATTCTCTGTCAAGGGTATCCTTCCGAGAGGGGAGATATTTCCTTGCTAGGGCAGGCAACTGGAAGGACATGGGGTTGACTAGACACTTAGACGGGAGACGGTGAGGACTAGCGGGATAGTCAGTGGGCAGACGAGTTGGGTGCGTGAACTGGAGGACAAAAGTGTGCTCACTCAGGGCACCACAAATGTTAGCCAGCCATATCCTTGGCTCTCCTAAATTGGACTCAAGTGACCTGCTTTTTTTAGCTTCCTGGAGCCAGTTGTCTTCCAAGTAAACTTGGAGAGTTGTGTACTCATAGAAAACCCCGTCTTGCTGCATCCAACTTGGGATGGGGAAGGAGAGGGAGGGAGCGGGTAAATGAATGCTCAGAACTGTCTTTCAGAGGCCCTCCACCCTTGGACATTCTACTTCTCCTTATCGGAAGGTCAGGCCAGGCTGAGGTTGCAACTGGAGGGTGAAGCAACCCTGATTTGGCTCTTGCATTTTCTGGAAATTTAGGGCCAGTTTGAGTTCCTTTCCTCTGAATCCAAGTCAGAGAGAGTTGGGAGTATGGAGAGACACACCTCCAGGCATCGCTTCTCTGGACTGATTACTGTTCTTCGCCGTATTCTTTTTTTTTTTTTAATGTAATTTTGATTTTTTTTATTGTTATGTTAATCACCATGCATTACATCATTAGTTTTTGATGTAGTGTTCCATGATTCATTGTTTGCGTATAACACCCAGTGCCCCATGCAGAACGTGCCCTCTTTAATACCCATCACCAGGCTAACCCATCCCCCCACACCCCCCCCCGAACCCTCATTTTGAACTTACTTTGTTTGGAACAATAATGTGTAGTGCTGCTCAGCTGTCAAAACAAAACAAAAATCTCTCTTATTTATCTGGACACGAACATAAATAGCCAAATAGAGCAGAGGAAGAAACAAAAGTTCCAGCAAGGGAAAGCACATTGAGGAAAGAGAAAGAAACCCCTCCCTCTCCTTTCCGTGTATAGAGAAAAGAACTTCATTTTTGAGGGTATTAGATCAAATACTCTCAAGTCTTTTTTCTTTCTATCCATAAGGCAATTATTGTAAGAAAGGGAGGAAAACTAAATTGATAACAGATGTGGAGTGTGTGTACTCCCTCGTGTGTTTGAGGGAGATGAAGAATGGCAGTAATTTATTTCCGACTTTCAAAAAATACCAGTCTTAGGAGTTTATTTGGTGCCTGAGAGCCTCTCAGCAAATATTTCTCTGAGCCTTAAATAAGTTTGCCATCCACAAAAGCTATTTTTTCACAAACCCCAATGTTATCGGAAGGATATTTTAAAATACCCATCCTCTCATGAAACACATGTACTCGGAGTAGGAAAAAAAATAAATGTAACAAAACAAAATGTTTTTCTTTGTGCTTTCCTTTAAGAGTAGCCCTGGAAAAACTTTTTGAAACTGCGTGCTGGTTGGGCCTTGAAGACTGTCTTCAGCTGTCAAGAGAACTCTTCAAAAACTGGGCGAACCATCCAGAGAATGAGTAAGACTCATATTGGATTGCCCTTGGTTCTGTCCTGTTTCAACACCAATAATTTCTCTCCCTTTTCGATGTTCTCATTCTGGGAGTGATTGTTTTGTTTTTGCTTGGGTAGTCTGTCTCCTATTTTTTTCAAATATCCCTCCCCTTTTTTTTTCTTTTGCATTGTCTACCGTAGGTCTGGGTATGACAGTGGATTCGAATTTATGCAGTGTGTTGTCACCCTGGGCCGCTAATTGTCAGCGTGTCCCCTAATAAGCACTTGTGCGTATCTTTTTTTTTTTTAAGATTTTATTTATTTATTTGAGAGAGAGAGAGAGAGAGCACGAGATGGGGGAGGGTCAGAGAGAGAAGCAGACTCCCTGCTGATCAGGGAGCCCAAGGCGGGGTTTGATCCTGGGACTCCTGGATCATGACCTGAGCCGAAGGCAGTCGCCCAACCAACTGAGCTACCCAGGCACCCCATTTGTGCGTACCTTGAGTCTTATTTCGGTTGTTCCTCGATGGTTTATTATTGTGATTTATATATAAGTGTGTCCAAGGAGCTCATTCTCTATGAGTTTGCATTCCCTCTGAGAGCTGAGACGAAGACTATATTTCTGGTTTTACTGTGTTATGTCTAATGCATCACCTCAGGTGGACTCTCAAGAAATGTGATCATAAGACATGAGATAAGGAGCACCTGGCTGGCTCGCTCGGTAGAGCATCTGACTCTTGATCTCGGGGTCGTGAGTTCAAGCCCCACATTGGGTGTGGAGATTACTTTAAAATATATATATATATATATATATATATATATATATATATATATATATGAGCCCAAGCTGAATTATCAGTGTATGTTGATTGAACTATTATAATTTCCTTCTTTCTTATAACTCCTTAGTTTCTAAATGAATCTGATGTTCTTGTCTCACAATATTAATGCTAATGACAGTTTCCACAGTTGGCTTTCTCGATCCCTACTTTTGATCATTACATCTGAGACCTCAACATTTTTTTCTAGGTACATCCTTCTAAAAATATATAACATCTAAATAAACATATCACCTAACTACTATGAGAAATATCACTGCATGTTCTACCTTACAGAATACCTTCTCCGATTAAAAGTGTAATTTTATGTTATGGCGTCGCCTTGGGAAGTGAGGAAGAATGGGACTTTCTGTTAAATATGTACGCTAATAAAACAAAGGAAGAAGAAAGGATTCAACTCGCTTATGCGATGAGCTGCAGTAAAGACCCATGGATACTTAACAGGTGATTACAGTCAACTTATCTTTGGAGTTCCTGGTGGAGGAATGCAATTAATAGACCAAAGGGAGAAAAATAGAACATGTGCTCCTATAGGAACTCAAAGAATACCTGTTTGTGCCCTCCTGACTTAGCACCATATGGGATTTTAAGTCCACTTGTTGAAATTTGCTCTTTCTATTGGATGATGTTTGTGCATTTATTTTCTGCAAATGCATTTTTGCAGATATATGGAGTACGCCATTACTGCATCTCCTTTTGCTTTTAATGAAACAAATATCATTGAGGTTGTGGCAGCATCTGAAGTGGGCCGGTACATCGCAAAGGACTTTCTAGTCAACAACTGGCAAGCTGTGAGTGAAAGGTAAGAAGGGAATGCAAGGTTGGTCATTGGTTTGGTGCTAGATGTTCAACCTTAGTCTGACTAGGTTACAAAAGTCCTTTGCACGGACCAGAGAAGTGATGATTTTTCTTGCGTTTAGTCTCATTTGTGGAAGAGAAGGTCACTTACCCTCAGTTTTGGCTTTCTGTATGAAAGTGGGTTTGCCTGGGGTTATACCTACCTGTCTCCCGGCTTTGCCCACTAAGAAGTTTGTCATCAGAGACATAGAGTAGAACAAGTCATGTTTTTTTTTTTTTTGGTGTGAGTGCACACCAACCATTCACTTATTTTGGGAGGTAGACCACTATATTACAAGAAACAATGTTCATGACTGTGTCAGTCTGGCTGTTGCTTGTGTCTTATTTGTCAGATTCCCTTTACGTATCTGGTTTCCATATTCTCGAACTTTCCATATTTCTTACCTTTTAAGATTAAATCTGCTTCCTTCGTAGCCCCCTGTTGGGTAAAATGTACACTGACATGCAAAAATCAGACAGCATGCCCTTGATGGTTCGTCTTTCTAGCACATGACTTAATCATACATTCCTGAAAGCCTAGAATAATGCGTCCTACAAGTACTCACATCTGCTAGAGTTAGCAGATACTTAGCAGATCCAAACACCTGTAAAGTTGGAAGGTACCTTTCATAAATAAGTTTATTCTTTTGGAACAGAAAGTATATTTAGAATATAAATGTTTAAGAATGTGAATATAGGGGGTTCCTGGGTGGCTCAGTCAATTAAGCATCCGACTCTTGGTTTTGGCTCAGGACATGATCTCAGTGTCGTGAGATCAAGCCCTGCATCGCTGAGCGTGGAGCCTGCTTAAGATTCTCTCTCTCTCCATGCACTGCAGCACCCCCATTTCTAAAAAAAGGATATGAATATGGCTCTCTTACAAAACAAAATCCTGCAAAGTTTTTCTTTTGTAAATGTTTATTGAACTCCTTTAAACACCAAAAAAAATGTGCATTTAAATCAGAAATTTACAACATGTAGCTAAAAGCTTGTTTGCATAGTACCATTTTCCTGGCTCATCGCAGAACACACTTACTGAGAAAATTGACCTTATGTCCACTGTTAAATTATCTATCATTCTAAGTTCATTGCTTCTGGCAGCCTTATGAATTCCTTAAATCTCCTCGGATTCCAAAGACCTTGGGGGTAAATGATGTCTTCCATTTTTGCTTAAGTCGTTAAAGATAATGCCCTCCTTCCTAGGTCCCACTGGGAACTGGGGAGCTGGGATTGAAATGAAAATTATTGACATTGGTCCCCTTGGTCCCTGAGGTTTCAGAGATTCCAGCCACACAGGGTTGTCTCTTTGTTTCTGTTCTCTCTCCCTGGAGTTTGTCACAGAAGCCCCGTCCCTGCGTACCCCCTCTAGGTCTGGCTCTGCCTGGCCCATGAGGCTGCCTGTCCTTCTGCTGCTGTGGTTCGTAATGCCCACGGGCCTTCACTTCAGCTATTGTTCTTGACTGTTTCCTACGCAACAATTGAGGAGCAGTTGTGGAATTAAAACGCTGAGAGCACAGCTCCTTTAAGAACTGTGTGATGATTTGCCTGAGGGCCCAACGGTGATCTCCTCTGTTCCTTCCTATGCACTGCTGGGCCCTGAGGAAGACAGAGCTTCACGATTTTGAGCCAGGCTTAGTGTTTAGCTGTGCCTGGCACCTGGTACGTCCTTCTAAGTGCTGAGGATCGTACTTCTGTCGTTGTGGCTCAAAGTGACATGGTGAGCCCAGGCACAACATTAGAAATCTCCTAGAGTGGTTCAGTAACCTCAAGGCTCTCAAGCCCACCTACCTCCTTAAAAATCAGAATCCACCAAAGTAGGGCAGGAAATCTGCACCTTTCACCAGCTCCCGGGGTGATGCTGGTATGGTTTAACATGAAACCAGCTGACCCCTGATTAAAAAAATCATCTAAGGCTGCACTGCTCAATATGATAGCCACCAGTTAATCCGTGGATCTCTAAATTTAAATTTGAATTGACTAAAATTAAAGAAAATTTAAAATCCAGCTCCACCATTGCACAAGTCCTGTTGTAAGAGCACGAAGTGACCAACAGCTACCATGCTGGACCGCTCAGGTACAGAACATGGCCATCACTGCCGAGTTCAACTGGACAGTGTGCTCCCAGGGGTAAACCCGCCCCTTGGTTCATTTTTCATCCCCTTTTCCTCTACCACACACAGCACATGTGCTGAGAAAACCCCCCAAAATGGCTTTGAGCAACTCATGGGAAAGACCGCTCTCAATTTAAGTGACTTGGAGTGTGTTTTAACTTTTATTCCTCAGAAGAACCGTTTTTTTCTGTGTTTAGAGAACGGGAACACGTTGGCAACACTCTCGGGAAAGTCCATCGTGTGACGATTTATTTACATCTGATTTTAACCAAAGGGCCGAGAAGTGATGGGTGGCAATTTATTTCAATGATGTGTGTACTATATTAAATGGATGGAATTCCCCACTTTTTTTTTTTAACTCTAAATGGGTCTTTTGAACCTCAAGAAGCTCCTAGAATTATAGGACACCTCAGTGGCTCAGTAGATTAAGTGTCTGCCTTCAGCTCAGGTCATGATCTCGGGGTCCTGGGATCGAGTCCCGCATCGGGCTCCCTGAGTGCTCAGTGGGGAGTCTGCTTCTCCTTCTCCTTTTGCCCCTCCTCCCCACTCATGCTCTGTCTCTCTCTCTCTCTCTCTCAAATAAATAAATAAAAATCTTAAAAAATAAAGAAGCTCCTAGAACTGTAAATGTATGAACTTTTAACCATGGCTTGAATATTTTAATCCCTTATCAACAAGATGTCGTGCTCATAAAATAGATGCCTATTTATAGCAAATTCATCTCAGTTCACTCCTCTCTCACATTCTGCTACAAAAAGTCTTTCAGACTCAAATAGGTTTGCTTTCTACAACTAATACATTTTTAAATTTACTCTTTATTCATTTATTTAATAGTAATTTTAATATTGATCAGTCTTGCTGAATTGTGCAAATGATTCTGTTTGAATGAAGAGTGATAGTATTTATAGATTGTTAGAAGGAAATAAAAGTGCAAGTTAATAATCAAAATGTTATACACCCTAAAAATGGCTCAAAAATGCTTACTTAATTCTTTGTACATCAGAACATTTAAGTCATTACTTAAACAGTTATATTTAACATGAAGACTAGCATGTTACCAGTCTTCATATAATAATAAAGACAACATAAAGGATCAATGCACAAATGCCTCTGACAAATTAAATTTTACATTAATTATGTGAAAAAGACTTATTCTGAACTTCCTGAAATGTGACTGATTCCTAGCAAGTTAGTTGCGAAATTCGTGTTTCTCCGGTATGTTTCACTGAGCATTGTTCATGGAATATGAAAGACAGTAGCCTGATCAGTTTGGGAACCATCTGTGTTAACCTCCACTTTTGCAAATTCACAGTATATGCTAGCATCGTAAAGACCCCAAGAAGCCCCACAGAAGGACATCTAGAGTTTTCCGTACCTCTTTCCTACATCTTACAGCCATAATCCTGCTACTCACTGTCTATGTCATGTAAACAGAATGTCATTTTGCCAGGAGATCAGTTGTTCTGGGAGAGAAACAGACGAGAAACGGAATTCTCCAACACTCCCCTCTGGAATGCAACTAGAACAACTGTTTATTGTTTGCCTGTTAGTTAACATGTTGGCCTTGGTTTCCTCTTATATAAAATGAAAGGTATCCTATTTGATCAATTCCAAGGTTCTTTCTTGTAATAAACAGTTATCATCTTGCCATGCCAAGGTCCAGTTAGTTTAAGCTCTTGTCAGGGATATAAGGTGATGAGGATGTGCTACCTGAGAAATGCTGTAGAGGAGAGCCGGAGAAGGTTTGGGGACCGAAAGAGAAGAATGGGATTTAAGTGGGATTTGAACAAACAGTGGGAAAAAAATGACCTTCTGCATGGACCAGAGGATGCCAGCAAATGCCTGGGGGCAGGACTGAGCATCTGACTTGGGACCGGTCACAGTAGGTGGCTGGAACTCGGGGCTCTGGAACAGAGGAGACGGGGCTGGTCCAGTGTTAGAGCTGAGGGCTCTGGCCAGCAACAGTTCAGGTCCCATGTACTTCCCAGGAAGCCTGATCTGAAACTGTATTTGGGAATACTGTATTGAGGCAAACAACTTCAGTTTGGTCCTGCCCCTCGCTCCCATGTTTGGAGCATTGCACTGGTTGCTGTGGGGTATTTAAGTCCATAGTTGGGCCAAAGATGATCTTTTGAGTCCCGATCCCAGTGAGGAAACCTCCACTGACCATAAAGACATCTCGCAGGTTAGGGAAAGATGCGTCTGGCCCCTCAGCTGTGGATGGGTCTCATGGAAGAATGTGTGGATAGAGATGAAGCAATAGGACTTGTATGAGTTGTTACTGTAGGCAGTAGAAATGGTGTTTCTGCCATGTCATCCTGGTCAGGTGCTTTTGGCTTTTTTTTTTTTTTCAAGATTTTATTTATTTACTTGTCAGAGAGTGCACAAGCAGGGGGCATGGCAGGCAAAGGGAGAAGTGGGCTCCCCACTGAGCAGGGAGCCCGATGTGGGGCTTGATCCCAGGACCCCACGATCATGACTGAGCTGAAGGCAGATGCCCACCCTACTGAGCCACCTGGGTGTCCCCTGCTTTTGGCTTTCTTAAAACCATGTAGGCTTCACAGCCTCCAGGAAAACCCTAGTTTTATTTGAATATAGAATACAAAGTATGATCAGTTTCCTGACCTAAAATGAATCTTACCCCCTTCTTTTTCACCAAAGCCTTGATTTCTTCCTCAAATGTTGTTACACTGGCTAAGCATGAAAGCTTGCACACATTCCCGCTTCCTCTCTGTTGGGTTTCATGATGGGGAGCACACAGCTGAACGGAGAACTAGAAGCACAAGCAAACGGAGAACAGTCAGGTGTTACGGAGAGGTTCTTTTACCTTGGAGTATTATACCAACATTAACTCTTGCAATTTTTAATTTCAAGTATACGTTTTTAAAGTAAGTCAATCGTGTGTATTAACTATCTACCTTCAATAGAACAGAATGGTAGTTGAACCCTTTCTTGTTGGGTCCAAAGCATTAACCCTATTTTAATTTTCTTTCTTCTTTAATGCATCCCAAAGTCTTTATTTACCTTTTTAACCACAGCAAGGCTTCGGGCAGGTATGTATCTGTTGTTTTTCCATAACAGTGTTTCATGGTTTTTTTTCTGGATGATCCTTGTTGGACATTCAAGGACTCGAAACTAGAGGGGAAGTTTCAATCATGGTGCCTGTTTGAGGGCGAGAAAGTGAAGCCGGAGTACTTAGCCCTTTGGTAATCACCAACATGTGGAGAATCTTCAAAGACATGGATCCTCTCTCCAAAAAGCATATGCAAATACAAAATTTTAAATAAGCTTTCAGGGTAGGTTAGGCAGAGTTTCTGAAACTGATCCCATATTAATTACTGTTTTTTAAGGAGCATAATTGGCATATTTACTTACCCCTTTTAAGTTGTCTTAATTTGAGGTACATGACATCTGTTTTAACCACCTCATTTAAAAAGATAAAAATGGTTGCGGTTTTTATGAAGAGCTTTTTATATTTAAGTAAAGCTTTCAGAACTATGTGGACCCAAATTGATATTTACCTATGAATATTTCCTTAGTGCTGATAAAATTTTCTATATAATAGATTTCCTATTAAATGATGAAGCCAAACCAGTTCATACATGTTTTTGCGTAGATCTGGGACGTAGGAATCAATAGGGGCTGTGCACTTGGCATCTACCTGCTCTATAAAATACAGCTTTATCTTGCAAAACATTTTCCACCTCTGATTAGCATCTTGTTGCTTTGTAGGTATGGAACACAATCGCTGGTTACTCTCATGTATATAATAGGGAGAACCATAAGTACAGACTTGCAGATCACAGAGGTAAGTACTTTAGATATCCTGAATTATAATGATAATTTAGAAGCCATTTTTCATGTAATTTGGAGCTGCTAAAATTGAAAACGACAGGCTTATTGGAATTACTATATTCCGTGCCTCCGTTGGGGTTATTTTCACTGTGTTGTGCAGGAAGTGGCTTTCGATTCCATCTTGCTCCTGAAATAGAGACCATTCTTGCTGGTAGAGGGTTGGACTCCATCCTTGCTCACCTCGCTTGACTGCAGTGCCCTCTGGCTAGGACTCTCGGCCCTCAGTCCTTGCCCCGCTGTCGAAGCTTCAGGAACTCATCAAGTGATGAGAAGACATTTTTACTCTTTTCATTATAACCTGGCCCCTGCCAGCCTCTCTGGCTTCCGTTTTTGCCTGCCTCACTGCCGAGTGTAGGAGACGCTCCCCAGCACTTTGCCTCCACTGATGCTGTACCTTTTACAGATTTTCTTTAATTATCATGTTGCTTCACATTTTTCAGATTTTGGAAATGCCCTACCTTCTGATTTGGGTGGCTTCACCCTGCCTGTCCTTGGCTGGATGATTCCTAGTTATCCTTTAAGACCCTGCTCCAACCACCTAGTCTAGGAATTTTTTAATTAACTGATTTACACCCTCTCCTCCTGCACGCTCTTCAGTTATCCTGTGAATACCTGTATCATAGCGCTAACCACCTTATACTATAATTGGTGTATAAATGGGTCTGCTCCCTGAGGCTCTAAGGAGCTCCCTGAGGAGGGAGACCACATTTTCGTCAGACCTGTATTCTAGAACCTAGAAGAGGCCTGGCTACTTTTCTTTTTTTAAGATTTTATTTTTAAAGTAATCTCTCCACCCAGAGTGGGGTTCGAACTCACAAACCCGAGATCAAGAGTCGCACACTCTACCCACTGAACGTGCCAGGTGACCCGGAGCTTGCCGTTTCTAGGCTCTGCGTCCTCCTCAGCTGAATTAATTACTGTTTTTTAAGTAATTAATTTGTGCTCAGGCATTTTTTTCAAAAAATATTTACTGAACTCAATTGAGATGAAATTGATGGACAATTAAGGCAGGCTTTCTCCACAGGAGGCAAACGTAGCCCCAGGCTTCTGTTGTCCATAGCCCTCTCAGTTGGAGGAGGAGGAGTCCTTGCTCACCCAACTTCAAGTTCCAGCTCCACGGAAGGACTCTGGTTGGTCCTACCTGGGTCCACATGCCCCAGTGACTGTGGACCGGTGTGTGTGTCGGGGTGGGGGTGGGGTGTGTGTGAAATACTCCAGTGGCTCAGCCTGGGTCATGTGCCGGCATTTGGAGCCAGCCCCACCCAAACCACAGGCACTGGGATAGGGGAGGAGTAGTTCTGGAAAGAAAAGGGGATCCTGTATCCAGAAAGTAAACTAAGGGGCCAAAGCAAATATCTATCAAACACACCCACACACACACACACACACACTAAAACAAGGGTAATATATAAATACAACCTCTACACACCTAGAGCATAGGTAAAATTAGAAAGATTTACGATACCAAACACTGGCAAAGAGGTAAGGCAACTGGAACTCTCTTTTTCTGCCAGCGAGAAGGTAGCATGTACAACTCCTCTGGAAAACAGGCGGTCTTTTAAAATGTTACTTAGATACGTGTGACCTAGCAGTTCCATTCTTAGGTTTTTACTCAGGAGGAATTAAAACCCATATCCACACAAAGACTTGTTACATAAATGTTCATGGCAGCATTATTCACGTTAGCCAAGAACTGGAAACCATCCACACATCCATCAGTAGGTGACTAGATAGGGAAAATGTAATATATCCACACCAGGGAATACTATCCTGCAATTAAAAAAAAAAAAGAATAAGTTTGTGTAACAACATGGATACATCTCAAGATGATTATGCTGAGTTAGAAACAAAAAAAACCAGACACATTCTGGGAAATGCAAATATAATCTCTCGTGACAAAAGGCAGATCAGTGGTTGCCTGGGATGGAGGGAGAGCTCCATTGCAGAGCGCCTGAAGGAATATGTGGGTGATGGAAATGGACTTTACTGTAGCTAGATCCTAGCTCTGTGTTTTACGGGCATATAAAATGAGCAGCACTCACTCACTTGTCACACTTCAAGTGAATACGGTTTCTTGTCCATCAATTTCATCTCAATTGAGTTCAGTAAATATTTTTTGAAAAAAATGCCTGAGCACAAATTAAACACTGTGGCCCGGAATTATATTAGTATGAACAGAAAGGGCCTGTATAAATAAGGAAGGAAAAGCAATCACTTCTTGGTCTTTTGGCTGAGATCAAGGGTAGTGTCTCTTCTTATCAGGTTAATATCTCATACATCCTCTATCCAAGGATAAGATATTAAGGGGATTTATGGAGCAGGAAGCTCCATCCACTCCACACATCGACCTGGTTTAAAGAAAAAAAAAAAAGGAGGAGGAAGGAAAATCAGCTCCCCTGCCCCAGCAAATAAACCAATAAATATATAGGTCATAAAGGCCTGAAGTTTGATTGTGAGCCAAAAGAGAGAGTGAGAGAGAGAGAGAGAAGCAGTCAGCTATGTAGTTGTTATTATGAGAGAGGAAGAATCACGAATTCCTGAAGGACTTCTCTATGTGTGAGTTTTGGCCTGCCTGAGGCTGAGCTGCCAGGACCTGACTTATCAGGGGTTCCCTGGACAGGAGAGGGAGGGGCACCCAGACATGCTGGAAGGAAGGCTCCAGAATGAAGGCCGAGTTTGTGTTGGCAACGAAGGGCCTCCGTTCTTCTTTGTGTCTAGAGAACCCAGGGAAGTTTTATTTGCCATTTCATGAATGAATGAAGTGCCCATAAATTTAGCAGTCCTTGGAGTTCCAAAACTCTAGAGTCACTGACAGTTTGTTTTAAAAAAAAAACCAACAAAAATACTTTCAACTGTGGTGAAATTTTTGCCATTTTGAAAACAAGTAAATTAGCTACTGTGAATGTCCTTGTCAAAAATGTAGTAATCATTTATAGATTATAGTCCTGCTGTCATCTCTCTGTTCACGGGATCATACTGAAAATATGGTCTGGTCTTCGTATGGCACCCAGCGGGAGCCTGGCCTCACGCTCCCAGCATGCATGGAGCCCCACCGACAATCCCACAGACCCCTACTCGCCTCCCACACACTGCATATGGTACTGGGTTCTGGGCAGCTGTGGGAGAGGGCAGGAGTTTTGTTCGTGGTTCCTTAGCCTACGTTTTGCTCAAAACTTACTTTTTGGGCACCTGGGTGGCTCCGTCGGTGAAGCATCTGCCTTCGGCTCAGGTCATGACCCCAGGGTCCTGGGATGGAGCCCCGCATGGGGCTCCCTGCTCAACGGGGAGTCTGCTTCTCCTCTACCCTTCCCCCCGCCAGCTCATGATCTTACTCTCTCTCAAATAAATAAAACCTTAAAATAAAAAGAAACTTACTTTTCTTTTACATGGTAATTAGGCTGGATGGCCCCATCACTCAATTTCAAGTACATTAGGTGTAAGTGACATTTTGTGAGCCGCCATAGATACGTTGTCATCTCAAATGTTCCAAATTCAAAACCAGGAAAACAGTATGGAGGTTCCTCAGAAAGTTAAATATAGAACTACCCTATAATCCACTGATTGCACCACTAGGTGTTTACCCAAAGGATACAAAAATACAGATTCTAAGGGGTACACGCACTCCGCTGTTTATAGTGGCATTATCAACAAAAGCCAAACTATGGAAAGAGCCCAAATGTCCATCGACCGATGAATGGATAAAGAAGACGTGGTCTCTATAGATACACAATGGAATATAACTCAGCCATCAAAAAGAATGAACATGCAACAATATGGTTGGAGCTAGAGGGTGTTAGGCTAAGCAGAATAAGTCAGAGAAGGACAAATATCATATGATTTCACTCATATGTGGAATTTAAGAAAGAAAACAGATGAACATACGGCAAGGGAAAAAAAAAGAGAGAGGGAAGTAAACCATGAGAGACTCTTAACGATAGAGAACAAACAGGGTTGATGGAAGGAGGTGGGTGGGTGGGGGATGGGCTAGATGGGGGATGGACATTAAGGAGGACACTTGTTATGATGAGCACCGGGTGTTGTAAGTAAGTGATGAATCACTAAATTCTACTCCCGAAACCAGTATTACACTATGTGGTAACTAACTAGAATTGAAATAAAAATCTGGAAGAAAAAGTAAGTTCTAATCCAGTGACACAGAAATAGACCTTTTGGAATATGACGTATTAGTTCACTGGGGTCTGGCTTAGACATAATATTGCGGCAGATGTTCCCATAGCTAAAGGCTTGAGCTGACTCAGTGAAGGAATCTAGTCGGGGATAAGCCTACTCTCTAAATATTCTTAAATAAAGGATAACACTTGTAAGGGTCCAGATGTTAGGGGCCGGTTTTGAGCCTTGGGAGTTGCAGCGTTTCTTCTGAGATAAGAGAAGTTCTCCCTGTGTGTCTGTCCACACATCTGGTGTGATATTCAGTATGCATTCGGTGAGTCGTTACTGAGCACCTGCCCTGTGCTCCGGGGCATAGAGCAGGGAATCAAATAGACGAAGCTCCCCCTTCACGGGACTTCTGGTCTACACCTGATTCTTCAGGGTAGGTGTAGTCTTCATCACCTGTTCTCAAGCAGGGTCTCCCCAGGAACACACAGTCCGTGCGCGCGCACCTTCCTACCCACTCTGGCCGCCACATGCGCTCCATTTGCAAAATCCATTTGCTCCTCCACGTGAACGTTGCCTTATTCTGTCTCACGACCCATCCTCCCTTGGTGCTTGCAGCTGCAGCAGTTTTTTGGCAACATGTTGGAAGAGCAGCAGAGGCTCACAGTCCACGCCAAATTACAGACAATAAAGAAGAAAAATCTGGAAAACAAAACACGCAACATGAGGATGGCGGCATGGCTATGGAGGAACATGTAACCAGCACCCCTCCTGGCTGCTAGAATGGATTTCACTCACACTTTTGTCTCCCGGGGCCTCGTGAGTCTGCAAAACCACATGGGTTGTTATTTGTAGGTCAGTCACATTTGCTCCTCAGGGTCCTTCCTGTTCTTCCTGGGCTGTCCTGTTTGGCCCCGAGGCTAGTGATTCCCCAGGATGTTGCCAACCCAGGGGAAGATTTCGCTTTCCTGTTGGGCCGTGAAGCCACAGAATTTACTCGGGGTGCCTTGTAAAAACAAATTTACCTTAGAAAACCTTGCTTATTCTGTTGTGAAAGCCAGCGGAATATTGGATCATTGGCCAACTGAGCACATTCTTCTCTGAGGGAAAACACAGACTTGCAATACTCTGGATTTTATGTGGTTCAATATTTAAAAGCATCATGAGCAAATAACACAACAGTGTAAAGAAAGAGAAACCAGAAAAATAATACTCACTAGGACCTAGAGAAGCCAAGGAAACAACATTTTAAAAAGAAGGAACAGATCATTCTAGGAGCCATGTGAAGTGCCTGAAGGGCCAGACATGGGTCTTCTGTCCATTTCTCTCTTCCCACAGGGCCTATCACATTGTGCCACACATTACAGGCCACTGAAGTTTGGGGCGTCACAAAAAGAGCCAGGATCGCAGGATCCGTGACGTGCCCTTCAGATTGTGGAGGCCAGAAGGACAGGAAGGAATCTCCCTGAAGCCGGAGACTGCATCCCCACCTGTGGGCCGGACACTCACTCAGCCCAAGTTTATGAGCAAAAATAAGGATGTCAGCAGACAGTAGCCATAAGGGACTGATCTGCAGCACAAAGGGAAGTGGTCAAATAAAGAGAAAGAGAACGAAAAGGCTAACCACAGCAGACTCTTTACAGCTCTGCACTCAGGGGACTAAGTCGGAAATGTGGTTTCATTTGACCAAATAGAACCTGCTTATAAGTGGGGACAACTTGAAACGCATTCATCAGTTACAACGTCGGGAATTGGCTTAGTTCTGTTACCCCGGATTAAATCGGGATGGCTAAGGCAAATCATCCCACTCTAGATTTTGTGTGTGTTTAATTCTGTGTTTTCATCTTGATTTTGTTTTTGTAGAAAGGGGCTAAAACTACAGATCTCCGATCTACCTCAGAGGGATGTAAAGGTTAAGGAAGGCTTTAAATATGTCGTATGAGCTCAAGGCCATGTGATCTAGGGTTTTCTCCCCCTCTCTCTTGTGTAAGTCAATGCAGCCACAAATTAATATGCAAAAAACCAGAGTTGGCTTTTGTATTCGCTTCACAAGAAGATGCTCCCTGAGCGAGCAGGAGGCCATGGGACGTGGCCCCAAAACCAACTAAAGCACTGCCTCCTCAGACTTTGACCATGGGTCATAGGTCAGAGAGCTTTTTCTTTAAATTTAGAAATGTACAACTTAAGCAATAAAATATTACCATGTGTTCAAATTCTTCCGTGTGAGGTATTTTCCGGTGTCTTCTAGAACATTCTCTATTTCCTATCATTCCTTTGATCACAGTCTCAGCTTACAATAACCATGCCACACGTCTTCTCTCTTGCTTTTCTCTTCCTCCTCTTCCTCTCCCTCCTGTCTCCCTTGGGCTCCCTTCTTCTTTTCCAGTAACCTCTGCCTGCCTCCTGCCTGGCTGTCCGCGTCCCCCTTCCTCAGTCTTGCCACCCTGCTGTGCCCTCGGAGGCTCTGACCCTGGTCCCCCAGTGTGGGTGACGCCAACACTGCGTGATTCCACCAGAGGAGCACCTAGGCGTGGCTCTCCAGGCCATCTGTTGAAAATCAAAATCCGGTTACATCTTAGCTTCTGTGGTCATTAAACAGCACTGAAAGTGTTTATCAAATGCCCAAATATTTGGTTAAGAGTCCTTCCTCTAAATAGGAAAAAGAACTTCGAATAATGTACATTTTTTTTCTTACACGGAGGAAGCCGGTGATCCCAGATAGGCATTACATTTTATTATATCATACTTATACTTAGGATAAAATGGAGTAATTATTGCTTGATTACGGTGATCGCCATAAGTCAGGGAGCAAAACTGAGGCAGATTTGTGTAAATGGTGTAAAAACTTTATTAACCGATGAACCAGCCTATCTATTAGCACCCCAACCATAAAACAATTTCTCTGACCCATCCAGTGTACCCAGTCTGACTTACGCCGTTCACCCTAGAAAAAAGTTAACAAGGTGGACCACGTGGTCATGCGTCTTTCAGTAATTAGAAATGAAAAGTTTTCCCTCACAGTCTTCTGCCTTTTTCCTGTTCAAACCCACTCAGTGACTTGTCCTCACTGAGTCTAAGTGAGAGAACAAATGCTTTGGTCTTGAAGACATGAGATCGTATGTAATTTAGAGTTCTGGGGTCAAGCTGCCCAGCAATTTATTCTGAGGAATGAGGGAAGAAGGAAAAAGAGATGAGATTGAAGAGGGAAGTCTTCTTGGTTACTTTTCCTCTTTGCTCCAACAGATGTTTTGTTTCCATCCAAACTCTAGCAGGATTAATATGTCCAAAGCAAAGCCTTACATGGGACTTGGGAGTAAATAGAACTGCCTCCCCCACACAGAGAATCAGGAATCAGCATTCGAGACCAGCCAGCTCTTCTCTGGAATCCGGCAACATTCAGCGAAGATATTCTCTACAACACACCTATCTAGGAATTGGTTGGGCTTTTCCTCTTCTCCTTTCATAAGCAGGTTGGTCCTTAAGGTGAGAGCAAGGCAAGCCTCTCCACCATGGGGAGCCAAGGGGGAGCTGTGGAGACCTGAAATGGGTGGAAGAGCTTGGGTGAGCAAAGGGGGAGTCTACACCATGGGAAGCAGCTTGGTGCAAGATGGCAGAGCCCAAGGAAGTGAGTAGGATAACCCCACAGTGCAGGGAGGGGCTTATGACATGGAGAGTCAGAGCCCAAACAAGGTAAGAATGGGGAGTTCAAGTCCTAGTGGGGTGAAGAGGACTCCCCCAGGCCAGGGCAGTGACCCAGCATGAGGTATCAGAGCCTGAGGATGGTGAGGAGGGCATCACATGGGGTGGGCGAGAGCAGCAATAGGAGCTTGGTTACCACAGGCGAATGAATCAAATACAAAAATACGCGAATGATAATAGGACCCAGGTTTCTCACCGCTGGAGAAGAGCATAGCAAAAATTCAAAAAGAGATCTGGAATGAACCTTTGGTCATTGGATTGGAAACGGAGGTACCGATGTGAACAGTCCTCATTAGTATGATAGAGTCATATACAGAGATGTAAATATGTGTAGACGTATCATACTTTCTATGTGAAGAGATACGGATATATAGATACAGATATGGATATAGATATACATGTCAACATCAACCCTACCTTCTCAACTAAGGGGGCCCACGCGCAGCAACATCCTACTAACAGTGAGCACAGCCCAGATGTTGGCTTCTCCATGGTCTGCTGTATGAACCAGGGCTCCTCAGAGAAATGGCTGATCTCAGGGCTTTGACAGGAAAGGGACAATTGGAGATGGAACATCTTTTTGTACCGAAAGACAAGGACATGCTCAAGGAATGATGGGGACATGTCAAATCCTGATCCTTGCCAAATCGACATCACATGAATCTAATCATGAGGAAATAGCGGACAAACCCGAACTAAGGGACAGGCCACAAACTAGTCTTTGAAAGCCTCAAGGTCATGGAAGTAAAGAAAAGATAGAGGACCATCTTAGACTGAAGGAAGTTAAAGACACAGGACAACAAAGTGTAACACGTAATTCAGAACTGAATCCTTTCGCTATAAAGAACATTGGGACAACTGGAAACATTGGAATGAAGTCTGAGGGTTAGATACTAGAAATGTATCAATGTTAATTTTCCCACTTTGACAGGTGGGTTAAAGTGGGAAAATTAATACACATCAAGAGGTGAACTTACTTCTTAAGGATTCAGGAAAAAAAATATTTTTCTTGTCATTTCAGCTTTTCTACAAATGTGTGATTAAATAAGCTAAATTTAAAAATAATTACAAGAATTATTTTCTTTCAAACCATTTTTTTCATTCAAACTTGGTAACAGCCAAGTCTTAAAGTTTATCTGTTAAACATTTCAGTAAGCACAAACAGAAAACATAAGTTGTCCCAAAAGACTTAATGTCTTGTTTCAGCCAATATTTTCCATCTTAAACCAGAGGGACTGGGGCGCCTGGGTGATTCAGTAGGTTACGCGTCTGCCTTCCGCTCGCTCAGGTCATGATCCCAGGGTCCTGGGATGGAGCCCCACATCGGGCTCCCTGCTCAGCGGGGAGCCTGCTTCTCCCTCTCCCTCTGCTGTTCCCCCTGCCTGTGCTTTCTCTCTCACTCTCTCTAATAAATGGGTAAAATCTTAAAAAAAAAAAAAAATATAGAAGTGCCTTCGAAGTTCTCTGGTTCTCTGACTACGACTCGAGCTGGTCATTTTCTTCCTGTAGGCTTCCAGCGCTCTCAGAAGTAGCCAGCCACCCCACATCCTTCCAGTGACAGTGGTCAAACACAGCAGAGCTTGGGTCCCTGAAGGCACCTTCATTCAGTAGGTACCTCATTGTAATTAACCTGATTAATGGTGCTGTCAGCGCCCCGTCCAAGGCCATAGGCAGGATCAGAATCCCACCTTGAGAGTCTATTTCCTGCGAGCCTGCTGCCAACAGTCAGGTTCATTCTGGAAAACAGAAACCGGCTCTGCTTTTTTTGGACTGAAAGAACATATTATTTTTTAAAATTGGCATATAAGGAGCTGAACAGGTACAGAGAAACAGTAAGATAAGACCAAGAAAAAAACAAACAAACGGCAACGCATAGCTAGCACTCCTGGGGCAGGGACAACGAAGGGAGGAGGCGAGGTTATGTAGAACCTGGAGGCAGGTGGTGCTGCCTCTGAAGCTCAGAGAAAGGGCCTGCAGAGCAGGGACCCAGACCTGGAGGAGGGGGCCCCGGCCAGCAGGTGCTGTTATTCTCAGGGGACACACCAGGCTGGGTCTAGGACACCAGGGGGAATATCCCAAGAACTGGAATCCAACAGCCACCAACCCGAGGAAGAGTCATTGCCGGGGTGATGCTGGTAGAGAAGGAAGCAGAGAGGAGGAGGCAAGCCCCTGGTCCCCACTGCAGCCTTCCCGCGACCCTCGGCGCCCCCTGCTGGCAGAGCTGGCAAAGACTGCAGAGTCCGGTCCTAACCTCACACAGTGAGAAACAAGGTGAATCGGCAACCGACAGACGGTGGCTTAGTAACCCACTCAGGTCGGTGGAATTGTTCAGATTTTAACACATGGGGGAAGGAAGGCTTAAGGCCACAGCACTAGTAGAGGCAGGAGCCAGAACTTAAAACCCACTCTGTTTACTGCCAACCCTCATTTACTTTGGGATTTTCTTTTACCTTTTAATTTAGGACACGGTTAAGATACTATTATAAGTCGACAAGCCTCATTTGAAAGCTTTTAATCCACACACACCTACTGTGGACCAGAACTATAATAGGGTGTCAGGTAAGCAGCTCTTGGAAAAACAGGCAATGCTTCATGCAGACATGGCCATTTAAAACAAAACAAAACAAAACAAAAAATACTTCCTAAGAATGATTTGAGTAAGAAAGTTAAATTTGGACTTGTATTGAAAAGAAGCTTAAGGTAAGTGCATTTAAATAGGTTGTTGAGTCTACTTCGCAAACACTATTAACATAGACTTTTAGGGAATGGTCAAAATTCTAAAATTACTAGCTTCATGATATCAAATCATTATTTGCTTTGGCTTACAATTGCATTTAAAAATTACAGATTATAGAGGTGCCGGGCTGGCTCAGTCAGAAGAGCGTGTGACTCTTGATCCTGGGGTTGTGAGTTCGAGCCCCATGTTGGGTGTAGAGATTACTTAAATAAATAAAATTTTAAAGAAATTATAGATTATACAGGAAGTATAGCCTAAGGATACTTTATTGATAGAAATAAACTTTACTGATACAAATATAACTCACGAATATGCTCATATTACTCATGAAAGCTAGCTTTAGCTAAAATGCTCTGTTCCTGTGGTTTTCATAAACCATGTGCAGCCATAGAAAGGATTTAAGTGAATCCAAAGTTTAAAATATCAGAAAGTTAATTTAAAATGAATTCTAAATGCAGATGTTAAATTTGTGCGAAATATTAGTGCTTAATTTGCTGATGCTATTTGAGTGTCCTTATTGATTTTTTCCTTCTAAAGCAATTAATGATTTTTTTCTTTGTGTATATTTTCTTTTTCTTTCTTTCTTTCTTTCTTTCTTTCTTTCTTTCTTTCTTTCTTTCTTTCTTTCTTTTTTTCTTCCTTCCTTCCTTCCTTCCTTCCTTCCTTCCTTTCTTTCTTTTTCTTTGTTTCTTTATTTCAGTAGGCTCCACACCGAGTGCAGAGCCCAAGGCAGGGCTCAAACTCACGACCCTGAGATCAAGACCTGAGCTGAGATCAAGAATTGTATATATATATTTTTAGGATTTTATTTGATTTTTTGAGAGAGAGAGAGAGCACACGCAGGAGTGGTGGGGGGAGGGAGAAGCAGACTCCCCGCTGAGCAAGGAGCCCAATTCAGGACTCAATCCCAGAACCCTTGGGATCATGACCTGAGCTGAAGGCAGACGCTTAACCAACTGAGCCACCCAGGCACTCCTATTTTAACCATTTCTAGTTGGAAAGTCTTCTCCTCTGAGCATTCCTTTTTCTCACTAGTAACTTGAAAGTATGGCCCTGCATTAGTGATTTTCTCTGGGCTTCTTGAAAGTATTTTATGGATTCTGTAGCTGTTGATGAAATATAGCCAATTCTTGATTATGTCAGCCACCAACAGGGGTAGGGATGGGGGTGTAGGTGGGGGGTGGGAGGACTCAGGCAAAGGAAGGCTCAGCATGGCTCTTGTCCCCAAACTCCCTTTCATTAAGATAGCTTCAGTTTTGTTGGTTTCACATGTTGGGGTTGATTGAGAGAAAAATCTCAAAACGATGTTTGAGAACTGATGGGCTACATGATCTCCAAAGCCCTTTCCAGGTGAGACATCACACTGACATCTCGCTTGTTCGTTCCTCAAGGATCTTCTACACCCATGGTCTTGCTCTGCAGACTCCGTAGGTCCCACACATGCCCTTCTCAGATGCCCCTCACTTACCTATGAAATGATTCACCTATAGCTGCAGAAGAGATCAAACAAATTATATTTAATGGACATGAAAATTCTGGAGCCAGTGTCCACTTTGACTGATCCTTGGTCACTAAGAAATATGCCCTCCACAATGGCATTCTTGAAGTGGTAAAGATGTTTTCATTGTGGATTAAGGTTTTGCGCCATCTGCTGGACATATTTATTTTGCACCTACTATAGGAACTGTGTTTATTCTGAGACCTTTTAAAATACGTATTACTACTTTTAAAAATTGTAAAATATATGTTTATCCTAGGAAATGGTCCAGTGTAGGGAATAATAAAGGGTAAGACAAAACACCAGAGATACCTACTGTTCTTAATGACATTTCCTTATACACAAACACACACAAGAATCTGTTGTCTTTTGGTTTGGGCTTGTGTTTTGTTTTTGTTTTTTTAACACAAATTTGAGATCAACGCTATACTGGTTTAGGCTGTGGCAGTAGTAAAAGGAGAGGACACATTGCGTGTCTAAGACTCATGGGGAGGGACTACTGGGTGATTCACTTTTCCTATGCAAGGCAGGAATCTGATGTTCCAGTTTAACCAGGCAAGGTGGAATACAGGTAGGGTTAGGGGAGTGGATGAGATCCTGGAAAAGTGCTTAATATTGCTCAGAATCACAGGAAACAGATCCCCAAATTATTATTTCCAGTGGTAAATGTGGCATTACGCTTTTCTGTTAGTGGGTATGTCTTGAGCCCCAATGTGCTAGTTGCTGAGATACGTATCGTAGAACAGAGAGGCCTTATAGATCCAGGAGGAGACAGACATGTGTATAGAACTAACTAGAAATATAAGCTTGGAAACACAGAAGCAGGGGTGCTTATCCTAATCGAGCAATGGGACTGTGAGAAAAACGTAAGTGGGTCCTGGAGGTGGGGGCCTTCCTGGCATTTAGGAATGGGTAATGGGAGTCAGATTGATGGAAGGAAAGGAGACTTAGATCACATCATAGAAGGCCTGAAATACATACTGAGGATCACAAAGCATCACCAAGGTGTTAAAAGAGGAAAGTGACACAATGGGACCCATGTTAGGAGAATGTGACTATGGCCATGCTATGTGGAGATGTAAAGGACCAAAGGCAGAGAAACCAAGTTTGAGTCTGAAGCTGGCCTGGTAGATATGGGGGGTATTAAACAGAGATGAAGATCCATTATTCTGTGCACCTAGAAAACAGAGAACAATCAGAAAACCACAATCCATAAATAATTACTGCTAAATAAAGCAAATTTGGACCCAGTTGTGAAAGACATCAGAGAGCAAACATATGGTTCTGTGGATCATTCACATTACACAGTCTTCCACATTGCCTAGAGCACCCTGAGGGAAACTGGAAACCCTTGGGATTGCAAACCTCAGATGGGCTTCCTGAGCGTCCCTGTGGCCTGAGAGACATCATGCAGTGACAGAGAAAATGGAACAGAATGGGTACATGAACAGACAAGCTACTTTGCTACTGGAATGGTAGGGAAGTACAAACAGGGTGGATGGCAGTCAGCCCTGCACACGCCAACCTTGTTCAGGACAGGACCAGGGGCATTCCAAACTTAATTGTAAGCCAGGAGCACATACAGAGCCTTATGCCCAGAGCAGGGGGTTGGTGGGAAAATTTCCAAGTCAGCACACCTCTCCCTATTCTGCTCCCCCCTCACCCCCCCACCCCGGGTTCATCTCCTCAGTCCCTCAGTCCCTCTTCCTATTATCCTTCATCAAATAGCTGTCTCAGAAAGTATGGCAGCCACACAAAGACTCCAGATAATCAGAAAAGATCAGCATGGAACCTCCACAGAAACATTGGAAGATAACTGATAAAGAACACATGGGAGAAGAAATATACCACAAGCAGAAGAAAATATGAAAAAACTTCATGGATTAAAAAATTTAGCAAACATTTCTTCTTTGAGAAAAGAGATCAAATTACACGTAGGACTCGAAAGAAATATGATAAAAGGAGAGAAGAAGGTAAGAAATAGATCGAGCTGGCAGAAGTAGACCTAACAAGATTTATATCTACAAATGCTTATATTAGACAAAAAAAAAAAAAAGGAATGAAAACTAATGAGCTAAGCATACATCTTAAGACAATAGAAGAATAACACAAAACATACCCAAAATAGAACGCATGAAATAGAAACAAAAATATAAGAATGAAATGAATGAATGAACGAAAAGAAAGAAGAAAGGAAGGGACAAACGAATTTAGAAAGAAAAGGAAGGAAGGAAGGAAGAAGAAAAAAAGGAAAGAGAGAAAGAAAGAAAAAAGAAAGCTTTTCCTTGATGGGATGAGAAATGTCTAAGAGAGAAAGCACACATAACATTAGGAATAAAAAGGGAGACAACCACAGATATTTCTGACATAAAAGAAAACATAATGATGTTTTGAACAAATTTATGTCAATAACTTTGAAAACTTGAAAGAAATGGTTAAGCTCCTAGAAAAATGTGATTTACCAAAATTGTCTCTAGGAAAAAAGAAATACCCTCTAGATTCTAATGTGAAATGTGCTTTCTTAACAATCACAGTGTATCTTTCTTCCTGCCAACAAATACATTTCCACTGTATCATTTTAATGGCTACCTTGTATTACATAATTTTGTTTGGTAACAAAGTTGTTAAATTTTTAAAAAAGATTTTATTTATTTTAGAAAGAGAGCGAGCAGGGGCAGAGGCAGAGGGAGGGGGAGGTGGAGGGAATCTCAAGCAGACTCCACGATGAGTGCAGAGCCCGATGGAGGGCTCGGCACAGGGCTTGATCTCATGACACTGAGATCACGACCTGAGCAGAACAAAACCAAGAGTCGGTTGCTTAACCGACTGAGCCACCCAGGCACCCCTGAAGTTGTTAAATTTTTACTCTCTCAACCTAGCCACTCTATAATCCAGCGATTAATACAAGATGCTAAATTTTTGCAAAGAGCTTGATCTTTCCTTAAAGAAAATTCCCCAGAGTAATTGCTGGGTCAAAGATGCCTATTTGGGGGCACCTGGGTGGCTCAGTCGTTAAGCGTCTGCCTTCGGCTCAGGTCATGATCCCAGGGTCCTGGGATCGAGTCCCGCATCGGGCTCCCTGCTCAGCAGGGAGTCTGCTTCTCCCTCTGACCCTCCCCCCTCTCATGTGCTCTCTCTCATTCTCTCTTTCTCAAATAAATAAATAAATTCTTTAAAAAAAAAAATAAAAAAAATAGGCAGATGCTATTGCAGGTCGCTTGTGGTTTCAGCCTTATCATAGCCTGGACAAGCGCTCCCCCTCCCACGAGACCCTTCCGAGAGATGTAGACTTCTGCTACATTCAGCTCCTGCTCAGAACAGCTCCATCCACCTAGAATGCCCTTTCCACTCCCTCTCTGCCTGGTGTTCCCTGTTCATCTTGTTCTTTTTTTTTTTTTAAAGATTTTATTTATTTATTTGATAGAGAGAGAGAGCATGAGCAGGGGGAGCAGCAGAGGGAGAGAGAGAAGCAGGCTCCCCGCTGAGCAGAGAGCCCTACTCGGGGCTCCATCCCAGGACCCTTGGATCATGACCTGAGCCGAAGGCAGCCAGGCGCCCAATCCACTGAACCAGCCAGGCGCCCCTTTCATGTTCATTTTTTAAGATTAACTCAATTGCCACCTCTTCCCGGGAGCCCTCCTTTATACCTCCCTTCCCAGGGAAAGCCATCAGTCTCTCCACTCCCTCCCCTGGCCCCGGCAGAGTCCTGAGCAGTTGTGATGCCCATGTAGTATTTATTTGATTACATATCTGCTTCTAGACTTACAAGCTCTCTAGAGAGGCACCATGTCTTAATTGTGTTATCGCTCACACAGTTCCTGTTGCACAACAGGTCTTTAATGAATGCGTGCTGAGTGAATGATGGATACCCCCTGGGCACCTCCAGAGATGGAGCCACCGCTCCTGGCTCAGGTTGTCAGCTCCGTGCACTCACTGGACCTCCTGGGTGATTCCCACTAGGAAGTCTGCCTTTCCAAAAGGACAACTCATTACCGGTTCATTGTGGGACCGCACCTTAATCAAACAGCAGCCACAGTGAACCTGCCGCAGTAGGTACCCAGACAATAAGAATTACTCTCAATTGGATTTTTCATCAGTTGGTTAATAAACCCATGAAAGCTTGTTCAGTAACTGCTGAGGAGGCAAACACATTTAGCCAGATAAAGCTGGAGCCTTTCCTACCGCAGCCCCTCTCATGACTCTCAGAGCTGGTGACGTTTTAATTATTTCAGAAGCCACGCTCTGCGTCATATTGAATTGATTGAAATTATTTGGCTACAAGTAACAAATTATCTCATATGCTTGTGCACTATGCTGGGATAGCCTGGGTAGTGTACTTCCTTACCCGGAGCGTAAATACTCTGTTGTACTCTGTTATTTTCATTGAATAGTATAGTCTGTAAATCACTCCCTATCACTGCGTAGAGATCTTCCTTACTCTTTTCTCACAGATGCATTGTATTACATGCTTGTGGTGCACATGGAAATACCATGGTTTATTCAACTGCTTGCCTATAAATGGGTATTCCAATATTTTGCAATAATGAACGATACTACAGTAAATAAGCTTATGAGCTGTGTTTCTTATAAAGTACATTAATATACAGCTAGCTACAAACTGATCAAATAAGTTAATACAACTCACAAACATAACGATTTTTACTCTCCAGGAATTAGTAAGTGAACTGAGGAGTGTTTTAGTATGTGAATCCTTCATTTGAAAAAGCAACCAATTTTAAATTACATTCAATTTATTCTCCAGAAAACCTAAGGACATCTAAAGAAAGAAATAATATCTTCTTAGCAGAAGTCATGTTGAAATTGCAATAAAGGGGTGTGCCTGGCTGGTTCAGTCTGTGGAGATGCAACTCTTGATCTTGGGGTCACGAGTTTAAGCCCCATGCTGGGCGTGGAGCCTACTTAAAAAAATGCAATAAATTCGGGAGTAGCAAATTTGTGAGGTATTATTAACTTTAAAAAATACTCCATCTTTCATGATTAAATTTTTATCTTTTTGAGAACATGTTGTAAAGTTCTTCTGAAGGGTTGCCAGTTAAACCATTAGTTTGAATAGCTAATAGATTTTGTAGGATTAACTTGGAAATAAACAGGATAATTATTTTGTATGATTTATTTTCCTTCTTACATTGAAGAAATAAGAGGAAGCAATAATTTTCAATCCTCTGATTCACTATTCTTTCTTAGCACTTTAATTTTTTTTTTTTAAGTTTTCAGTTGGGACTTTGGGTTAATGAAAATCCTTATTCTTTAAAAGACTTTCCTCCATCTGGTTTTTAGAGGATTCCTGTCTTGGCATCTGGCCCTTGATGTGTTTGTTCTTTCTGTGTTCATCTTGTGTGGTAAAATCAGGGAGGGGTCCCTTTTCCTGTCGGGTGTATAAGAACAAAGCCAAACGTGGGTCAAAGAATGTATATCTGTAAGGTGTGATTGTGGAAAAGCCTGGTAGGATTTTTAGCCCCTTTGAGGTTTTTCAATCCTTAATTAGCACGATGGGATTGGCAATCCTCAAATGGCAAGATGGCACTTTTTTTATATGCAAAATTTCCTGTGCGATCTCAAAAATGTAGCCGTTGCTTAGCAGATATAAAGTTCAGATGAAATATACTTAATTCTGGCACCACGCCAAGGAATTGTATCATTGCCGGATGGGTTACAAGCTCTTCTAACTGAAGATTTTGTTTCATCTCCTTGCTCTTTGTAGCAAAAGTAATTAGGCACGAAATGGAGGTTTCTACCCTCTAATTCACCAATGAACGGGGTGGGTATGAACCTGCCCAGTGAAGTGGTTAATGACTCACAGCGTAATAGCTGAGCCCTCACAGCAGGTGAAGGGGCTGTTATTTAGAGATTAATATATATATCTTAGGCACAACTTATAAACATGATCTAGTCTTCTCTTGGGACAACCCAGTTTTTTCCTAAGTGGATTTTAGCTTAAATATATATATTTTTAAATTTTGATACGCAAAATTTACTGTGTGTAACCTCAAAAATATAGCAGTTGCTTAATGGGTGTGAGGTTTAAATCAAAGATAATTAACCCTGGCACAACCTTAAGGTTTTGTAGCATTGCCAGATGGGTTGCAGGCTCTTGTAAGTGAAGATTTTTTTTCCTCTCCTTGTTCTTTTCAAGAACCTATATATGTACTTGATATATATACTATATAAATAAGAATGTATAGATAATATGTAATATATTACATGAAGATTATATAATATAAATAATATATCTTATATAAATTATATATGATATAAATTATGTATTATATAAATTATATATAATATGTTATATATAAATTATATATAATATGTTATATATAAATTATATAAATAATATATGTTATATAATGTAAACAATATAAATAATAAATATGATAATATAGAAACAATATATAATTTACAATGATAAAGTATTAATATAATTATAAAATATATAATAATATAATAATATAATATTAACTATACTCTCTATGTACTGTGTGTGTGTGTGTGTGTGTCTATGTGGGGGTGTGTGTGCTGTTTGCACTGAAATATAAATATAGCCAGGGGGCAATTGGTGTTAATATTAGTTGAACATTTGAAGTCAACATATGAGACTCAAAAGTAGAGTCAAAACTAAAGCTCGAGATTCACTGCTTATTGCAGATGCAATCATTCCCTGAAGTCATATGATTTTAGAATAGGCTCTTGGTGGAAGAGAGAGTTGACATGGCTAAACACCCCCCACCTCTCCAGCTTCCCACCTCTCCTCCTCTCAGCCATTATTAAAAAAGCGTTCAGTTGTAGGAACGCCTTGGAGGCCTTGTGTCTTTCTCCCCAGAGGACTCTACAGTTTCTCAGCAAAACAAAGGAAACAAGGAAGTACAGTTTCTCTTGTTTCCAGTATTTCTTCCTTCTTACTCATCCAAATGAAAGGTATGTGCACTTTCTCTTTACCACTGGCCACGGGGCTTGCCGAGGCAACTGTCCTTAGGAAGGAGTGACAGAGGTAGGAGATCAGTCCTTGCAAAGACACTCCTTTTCTAAGGGTGCATTTACAACTTGATTCCGTTTGAGGCTGGTAGAGAGAGACGAGGCTAAAGCTGGCCACCAGATGTTGGCTCTGAATATATATTGTGGTATTAATGTGTCATAGTTAAGAGTGGAAGAGAATTGGCGTCCTTTTGTTGCAGCATGGACTGAAATAAAAATGGAAGCAAAGAAATGAGCATAAGAGAATCTTTGGGGTCTGGAGAAAAGAACCTCCACACTTAAAATGTGGGATGAGTGGTTGGAAGTGTATTTATCAGGACAATGCTGTGTCAGGGAAGGAAGAATATCCTCTGCCCTTCAAGATTCTTCTAGCTGGACTTAGAATCAAATCGAAAACAGACATTAACAGGAGAAAATCAAATGTAATAGTGTACGAACAGGGAATCCACACGGACATGGGAATTCCAAAGAGAATGGGGCAAAAGACACTTATAGGAGCTAAGGAGAGGGGCAGGGGTCTGAGGATACAAAGAGGAGGAAGACCATTGGCAGGAAGGTGAGAGGAGATGTTGGAAAACAAAGGGGTTGCCTGGTTATGTCCATATGTTTCTTTGGTAAAGGGGAGTGTCTGTTAATAGCTCTTTTCCTAGTACAAACAGGCAGTTGAGTGGGGAGGTAAAGAGCTTTTCCTGAATCTGCTGGATTTTGATTGCTTTTACCTCAAAATAATGTTCATGACCCAGTGGCCCATTTTGGGGCAGCCTGTCCTTGGCCCCTACAGCTGAAAATGGCCTAATCTTCTGATCTCCTTAAAGAGTTGCCTTTCTTCTCTCTTTTCCATTGACGGGGCCGACTACACACACAGATTTCTGGTTTTTGTAATCTTTAAAATTGCAGGGAAGAGGGAAAATGTATAATTCAGGATATCCAGATTATGAAGAAGGTGTGAGGGGAGAGGCCCTCATGGTTGCAGATCTGTTCCATGAGCCAGATGGGCTTTGCGGGGGGTTTGGTCTCTGAGGGATGCCAGGTGGCCACATTCTAGCAGCAGCAAGAACAGCTCTGTGGTCACACTGTGCTCCTCCCCTGAGCATCCCTTCAAATTACTTTAAATACAGGATATTTGTTTTCACTTTTTTTGGTTTTTTAAGAGAGAGAGAGAGAGAGAGAGCAGGGGAGGGGCAGAGGGGGAGGGAGAGAGAGAATCTCAAGCACATTCCCCACCCAGCATGGAGCCCAATGTGGGGCTCAATCTTACGACCCCGAGATCATGACCTGAGCCGAAATCAAGAATCAGACACTTCACCGACTGAGCCACCCAAGCGCCCCTGTTTTTACATTATTTTATACTGAGCCACAGAAGGGTGTGTATATGTCTGTGTGTGTGTGTATGTGTGTGTGTAGGAAAATACAGCATAGGATACACACTTATATTTTGTAAATAAAATTGTTTCTAAAGCATTTACATTGTTTATCTAAGAACACTCCCAAAAGCTTAGATGCAAATTACTGTTCATTCTTATGGAAAAATGGCCACAGAGATTTTGTTGGAGGTTATTGTGCAGTTTCGTGGCTTTGAAAACAGCTGACTGAGCTGGGAGGGAGCAGCAGGGGAATGGCTTATTTGATCACCAGCACCACGTCTGTTTTTCTCTCCCATCCGCATCCCTGGTGAGATCCGTCTCACTCGTCAGTTACTTCAGGGACTTGTCATTTTTACCAAGTAGAGGAAACAAAGACTGGAGACAGAATGAGATTAAAACAACTTGAATCTGTTCTGTGATTCACAGCTTTTAATGAAAACCTTTCCATTAAGTCACTACTGCATTACGCATTTGAATGTTCTCTGTGGATGTCTACGTGTGAGTCTTTTCTAAATATTTTCTGAGGAGTGTCTTACAGATAGTGTCTCAGAATAAATGGCTTTCTCAGCTCCTGAATAAAAGCAGAGACCCACTTTTTGGCTAGAATTTAAACAGGTTTTTCTTGCTTTGATAATCTGTTAGTGTCCTTAGGGATAAAAAGTAGAAAAAAATATTCTACCTATGCAAGATATAATCAGTCCTCAAAAACTCAACCGTATGGTGCTGGGGGGCATCCTAAGCATGAGTGTGGGTGATTCAAACATGGGCCATTTTGCCTGCCTTCCCCTCCCTGACCAGTGCCCCAGGGTGAAGGGGAAGACGATCCTGATCCAGAGCTGTTTCTAGGGTGACCCAGTTCCCAAGGCCCCCATAGAGTGAGCAACTTGCCAGGGGATGTGATTCTGAGGTTTAAAGGTAAACAATTTATCCATGATGCCTCCTATGCATAGGGCAACTATTTCACTTGATCTTCAATCTAAGAAACAATAATCTATCCCATTGCTGGTGAAATGTCTGGCTTTATAGTACTATTCCTTATGCAGCATTTTCTGAAAGCATTTTCAAGGTAATTCTGTCTGCATATGACTTTCTTCCACAGCTGCTTCTTTCCTTTTTTTTTTTTTTTGAGTGATCTCTACACCCACCATGGGGCTCAAACCCACGACCCCGAGATCAAGTGCTGCATGCTCTCCTGACGGAGTCAGCCAGGCACCCCCGGGGGCTTTCTTCTTTTATGCTGTCTTCCCAATCCCATCCTGAAATCAGATGTGGTTCCTGTGCCTGAGGTGGGGGCAAATTTGAGATGATCTAAAGTGCATCCTTCCTTATTCCTTCTCCATGCTTCTCTTTGAAAAGGCTCTGTGTGGCTGGTGTTAACCACATCCCCTCCCTCGGCTGTGTTCCTGTGTAGACGTGGTGGTCATCACTAAAACAAACCTTAAGGCTGTGTAACCTCCTGAAAAAAGCTTAGCCTGGGGACCCAGACAGGTCTGAGTTTCAAACTCATGCAGCCTACATGTACCTAGGGGACCGAAAGGATCTTGCTGGGCCTCAGTTTGGTCATCTGAACGACAGAGGTAACCTCTAATTCACAGTTGTCATGGAATTGAATGAAGTAGTATATGTAGGATGTTTAGCCCAGTGCCTGACACATAGTAGGTCTCTGATAATTGGCATCCACTAGCGTAATATTCATGAGGTATCTACTGAGTGTTGTGTACTGGTTCCAGGCTTGCTGGGGGGTAGGTAAGAAAAAGGTGTTAAGACTACTTCCAGAGCTAAAGACCTAATAGAACTCCAGTGCTTCTCAAGGTCCCTGATCTGGTGAATTACAGAGCTTGTGCCAGAATGTATTCTTGGTGAACTGCCTCCTCCAGGAAGACCAGCTTGCTATGAAGAAAACTGTCTGCTAAACTACCTGGTGTTCTTAGTGAGTCGGTGGATTTGCATTCCAGCCCAAGCCTGCTACTAATGAGCGGCCCTATCCTTGGGCCGCACTTGGAGGAGCCCTGCTCTGAGAGTCTGTGCCACCCCCGCCCCGAGGGGAGCCTCTTCTTTTTGTGCTAGACCGTATTTTGCCTCTTTCAGATGTAATCGGTTGTAATGTTAGGACAAAACACAGAGTTGGTCAAATTGATGTCCTCCCCTTTGTGTTCCATTGACTGCAGTAGCCTCGGATAGACCGCACTGCTCCCTGCTCTGTGCTTGAAAACGAGCCTCTTCGACAGCCAGAATCTGTGGTTTTTTGTCTCTGTGATCAGCAGAAGCGGGGGCAGGGTGTCCTCCCTGCATCTTTGCCAGGGTTCTTAATCTTACTTTTGTGTCCTGGACCCCTTTGGTCAACTGTGAGATCTATGGACAATTTCTCAGAAAGTTTGTTTGTTTAGAATGATGTTTTTATTTTTTTAATTATTTTTTCAAAGATTTTATTTAAGAGAGAGAGAGAGCGTGCAGGAGCATGGGGGAAGGGCAGAGGGAGAGGAAGAAGCAGACTCCCCGCTGAGCAGGGAGCCCGACATGGGGCTCCATCCCAGGACCCTGAGATCACAACCTGAGCCAAAGGCAGACGCTTAACAACTGAGCCACCCAGGCGCCCCTGGAATGCTATTTTTAATCATATGAAATAAAATCTGTAAGGTTGCAAAGGAAATCAGTTATCTGGAAATACACTTACCAAATGTTAAAAACAATTTGTGGCAGTAATGTATGTGTTTCATTATTAACCTATAAAATACATCCGAGCAGCGGGCCTAAGAACTACCATCATTTTGAAGAAGTGAGAAGTGTAAATAACATTTTGACATAGATCTATAGCAGCTCTAAAGGGAGATGAAAACATCTGTGTTTTCTCAGGCAAGAAAGTCACAAGTCCTGCTAACATTGTTATTATTTGTTGGCTGCCTTTTATAATAAAAGGAAATGCCAGAATTTCAGTTAGAGGTTAGTGGGAATAGATGTGTGCTGTATTCTTTACTCATCCAAGATTAAGAGCCCTGTATTCTTTCTCTGGTTAAGAGCCCCTGTCTTGGGAAAGCTACGCAGGGAAAAAGGGGGAATTCGGCCCACTTTCATTACTTTTCGTGGGACAGATAATTTGGGCTCAAAATAAAATCCAATTAAATTTCAGTCCCCAGTGAAATTCGGTTATAATTTCCTTTTGCTTTATTTGGAATATAAAGGAGCAAGTCTCCCCCCGCCCCCAACACACAACCTATTTGTGGAGAACTGTATTTCACAAACGACTTAAATAAAAAGCCTCTCAGGCAGAGGATTTTCATAAGTTACTCATTTCTCCCCTTGTAGTTACATGGATGCTGTTTTAGGAAAAATTCTAGTTTGCAAAGATGGTCATAAGGTCATATTTATTCCCATGAGGAGAAAAATGTATTACATGAAGATGGTAGAGCGTTTAGGGTCCCTCTGAGGGGGAATTTTCTTGAGGAAGCACCAAAGAGAGCCCCAGGGAAGAAGGGGCCTTCAAGGACTAGAGAGGTCAGGGGAGGTTTCTGGAGGCTTCTCGGAGCTGAGACCAAGGTTCAAAGGTGAAGCGCTGAGTTAGGTAGGAGATGGGAGGCGTGTTTTTGTTAATGGAAGTGGTGAGGTCAGGTAGGCTTGGCCCCAGAGGAGGTGTGCGGGGAGCTGAGCCTAGGCGGGTGGGTTGAGAGTAGTTGTGAGGGACTTTCTCGGCCATGTTGAGCTCGTAGAGTATTATTGGCAGAGGGGAGTCATTGAAGTCTTTTAATAGGAATGAGATAAAGAAATATCTGATTTAGTAATATTAACACAACCACAATGGTTTGGATGAATTTGAGGGTGGGAAGAAAATACCGACAATAATTTTAGGATCAGATGGCAAGACTGGATGGAGAAAATTCTACCTACTTTCCCTATCTTATCTTTTCCCATCGTTGCTTAAGGAGAGGATTCACCTGCGAGCTTATTAATTATACAGATTACCAGGATTCTCCTCTGCACATTATAACCCCAGTAGGCCTGGAATTTGACGGGGTAAGTGGGGCCTCGGGGTGCAAGAACACTGATTCTGGGGCTCCCAAACAGACCAGGTTCGGCCACTCTCCACTGACAAAGTCCAAAGGCAGAGAGACGGGCGGTGGTCCAACAAGAAAGGAATTTATTTCAGTGAGGCCAGCACTGGGAAGACAGCGGATGAACATCTCAAAGACCATCTCCAAAGTGCTAGAAATACTAGGTTTATACAAGGAAAATGTGGGACAAAGGTCGGTGGGTAAGAGCAGTAGAGATCAGGTATATCATTGTCTTGGGGTCAGTCACAGGGTCTTGCTGGCTCATGGGGGTAGTTTTGTTCCCATTGGGGGATGCCTTGCCCGGAGGGTCTTTTGCCTGAATTAAGAGTTAAGCAAGCTGGAAAAAAGAACTTAATTAGGAAGTCGAGACTGAGGTCCCACTGGAGAGAGTTTGAAGTCCTCTTTCAACCGGGAATTTCTAATTCTTCAAACAGCTCCCTGTGATTTTTTCTCCAGACTAATTGGAAAAGACTCCCCAAGAATATTTGGCTGATCAGATGTGAAGTGGCATGGGAGGAATTGCACGGGACAAAGTTAAACAAGGCAAAGAAGACTCGATTCAAGGCTGTGGTGATGGGGGGGCGGGCGGGGCGTGGGGACCGGAACTCAGTGTGAACTCTGCGTGAAACAAAAGGCAGACGGAAAATGCTGGGGGACTTGAGGGAGGTTGATCCATGGGATGTGTTGAGTACATGGAGTTATTCCCGAGTTTGTAAATGTTTTTCTCTGTGATTAAGCCACCTGTGTGTGCTAATTGGCACCCACCAATTAGCAAGTTAGGCTTCTACCTTTCCCACAGAGACTGGCAAACACAGGCGCCATCTTTCTGGCTGATTACATTTCAAAGGGACGCCTCCTAATCTTTGAGGAAGACATTCCTGGGTTGTAAACCTGGCAAGAGGCTAGGAGAAGATTTACATCTCAATGGACAGAGAAAGAATGTACAGGGATGAGTTTTCTTAAGTAAAAGCTCTAAGGAAAAGGAGGTCAGGGCCAAGAGTCAGGAAGAGAAGCCTGGTGTGGGGTTTTGTCAAGCTGACAGGAACGTTAAGACTGTCTCCGTCAAGGGTAAGTAGTATTAATACTACTACCCTATCCGGAGGTGGATTCCGTCCAATAGAGAATGAAAAGGAAAATCAATGTTAGGGATGCTAGGAAAGAAAAATCAGCTTCTTAACCTAATACTGGGAACTGGAGAGTGGGCAGTCAATGTCTAGTGACCCAGACCTGGGAGTATGGAGATGGAACGTCCAGGTGGCAGGCAGGTGGGGGGGCCACATGACCCAGACCCCCTTGGTAAATCATAGCTCAGACTCCTTTAGTAGAAACAGCGCCCTGAGGATGGCCCCAGCAGTGGAAATGGGAGAAGAAAATCAGAGGGCTGTGGAGGCCTCCTTGGGAGCTTGGTCCTTGGTCCTTTCTGAGCGAGCACTGCAGAACAGCCTGGACTGTGCATTTGCGATTAGCATCCTGTGTTGACTTCACCTGAGTCACACACACATCACGGTGCCCTGGGTATACATCCAAAGTAAATTACAGGCGTGTCAACAGCTGGGTTTTATGGAAGACTGGTCCCTTCCCCTTAGCCCTGGTTGTACTAGAAATTTGTCAGAAAACGTGAGCGAGGAGGTCAGGGATTTTAGAGGCACCCTGAGGGACTCTCTCTGCAAAGAGGTGACAACCAAAACCACGGGAGTGGATAAGATCTCCACGGTGTTACTGGGGATGTAGGACATCAATGCGTCTTCCTTCTTTTCAAGGGACTGAGTGTAAGGGGGGGAGAATGGAGGTCTAAGAATTCATACTCCTCTTAAAGAGAAGTGGATGGTCCCCGTGTTGCCTGCTCCAGCGAGGTCTGCGATGCTAACAACTGTAAAAGGTACGTTTGATTTGCTCACGGAACATCCAGAAGAGAAGAGTGTCCGTCAAGTGGTCTGGATGGGTGTGGGGGGCAGATGCAGGATCTAAGAGTGAGTGGTAAAAAAGCAGCCAGGAGGGTGGATGGCTTTTTCAGGAAACCTGGCTTTGCAAGAAAGTAAGCTGTAGGGCAAGAGCCAGAAAGTCACAGGATTAAGTTCTTGCAGACGTATGATATGAATGTGTCCTACTTTTTCCCCCATTACTTTTTTCAGGGATCAGAAATGAATGAACAATCAGACAAAAGCACTTCCACTCACGAGGGACACACAGGTCAAAGTTCTCCTGAGAAAAACTGTCAGATTGGACAGAAGCAACTGGTATGGCAAATGGGTATTAGGGTTTCATGGTATTTGGAGAGGTCTCAACTTGGGGATCGCTGAGGTGAGCCTGGACTTGGGTGGAAGGTGGATCCAGTCAGGATTTCACGGGAAGGTTCTCCGCTCCTCTGTGCTGATGGGGCTTCCCCCCACCCTTTTCACTCAGCTCCCTGTGGGGCTGGTCTCACTTCACATGCCTCCTCTCTGTCACTGACCTCCCTTGATTTATAGCCCAGTGTTCTGTGCAATAAAATCCTGCTCCCTGGAGAAGAATATTTGTGGAGAATATAGGGTTTTTATAGTGTCCAGTGTTTTTATTTTAAAAAACCTAGTCCCCCCCCCATTTTTAAAGATTTTACTTATTTATTTGAGAGAGAGAGTGAGAGAGTGAGCATGAGCAGGGTGGGGAGGGGCAGAGGGAGAAGCAGACTCCCTGCTGAGCAGGGGACCAGGGCCCTGAGCCGAAAGCAGACGCTCAACTGACTGAGCCACCCAGGCGCCCCATGATTCTAAAACTTTGCATATATTAATTCACCAAATCCTTCTCACAAGATAATCCTGTTACCCCATTTTGCAGAAAGGAGACACCGAGGCTCAGAGAAGTAGGAGCTTGGTCAAGGCATGCCACTAGTAAGTGGCAGAGTCCAGATTTGGACACAGAGAGGCTTACCCTCGTGTCTCTGTTCCTCATCGTTTGCCATGGAACTGAGAATGGTAATGGACGGTCCGAAGTTGTATTTTTTTTCACAGCCATACCTAAATACATAATTGTTTCATAAGGTTAAGTTTGTAAAAAACAAACCCATACATGCACACCGAGATGAAAAATTAAAGAAATATATTTATATTATTTTAGAACAGCCTGGACTATTATTAAGATAAATAAATGGCATATAAGGCTGAGATCCTGTTACTAATCTGTTACATTGAAATTCACACTTTGAAAGTTTGCCCTTTGTTTCCAGGTAAAGTATTTCATCTGTATGTCAGCCTATGTGTTTGGGGGCCATTCAGATTATATTCTTCTAAAATCTTTCAGAAGATCATTCCCTTCCCTCATGATATATGTGCTACATTTTTGGAATAAGGTATCAGGATTTATTGAAGCATCTTTGTTGCTCTTCTCCATTAGACTGTTTCTTTTCCAATTGTTAATGTCTCCAGACAGAGTCTTTTGAAACTTTCCGCTAACACTCTAGAAAGCCATTCTAGGAAAATTTTCTTTTTCAAATCTGGCTTTTACTGAGAGTGGATCATTCAGGTGGCTGCAAAGCCCTGATGGGGTCCACACGCCCAAGGTCATGATTATTCTGAAACATATCTCAGAACACTAAAGGCAGGGGAAGGGGGCTGTGTGCACCTTGGGTCTCACTGTGGTTTGAAACACTTCAGACATTCCACCTGAGTTCGTCCAGCCAACAACTGCAGAAGGGTTTTACTCCCTTGTTCTTGTCCTCCATAAATGCTAATTTGGACTTTCATCCCCAACAGATTTGAGAAGCCAACTGGTATTTTGCAAGTATAAAAGGAATTCTGTTCCTGCTTGGTTGTTTATATATATTATATATAAACATATAACATATGTTTATATGTTATATATTTTATACTTAACATATATTTGTATTATATATTATATTATTTAAATATTTATATATACTTATATTTGTAAGTATAAATATGTATTTTTATTTTTATTTATTTATTTTAAAGTAGGCTCCACGCCCAGTGTGGAGCCCAGCATGGGGCTTGAACTCACAACCCTGAGATCAAGACCCAAGCTGAGGGGCACCTGAGTGGTGCAGTCGGTTTAGCGTCCAACTCTTGATTTTGGCTCAGGTCGTGATCTCGGTGGTGAGATTGAGTCCTGCGTGGGGCTCTGTACTCAGCAGGGAGGCTGCTTAAGACTATCTCTCCCTCTCTCTCTGCCCCTTCCCTGCCTCTAAAATAAATAAATAAATCTTAAAAAATAAAACAACCAAAAGACCCAAGCTGAGATCAAAAGTCAGAGGCTGAACCGACTATATTTATATTTATTATATGAGATGTATACTATGGATTTCTTTATTCAGAATCACCTAACTTGAGGAAATTTACAACATCTTTTGAAACTTAATCAAATTAAGCTGTTTCTCTAGGTAAAACATCTGTACTTTCGTGACATTATGGCAAAAGTTACAGAAAGTTTATTTTGATACAACATAAAACAAAATTATCCAGTTCTTACTCTGAATACATATTATTTGTTTCATAGCAACAGATAGAGCGGCAGTTAAAATGCTTGGCGTTTCAAAATCCTGGACCACAGGTAGCGGACTTTAATCCTGAAACAAGGCAGCAGAAAAAGAAAGCTCGGATGTCAAAGATGAATGAATATTTTTCTGTAAAATACAAGTAAGATCATGATTTATTATATTTGATTTGTGGATTGTAAAATGCAGGGGTTCTCCTTGACAAAGGAAAGGTTGCCACTTTTTTATGTTTTAAAAATATCTTTTCTGAAGTACAATATCGCTCAATGTGTTTGGAAGTTAGCAACTTCAAGAAATAGACAATAATCCCAAACTAGGAATCAATTTTTTAATGCTTCAGATGGTCTGAGATGCTTAGAGTAATAGCTTTAGTAAGAAAGATGATTAAAAGTAAGAAAGATGTATCATTAGATGGAGAAATAATATAACTGTGGGAATGAATTCAGGTATCAAATGTGTGCAGATATATCATAAGTACAATGATAGCTGATGTAGGAAAGATGGGCCTTGGAGCTGACGGCCAAGAAAGAATTCCTGAGACGTCTTTGGTGCTAAAAGGTGATTTTATTAAAGCACGGGGGATGGACACGAGGGCAGAAAGAGCTACACTGGGGTCATGAGGGGTTGCCCATTATATGCTTTCAAGTTGGGAGAGGGTTAGAGATAGTGTAAGTCTCTAAGGAATTTTGGAAGCAAGGTATCCAGACCTTGAGGGAGCTAGCTATTGTTGGGAAAAGGTCATTTATTACCGTCTAATAAAACCTTAGTCACGAGACCCTTCAGGTGTATATCGGTGGGCCATATGCTTGGAGGATGATTGTCAACATGAATCTTAGGGGGTAGAGATAAAGGAAGTTTCCAATGGAATTTTTATATGTGAAAGTAGACTTACGGGGTCCTGCGGGTCGGGCTAAGATTGTCTTTTGCCCTTAGTAACGTATCAACATCGAGGCAGCTGAGTCCCTAGAGGAAGGTCACTCTGCCTGGTTCAAGGACTTATGAATGGGCTCTAGGTACTAAGGATATTTAATAATTTTTCTTTTGTCTTTGTTTCCCACATCAATTGTTAGCACATCATAAGTATAAACAAACCATAAAGCAACCAAAAAAGGCTGATGAATTTGACTACATTAAAATTAAAAATTTATACCCATTAAGAGACATCTTAAAAATAATGAAAGACAAACCACAAGATAGGAGAAACTACTTATAATTTGAAAGATCAGTATCCAAAATACATACAACCCAATAAGAAAAAGATAAACATGCAAAGAGAAAAATGAACCAATCAATGAATAGGCATTTCATAGAAGAAAAGGCTAAGTAAACGTTCAGGATACAGAATCTCATCAGTATAGCATGGGGCATCACCCCACTCCCCAGAGAGGCAGCATGTAGTCTGATGATATCAATGTTGGTGAAACTACTGGACGTGAATTGAGTGTAATATGTGTACAACCACTATTTAAAAACAGGCTGGTATGAGCTATATACCTTATGACCTAACATCTTCACTCCTAGATATATATCCTGGAAAAACTCTTGTATATTTACAACAGGAGACACATTCAAAAGTCTCATAGCATTGTTATAATAGTAAAGAAAATAAGATAGTAATAATCAAAATGCCCATCTATAATGGAAAAGATGAGAAACTTGTATATTCTTACAGCAGAATGTATATAGAAGTGAAAATATTTGAATAACAGCTAGTACCATCATGGATGAATCACAAATCACAATGTAGGGAAATGCAATGTGCTTGGGGATTCATACACATGTAACTAAGACAGGGAGATGAATTTTTTTTTTATGGCTAACATGGGTCTTGAACTCATGACTCTAAGCCCCAGGACCCTGAGATCAAGAGTTGCATGCTCTACCAACTGAGCCAGCCAGGGACCCCAAGGAGATGATTTTTATAACAGCAAGCTAGGTTCCTCTTGGAGGGCGGGTTTGAGGGATGCAGTGGGCGGGGCATGAAGAAGACCTCAACCCTGTTATACCTTTTATCACATTGGGCAGTGAGAATGTGGAGGTTTGCTTTATTCTTCTTTATCTGTGCATGTATGTTTTGCACCCTTTCGTGTGTACGAATAGTTTAAAATTTTATAAAAGATAGCATCAGGTGGGCAGGAACGTATAAAATTTGCCTCTTGGTGTCTGAGTTAAGGCGAGGGAATATTTGGGTTAAGGCAGAGGGACAAGGACAAGATCTGATATGGGCAATCTGGTGGCTTCATGACCACCCACTCCCGTGATTTCCATCATGGATTTTAAATCTCCTGGTCTGCTGATACCTGCATTTCCTGGTGGGCATGGGAAGGAGTGGAGCCTTCCTTCCACAGATGAAATGCTTCAGATATAAATCCTCATTGGAAGGTATTCCTGCCTAAGTGAGAAAATCAGGCAGCAAGTTTCCATAATGATCCTCGGCCTTCCCTGCTTTGTTAGGAGAGGGAAGAAGAGAGAACAGCATTACTTACCCTGAACAGGAAGGAGAGCAGGTGTTGAACCTGTTTCAAGACAAAGGGTGGAGAAGTTCATAATCTCACCACACCAGCTGAGGGCCAGCCTTTTTTTTTTTTTTTTTTAACTTCCAGCTGTTAATAATGGATACAAGCTGTCTAGAGACACTTGGTCCTCCTCAGGCTTTCAAGCAGCTCAATTCTGAAGGGTTTATTTCAAAAGGGCCTGGTTTTGAGAGGGTGGTAGAATTCCTGTGACAGCTTCTGTTTCCTGGGCACGTTGTAGGGGCTGACGGAGAAAGTGTGGGGACTCAAGTGGGGTGTAGGCTCTGGTGCATTCCTCTGGCACAGAACACCTTGCCTTCACTCAGAGCTTCCAAGAGAGGCCGCCATCTTGGTCACCTGCCTTCTCGCTCCACACTGGGTGACAGAATCAGAAAGGAGCTGAAGCATGGCACCTGGAGACTGTTACCAAAGGAGTTTTTTGTGTGTGTATGTGTGGGTATATATGTGTGTTCTTCTGTTAATGATGATGGTGCAGTCATGGACAGTTCTCCTATTTATCTTGGGTCATTAAAAACCATAATCGTAGGGCGCCTGGGTGGCTCAGTTGGTTAAGCGACTGCCTTCGGCTCAGGTCAGGTCATGGAGTCCCATGTTGGGCTCCCTGCTCGGTGGGGAGTCTGCTTCTCCCTCTGACCCTTTCCCCTCTCATGTTCTCTCTCACTCTCTCTCTCTCCAATAAATAAATAAAATCTTTAAAAAAAAAAAAAACCATAATCGTATTCACTAGAGTGCTTTTTTTTTTTATTCTTATGTTAATCCCCATACATTACATCATTAGTTCTAGATGAAGTGTTCCATGATTCATTGTTCGTGCACAACACCCAGTGCTCCATGCAGAACGTGCCCTCCTCAATACCCACCACCAGGCCAACCCATCCTCCCACCCCCCTCCCCTCTAGAACCCTCAGTTTGTTTTTCAGAGTCCATCGT
>NC_138375.1:129184246-129249714 GCF_054177405.1 Leptonychotes weddellii | reverse complement strand
AGCACATACCCTCTCCAGTGTCTATCACCCAGTCACCCCATCCCTCCCGCCCCACCCCCCACTCCAACAACACTCAGTTTGTTTCCTGCGATTAAGAACTCCTCATATCAATGAGATCATATGATACATGTCTTTCTCTCACTAGAGTGCTTTTTTGCAGAAAGAAAAAAGAGTGTAATTTATCAGGGAAAAATCCCATCAGGAATGATTATATTTTTAAAGAAAAATGGGGGGGTGGCATTTGTAGGAAGAAGCTTTTATTCAGCTCTTCTTTATAATTGACTTTGGTGGCATATCACCTTCCAGGGAAACCGAAGTGTCCTGTCAGTGATGAGCCCGGCTGTGTTGGAAATCGGCGTGGGGGGGTTGGGGGGAACATGGGCTGAATTTCCTGGGGACACCGCTGCCATCTACTATTGGGAATCGTGGCTGGGGAATCCTCCGGGTGCTGGTTCCCCGGAATCAAGGGATCGGAGTTAGGGAGGTGGCTGCAGAGTGGTTCATGCTCCTTGCTGGGGAACCTGGCACTGTCTTCTGTTCTCCCGGCAGAGTTAGGAAGAAGTACGACAAGAGCGGCAGGCTGATCTTCAATGATGCTGATCTGTGTGATTGCTTGGAGAAGAACTGTCTGGGCTGCTTCTACCCTTGTCCCAAGTGCAACTCCAACAAGTGCGGGCCCGAGTGCCGCTGCAACCGACGCTGGGTGTACGATGACATTGTCACCGAATCCGGGGAGGTGGTCAGCTCGCTGCCCTATCTGGTGCCTGACTAGGGGCCATTGCACGCGGGCTGGTTTGGTTCTTCTTCCTGACACCTAAGCCAACCTCTTTCTCCGGGGTGGATTTTAGGGCATGGGGAAGATGCTGGGAAAGTATACGGAAGACTTCTGTTCTCTGAAGCTGTTAGAACAATATAGCATGAACGTTACTCTGTCCCCTTTTTCTGTGTCTTCCCCAACGCCTTCACCTTGTACCCAGAGAAGGATGGTGGGTGATCTCAGCATCGCCTCCCCAGAACACCTCCATCTCCGCTCTCAGTGAAAAATCTCTTGCCTCTTCACTGCCTGAGATCGTGTGGTTTTAAGAGTTTCAGAATTCTGCAGCTGGGAGCTTTTCTTACACAGAACGTACAGTCTTAAATTTATAAGACCTACTGACCCTTACGCCAGTTCCAAGTCAGAACTGCTCTTTGAATAAAAAACACCCCCACATCTTGTGATTTTGCACTGCATATGCATAGTCTTATTTTTTAATTTAATGTTTTAATAACATTCCGATTAAATTTGGTCACAACTTGGCAATATTTTTATGAACAATTTGTATTTTACTTGTCAAACTGAGAAATTGGGACTTGAATGTCCTAAAAGTTAGTGGTTTCCTTCCCCCTCCCACCATCTCAGGATCAGTATTTTCAGAATTTTTTTCAAAAGGAGGAAACAAGTTATTATATAAAAGTGTACTGTTGTGTGTTAGCTCAGGGAGGGTATTGATATGCAGTTGACTGGACAGGTGATGTGATTTTTTTTTTCAATTCTGAAACATTTTAGGAGGGATGCAGAAATTTGAACTAAGCCTTCTTTGGATTTGCTTTTTTTTTTTTTTTAAGATTTTATTTTTAAGTAATCTCTAGACCCAACGTGGGTCTTGAACTCATAACCCTGAGATCAAGATTTGCATGCTCCACTGACTAAGCCAGGCACCCCTCTTTTTAGTTTCAAAAGCCTGTATTTCGCACAACCCACAGGTGTCAGAGAAGGTTCCTAATAATTCTCGACTTGTTACGTGACCATACGTTTTGGAACTAAAGTAACAAAAAGCCTAAAAGCCCTCCTATGACTACAGTTTTCCTGTATGTGTAGCAGGAGAACTTACTCTGTTTTCCACGTAATTTCCTGGGGTTCCAGATTCAGCTCACTTTTACTGAGCCTCTACTGACTTTTGTGAGCCAAACAGTCATGCTAAGTGCATCCAGTTCATTACCTTGAACCCTCCCATCCTATGAAGAAGGCATGAGATCAAGTTACCCAAGTCTGATCCTTTGAAATACTTACCAGCAATGTGCCAAGCAAAAGGAGTGGGTGCTTTTTTTTTTTTTCGGTTTATATTTTGTTTGGGTTTGAGAATAACTATTGTTTTGTACATGGCTGACCAAATGAATTGTTTTCTTACTTACTTATTTTTAGAATCATATAATTTTTACACTTGAAAAGGGATCTTGCCTGTTGTCTAGCTAGTGAATTAGTCAACAAATAATATCTGGGAGGTTCTTAGGTGCCAGGCACCAGGCAAGGCACGGGGGACCCAATTGTGAGCATAGCCCAGCTGGTTCCTGTCTTCAAGGAGATTATAGACTAAAACCCTTCTTGTTGTTCTATTTTTACAACTGAGGACTTAGCCCCAGTAAGATAAAGTGACTCAATTAAGGACACACAGAAGAGCCTTAGTGTTTTGAACTCCATGACTAGGTCAGTGTTCTTTCCCTGACACCAAGTATTTCCCGAATTTGCCTGATTGCAAAGCTTCTTCAACTGCTTTTAATAACACACATTGCTGAGCCCCATCCCAAACCTCAGGAATCAGAATGAGGGATGAGGCCTGGAAATTCTCACTTGTCATCCAACACCCCAGGTCAGTCTCATGTTCAGCTAAGTTTGAGAAACACTCCCTTATTACTAGCTGTCCTATTTTCATATTTAAAAAAATAATCTTAGGCAAATTAACCTTCAAGTATCTTTCCCTTTTGTTTCTTCTCATCTTTTAGTCTTAAACGTTAGTTGAGATCATCTGATTTAAAACGGACTGGTTTAAAAAGTGTGTTGGCAGATTATGTTGGTAAGTTTTCCAAGTAAAGCAAAAAATGAAGTAAAAAACTGTATGATTACGAAGCAGACACCTCATACTGCTTTTATGGAACCCTAGCAAAACATTTGATGGAGTGCTTTTTTAGAAATCACATTATTTCATCTGGTTCTAAAGCCCTTTCTATGCATTTTTAAAAAGGCTCCCACACTAAATGATCCGAGCACAAATAAATTCATGTGAATTGTCAGAAACTTATCTTGCAAGTGTCTAATTTTGGCACAAAATGAACAAAGCTCTTCAGTGATTTGAACGAAATTCAGATTAGCAAGGAATATAGCTGTACTGTCTGGTGACATTAACCAAGGAAACTGTCTTGTCAGTAGAACAGGATATTCCTTCTCTGCTTGGCTCTCTTTCACATCCTGGTGGTGTGTCTTCATGAATATGTATAGAAATTGTAGATACCACCATGTTGTTCTGTAATGCCTTGGAAACCGAAACATTTATTTGAGCCGGCCTGCAGTGTTTGGCCAGCTAGGATATTTGCTGTGCGTCCAGGGGGTGCCTTTCGCATGGACGACCCTGCCAACAGCACCCCCTACAGTTGTTCAGCAAAGCGGCCCTGCAAGCAGGTGTCATTTGATGTGTGGATTTCTTGATTGCTTAGGATTTATTGACAGTATGTGGTAGGCATTGAATGCTTTAGATCAGCTCATATTCTTGTATAAAATAATGGAAAGAAAATCCTCATTTTTTTTTTTTTTTTTTAGATTTTATTTACTGGAGAGAGAGAGAGGGAGAGAGAGCATGAGTGGGAGGGGCGGGGGGCAGAGGGAGAGGGAGAAGCAGGCTCCCCTCTGAGCAAGGCGCTTGACATGGGGCTTGATCCCAGGATCCCAGGAGCCCGGGATCATGACCTGAGCTGAAGGTAGACACTTAACCAACTGAGTCACCCAGGCGCCCCAGAAAATCCTTATATCTTATTTCTTTTCCTTCCTTCTCCATGGTGTCGACAACAGCAGAAGTGAGTTTTCAGGTTATTCAGGATTGAATGGTCCAAGCAGTTTTATACTGTGTTTCTTTCTCAGAATCTTTATTTTAATCCTGTATTTGGTATGTTCGTATTCTTCTTCTCAGATTGCCTAAAATTCTTCCTTTTTCCATAGCACTGTTCTTCATTCTGTAGAGAGGAAATGACATCATCACTAGTCATGGCTAAGAAGCAGTTGATTTTTGTTTATTGTTTGTAGTTTTAGCAGATATCCCCCCTCACCTTGTGTGTTCTTACATTGGCCAATGTTTAGGGAATATATCAGAGATCAGGGACTGAGTTTAATTGTTTTTTCTTCAATAGTGTTTTCGATAGTCCTTCATGCTTAATAGATCCACTACTTAGTGATCCCTCATTCGTTGATTTATTCCTTCATTCATTTACCAAGCACCTCTTACTTGCTGGACACTTTATTAGGCACCAGGGATACAGTGGGTAAGAAAGAAAGAAGAACTCCTAGGCTATATGAAGTAAAAAGAAAACCCATGCCCCTTCCCAGTGTAGCCTTCCTCCTGTCTGAGGTCCTTATCCATCTGCCGGCCTCTCTCCACCTTTCAGAGTCCTCTTAATGTTTATTTATAACATCCATCCTTCTTATCTCTACTTACTGAGAGGAATAGAAAAGGTACATCTACCCCATCTTTCTGGAAATGGAAGTCCCTCGTTTGGGTTTTGAAATCCAGGTAATGCTAGCTTCATAAAAGGATAGCAACTACTTCCTCTTTTTTCTTCTCTGGCTTTGTTTCACATGACATTCTTCTTCCTTAAATATTTGTTGGAAATTGCCAGTAAAGCCGTTTGGGCCTGAAGTGTTTGTTTGGGGGTTTTTAATCCATTTTAATTAAATTCTCAAATTTGTGAACATTAAGTCACACAAAATAAACTGTTCTCATTTTTATGTAGAAAATATCTTCCCCAAATTTTAACCGTAAACCACTAAAAGGGTAATGCAAACCAGTATCCTTTCAATAAATTCCTTTCCCCTCTTAGATTGGGCCAAGAAAGGGAACATCCTGACTAATGCAGGTACCACCCAGAAAATGGAGAGACATTTATACTTGCAGCAAATGCCTTTTCAATGAACTTTCATGAGAAACCTGTTCCTTTTCTTTCCTAAGGTATCCCTGAGGCCTGATTTCAGAGGTCTGTGTCAGAGGCTCTCTGGCTTCTTCTCAACACACCTGTTTCCAGTATGAACCAGGCTGCTCCCAGCAGTGACAAGTGAAAAAGTGTTGTTATACAATTCAGAATGTATCAACTGAAATAGAATACAAATTAGCTACTTTTCAGGAGTTATTGCAAGCCAGTCCCAGAGAGGGAAGAGAGGAAGAGAGAGGAAGGGAGGGCGGGGGGATGCTTCTTTTCAGAACTACTTGAGATTCAGAATCTCTTTCTAGCTTTAAAATTTTCCATACAGCACATGGCAGCACAGCAGCATTAAGTTATATGATTTCTATGATTTTTGCATATATTTTGGCAAGATGAGGTTCATTTGCATTTTGCAGTTTTTAATAACCCATTTTCCTAAAAGGTTTGTGAAGAATAAAGTTACATGCGTGGTTTTGGCTCCCTCTGCTGGCCATTCTTGGGTACTTTAAGTTTTACCCAGAGAACAAAACCAACATTCCATTCCTGAAATAGATTTGGGTTTTTTCCCTCAAAGTTGAACTCAACATTTCCAAATCTATGACAGACCTTTAGGTTTGGTAAATATATTTTTATTTTGACTTTTTTTTTTGCTTCAGAACTATACCTGAAAATGATCCATTTAGCAGAAAAATAGTTTAGAAAATATTTCAGATAAAAAGCGTAGCTCCCACTATGTCTCTTTCTCAAGCTGTCTGTGGTGAAGATACCCAGTTAGTTATATGGACTGATATGGGGTCTTTTTTTTTTTTAAGTTTCTTTGTTGGTTTTTCACGATCAGCCTATAAACATGCTCACGACGGCTAGGATTTTGCAACTACGAAGAACTCTGGCTAATTGAAGCCAAAAAAAGGGCCCATCACATGTAAGGAAATGCACGAGAGCTGGCCTCGGGAAGAGCAGATGGCAGGGCAGCTCTATCGGGCTGGGTAACCTTGCATTATAGACCGTGACCTCCAAGACCACTTGTCAGGTGCTCAGCTGAGCTGAGGCAGAAATGGGTTGTTAGGTGTCTGAGTAAAGCTACTTGATAGGAGTGGAAGGGTACTGGCTACTGAGTCAGAGTGGGGAAAAGTGTCTCTCAGATTGCCTCCTCCCCCGCCTCCCCCCCCGCCCCGATAAGGAGCCCTCAGCAGAAGTGCCTGAAGAAGACCTGTGCCCAAAGCCTCAGATAAAGACGCCAAGGAATGAAGGCACGTGGCGAGAAATGCAGATGTGCCAAGAGCATGAGCCAAAGGGGCTTAGTGCTTGACTGCAGCTCAGTGCACGAGCTGTGTGCACCCCACTGGCATGGGGTGGGCAACTTTCCTCCTGAGACGTGCCAGGGAAGGTTTCTGGAAGGTCAGCCTGAAAAATCACACAGAGGTTTTTAACCCGGAGCCGGACTCCTCATCATTGTTGGGGTGAATCGACTCTAACCATTTTTGTCCTGGTATCAATCACTCACGTTTTAAAGACCCCAGGGACAGTGTTGAATGTCCTAAGGTGGGTCAGAACCTCCCCTCTCCCCTGCCTCAGACTCTCAGTCCTGACAAGACAGCATGGAGTGGGAGAAGAGGAATACTCAAATAAAATCAGGTGCTGTTGCAAAACCGAGTGGAAGAGAAGCTAGGCAGGTCAGCTCCACACTCATGCACTACCATGCTCTGATGTCTCCATTCTCAGAAAAAAACAAGCAGAACAAATTGTAGAAAAGGTCTCTCTTTGGGTGGATGTCTATTGCTGACCTCTCCCATTATCTGAACAGTCAGGCTTCTAGAAATAATACTCAGCACTCAGTGTATCCATTTCTTCTTTAATTTTTTTTATTTAAAAAATTTTTTTAAAGTAAACTCTACCCCCAACATGGGGCTTGAACTCACAGCTCTGAGATCAAGAGTTACATGCTCTACCAACTGAGCCAGCCAGACGCCCCTCGGTGTATCCATGTCTGTCACATATTCATTTGTCAACTCACTGTGTTTGTCATTGGCTCCCCCCACCGCCATGCACCCCAGACTTCCCTTGCCAAGATTCCCAAGGACCCCACTGTGGTTAAAGCCCAAGGACATTTTCTTTAAAAAAAAAAAAAAAGATTGATTTATTAATTAGAGAGAGAGAGCATGAGCAGGGGGAGGGACACAAGGAGAGGGAGAGAATCCCAAGCAGACCCCCTCTGAGCATGGCGCCTGATGCAGGGCTGATCCCACGACTCTGAGATCACGATCCGGAGATCCTGACCCGAGCCAAAACCAAGAGTCAGATGCTCAATTGACTGAGCCACCCAGGCGCCCCAAGCCTGAGGACCTTTATATCATCATTTTGCTTGACCTCCTCTTGGTATTTTGATGCTGCTGGCCACACTCTGTCTGGCGAGAGCCCTCTTGAAGGTCAGGCTCCTTGCTACCTTCAGCATTTATGGAACTGTCAGCAGGACAGTGGTTAAGAGCCGGGTCTGGATTCGCACTTGGCGTTCAGGTCCTGGCTCTACCCACCACCACTGAGTGACTGTGGGAAAGTCATGCAAATTCTCTTTGTGAGTTTCCTCACCTATGCAAATGGACCTGCCTACAGGACTGTTGTGAGGCCCAATGAAATAATGCTCGAACAGCGCTTACCACCGTGCTGAGCACACAGTAAACATAGCTTGATAAAGGGTGAGTATCACCGTGGACTCAGAGTATCCATGTTCACATCAATCATGGCACTCTTTTCTACTTTGTATTGTGACCCATGTTCACATCAATCATGGCACTCTTTCCTACTTTGTATTGTCTTTTTTTATTTTTTATTGTTATTTTTTTTTTTTATATAAAGTTCACCTGAGTTTGTAAGTTCTTCGTGGGGAAGGACTGTGTTTTTGAAATACCAGATCTTGGATTACTATGGCATATTTGTTACAATTAATAAACCAATACTGATACATTACTATTAACTCAAATTCATACTCTATTCGGACGTATTAACTTTTACCTAATGTCCTTTTTCTGTTTGAGAGCATATCACAAGGGAGAAATGACTCCAGCCTAGACACAGAGCTGAGAATGGGCTGGCGTGTTGTTGGAACAATGAGGAAATTGGGTGAAGTGTCACACAGATCCTACGAGTTACCCGGGGTTCTAATGAGACCAGTTAGGACCTCTCTGGATATTTTTGACTTATTAGAAGAATCACATTATCTTCAGTAATGCTATGCTGACTGTGAAAGAAAGTAACTGTGCCCCTCTTGTCAATTCACTAATCTAAACAAACATTCAAGGGAAAACCTCGGGCGCCTGGGTGGCTCAGTTGGTTAAGCGACTGCCTTCGGCTCAGGTCATGATCCTGGAGTCCCAGGATCAAGTCCCGCATCGGGCTCCCTGCTCGGCAGGGAGTCTGCTTCTCCCTCTGACCCTCCCCCCTCTCATGCTCTCTCTATCTCATTCTCTCTCAAATGAATAAATAAAATCTTTAAAAAAAAAAAAAAAGGGAAAACCTCTTCAAATCCTGTGTAAACAAAAGATGGGCAGTTATGCTGAAGAGACAAATGATCACATTCTTTCCAAATGCAGTATTATTAATAATTTACTTTGAACCTTTCTTTAACACTAAAAAGACCTTAAGTGAATTCTGATGATGATTAATGAATTATTATTATTTACAAATTACCATGAGAAACGATGTTAATATTTGGGTCACTCAAAGTAATGTTATTGATATATAATCTCTTTTAGCACCTAATGTAAAAAAAACCTGGGCACATAAGTAATTCACTTTGTTTTCATTATGTTTTGAATGACGACTTTACTCTTTCTGTACAAACAATACATTCCCATTAGTGGAAATTCCAGCAAGACACAGAAGTACAGAGTAGATGGTGAAAAATTATAGAAAAATCTTACCAACCAGGAGCTGTGAACATCTGCTAAACTGAATTCCAGTTTTCTCTGTATGTATACTTATGTCTAGGTCTCGATCTGTATGTGATAAGTGCAATCTACCTATAGACATATAGAAATGATTTTAGTAAAGTGGATAAGAGAAGGAAAAGAAACCAAAGAAATTATTTTAGATTGTTGTTTCTTTAACAAAGGCATGTGTGTTCCTAAAATACTCCTCTGAAGCAGGGGTCTCAAACTCAAGTGCCTTCAGGAGTAGAATATGATTCATGAAGCAAGCTGTAAATATCAAGTCACTTTGTATTGTTCTCAAAATAAAAATCTCTCTGATTACATTGCCTCTGTCATCACCGAGTAGATCAAACAAAATGAGCAAAATATTTCCACAGGAATATTGATGGACCATATCCAGACCACAGCTCTCCAGATTGTTACCCTCACAAAGATTAAGAAAAGATTAAGAAGTTATAGTCAATTTATTGCTTAAGTGATGTATTTCATTTAAGACAGTGTGAAAAATTTAGAAATTAGTACTCTTAAAACTTGATTGCACCTATTTTGTCCATTCTGAAACTAGTTCTTTTAGCAATACATTAATTTTATACTACCAAACATTAAAATACTTATATTTAATTTCATCAACCTAATTTCCATTTTAACAAAACCTTGGTTCTACATGGATTTAATGTTCACTAAATGCCGAAGCACCCCAATTCCTGACTTCTTTATTTTCATTAATCTCTTGGTTGACTTGTTTTCAGCTATCAGTTTTCCCAAAAGGAACTCATAAAAACTATGAATGCAATCCTGGTTGAGAATATGTAACTTTTGCTTAATAATTGAACAGCATCTTGGCTCAACATAAGCATTTTTTTTCCCTCAAAACTTTGTAGACATTGCTATGGAGAAGTCTGAAATTTGTGGGTTCTTTTTCCTCTTACTTTTTTCATTTGGATGCCCAAAGAATTTTCTCTTTATCCTTGGAGTTTGATAACTTTACCAAAATATGTCCCAGGATCATCATTTTATATCAGGTTCTTCGGAACACAATATGCTCTTCCATCAAGCTACACATACAGTTTTTCCAGTCTAATGGAGAAATGTCTTCTGGCATATATTTGTTGTGATTATCCCATAGAAATGAGGTGGACTCGCCACCCCCAACTGGAACAGGTTTGGTGTGGAGACTGATGAAGGTACACACACACTGAGAAGGTATGAAAAGTTTTATTACTCAAATAGTGAGGCTTTCTGGGAGGAGTCTCCCAAGGAGGTCCATAAATGGCTTGGGAGAAGGGAGAAGGGCTCTTGGCATGAGGTTGCATGGTGTTTAGCGAGTGGGGCCAGCAAGAAGATTATCCCGTGCTGACCAGCAGTTTGTGTGTTTTGAACTTCTTGCCAATGCTAAAGGAGGAAGCCCCAAGTTTCCTGATTAGTCTGCCTGGGTATGGGGCAGCATGGGGGAGGGGGTGATGGGGTATTGAAGGTTGTGAGCCCTCAAACATCAAAAATGGAGTCAGACTCCTTACTACAATATTTGAATGTATTTTTGTGTCTCTTTGTTGGGTTCTTTGCCTTGGGGACATAGTTATCTTTGGGTTGGCCTTTCTGTGTTCTTGGTATCTACTTTGTGTTTGTCTCTTTCCTTTGCTATGAATAGTCCCTTCCTTTCTATTAAAAATTCAATTTGCACTTGTGTTTAGTCTGTTTCTCTCCGTTTCTAGTTTATGTATTAGTTAGGAAATGGTGTGCTTTTAGTCCTCATTCTCTTTCTTTGGTTTCACAACGCCTTCTACATCTAATTTTGATGTTTTTTCAAGTTGTCTTTTAGCTCTTGTTCCACTGAATTAATTTTCTTACTAAGTGCTATCTTGAGCATTCACATGGGATTATCTTCTACCTCTTAGGCTATATTTTATTCCAGATTGCACTTTTCATCTCCTTTTTTGCATACTGTATCCCCCTTTTTTGTATATTTTTAGGATGACTGCAGAGTTGCCATGTCGCTTTATCTCATCCTATTTGTGTGGAGCGTGGACAGCTCTGCCCAGACCTCTGATGTGGTGCCAGAGTTTTCTAGTTCTTTTGCCTGCTACGGTGAGATCTGTTTGTTTTTCCATCCAGGATGCCAGCCTGATGGCTCAGTATTGCTTTCCATCTATTTCTCTCCAAAAACTTAAGGGGAAGTTGGGGCTGAGGGTAGCATTTTTTCGTGCATTTAATTTTCAATTTCTCAACTCTGAGATTTTATTCACTGTCCTGTATTAAAATTTACTCCACTTTTAGGGACATGTTCAGTCCCCGAGCAGGGATGCCCTAGGTTTTAGATCAGCCCTTCATTAACTGTGGCACCGCAGAGCCTCTGACTCCTCCTAAGCGAGCCCTGATGTTCATTTCCCTATTCCGTAAGATTTGTCTTTTTTTTCCTTTTTTTTTTTGAGGTGGGGAGGGGCAGAGGGAGTAGGAGAGAAAATCTTTAGCAGGCTCCACACTCAGCATAGAGCCTGATGTGGGGCTCAATCTCAGGACCCTGAGATCATGACCTGAGCAGAAATCCTGGGTCAGATGCTTAACCTACTGAGCCACCCAGGTGCCCCTCACTTCCCTATTTCATTCTTTTGATTTCCACTTTGTATAGGGGAAGGAGTGGGGTGCCTGTGGATTTCAGCCAGTATTAACAGTGAAGGGGGTGGGGTGTTGAGGGAAGTCTATTTTCACTGCAGCTTCAATGTAACTGTTCCCATTGGCTTTTGTCTATGGATATCCTTTCTTCTTATTTTCTCTTTTCAAATTTCCAGCTCCTTACTCCTCATTTGGAATACTAGATATAGTTTTGTTTTTTCTGCCTTACCACTCTACTTTTTCCCTTGTTCAGAGGTAACAAAGGAGTGATTCCTGCAGGTTCCTCCACTGAGTCCTGTGTCAGCCTTCACAGACTTAAAGCCTCCAGGGATTTCCCACGCCTTCCCCTTGGCTATTTACCTCCCATTCTGCTCCTCTCTAAATTGGGGAATACATAAACTGAGGAATTCTCATGGCTTTCTGGATGCCTTCTTTTTCTAGCACTGTTTTAGGAGGTGGGGGATCACCTTTAGAGTCCGTCTTAGGCAGGGCAGATGCTTTGTTTCTTTTCCTGGCAGACACTTTTTCAAATGTGTTGTTAAGTTACTCTTTTCTCGTTTGCTGTTGAGGAGTGAATTTTTCTTTTTCTGTTGCATGTTTGTGGTGTCTACCACTTTTATTTCTTCACTAGTCATTGGGTAAAAGGCAGTCTGTAACAGCACCACATCCAATACGTGTGGGAAGCGCCATCAACTTATTTTCCAACTGTGTTCACTGGTGGAAATTACTGAAGAAACCATTTAATCTTTCACACGTCTTACGTGTAAATATCAGTCCTGTTAATGGCACAGGCCTTGGGGAAGTAGAATGGAGGAAACTAGGTGCAAATTAAAGTGGAGGGGTGATTATTTGAGATGGATTTCAACTTGAAGATAGAAAGGGATCTGTTCATGTATCACAAAGTATATATTTGTCACATTTTATTTTTTTATTTTATTTTATTTTAAAGATTTATTTATTTGACAGAGAGAGACACAGGGAGAGAGGAAACACAAGCAGGGGGAGTGGGAGAGGGAGAAGCAGGCTTCCCGCGGAGCAGGGAGCCCGATGCGGGACTCGATCCCAGCACCCTGGGATCGTGACCTGAGCTGAAGGCTTAACGACTGAGCCACCCAGGCGCCCCTGTCACATTTTAATAAATGTTTCCTTCCTATACCCTTGGCCACCCTCCATTTGGTTAATACTCTTTGTTATCAGCAAATGTGGCTTGATGCTATTCCTTCTTTTCTCTTCTCTTCTCTTCTCTTTTCCTTTTTTCCTAAGCTTCTCACTTCCTTTCCACATCACAGCCTGGTGTGCAAATACTCAGAGAACAGATGATGCTCATGCATTCTTTATTCCTGATGTATCTCACACCAAACAGGAACAGTCATATAACCGACTCATAAATAAAAATATGCAATTTTGAAACTTCATTCCCCTGAGAAGTGACCGAGAAAATGTGGAAGGAACATGTTTCTCATCTAGAAGGGTGCTCTTCAGTTCCACTCCAGCTGATTCCCTCACACCTATGAGGCATGTGCTGACTAGAGAGCTAAAAACAGGGCTCACAACTGTGACCGAGGGCTGGTGTGGAGAGGGGGAGGTGTGTGTTCCGTGTGGTGTTGAGGAGGAGAAAAACTGGTCCGATGGCTTCTGCAAGCGAATGCGACAAAGCAGCTGAATGTGAATTTTGTATTTGTAGTCATCTGGGGATAGGGCGGTGAGTAGCAGATAGTTCTAGTCCTCCACCCTATGTGACTCTGAACTACCTTTGATAGTTCACCTGAGAAACTCAGGATGAGTTGTAGGACTACAGACTTTCACAGAGTTAAGGACCTGGGCCAGATGCTTAGCTAACCCAATGCCAGGATACTCTGGGTGCATAATAAAATGCCTATATGCCCCAGTTTGACAATATATATCAAGGGCTTACTTACAGGTTCGTCCCAGCTGGACTGGGTTCCTGAGGCTCAGATACTAGTCTGTTGTGTGAGTAGGTGTTACCCTTCCTCCAGAGATAACCATTTGCATTGTAAATGTACCCAGGGTTTACTTAAGTGTTGGTGGAGACTTTGGAGATCGGGAATGCTCAGATCTTGTATCTACTTCATTGAGTGTCAAAGATATAAATCACGCCTAGTGGGGAGAGAGTGGGTGCAGGCTGTGTTGCAGGAAATGGCCATGGGGCCCTTGAGAAGGAACTCACCCAGAGGGAGGGTCTCCAAACAGGACAAAGGTCACACCCAGAAGGAAGTGTTAGCTCCCAGGACACAGTGGACCTCACTCCAATCTGTGCTGTTGTAGGCTTTGGTAAAACAACCAGGTATATGTGAACTAAAAAGGCTGCATCACTGAAGAGCTAAAACATTCAAGGCTCAAGCAACTCTTCAGCTGAGATTCCACCCAAGGTGTAAAACTGTCTCTGAGTGATGTACCTCTCCAGATATGCTCAGCCTCACTGCATCTCAGGCAGCGCATTGTTCAAGTTTCCCAATAAAGGGGCCCCTGGAACTTTGAACTGTTGGTCTTTTTTTAAAGATTTTATTTATTTATTTGACAGAGACACAGTGAGAGAGGGAACACAAGTAGGGACAGAGGGAGAGGGAGAAGCAGGCCCCCCGCCGAGCAGGGAGCCCAATGCAGGGCTCGATCCCAGGACCCTGGGATCATGACCTGAGCCGAAGGCAGACGCTTAACGACTGAGCCACCCAGGCGCCCCTGAACTGTTGGTCTTAAAGTCTGCCCCTTGTGGCCATCCTTGGCAGGTGGGTGGTGGGTGGGAGAGGACCATCTGGAGAGAAGGATGGGCAGGGATTGTGCCCTGAGCTCGCCTCTCCTACAGGTTTGGGACTCTAGATTTTCCAGTGAATGCCTACAGGTGCCAGGGGATATACCCTGTGAGTCCAGGGGAGGTTTGAGCCATGGGACAAATTTTGATCAATGAGAGACAGAAGATTGGAAAGAGTCTGCAGACAAATTTGCTCACTCCCACCTCTTGGGCTGTTGGAAGACACGGTATCTCAAAATAGTGTGTCTGGAAATATCACAGTACTGAGAAATAAACCAGGTTTTCGATCTGTAACCAGCTGGATAACATGCCATCTTGTATTTGCTTCCCTCCTTTCCTTCCTTCCCTTTTGCACTCACTCCTAATTCCCTACAATGACAGTCTCCATGGATGCACTAGCATGTAACTCAGGCTGTTTTCTAGAGAATCCAGGCTAACACAGAATGAAAAAAAAAAGTTGGATTTGGCAAAAGTTGCAATGAAGGCAAGGATACGGAAGAAATTTGGGGGCGTTCAGTATGTTTCATGGCCATAACAGATCAGGGGCAGCTGATCTGGGCTCTGGATCCATCAGCAAGATGGGTTGACAAGTCTGAGGGTTAGGGGCAAAGTGTGCTATGGAACAGTGTCTCCAGGAGGTACATATCCTGTCTCTAGCAGGTGGCCACAGGTAGACAACTACAAAGGACTTTTCTGTGGATCCATATGGAACCAGAGACCACAGAAATATTTTGGGTGAGGGTCTCACCTAAAGGGTGAAATTATTCTCTGCCTCAAGCCTTTATAGCAACAAGTACCAATACTTGAAGAAATTAAGAGAAATTAAGAGAAATCCTGGAGAATTTTTTGCTAAAACCTTGGAAGTCTATGCTTTGTGTTATAAAGGAGGGGAGAGTGCTTTTCCCTTATACACGTCACACTGTTTAATTCTTACCACAGCCCAGGGGAGCAAACACACATTATTCCCATTCCCATTTTACAGATCAGGAGTAAGAAATTTAAGGGAGGTAAAGTGCTTTGTTCCAGGTTACATGGATTTAGGGCTCGAAAAATCCTGATGCCCTTTTGCTCAAAATCCCAGCTATGGTTGTGAAGGAACTGAGGAGGTAAATTTCACTAGAGATTCCAAATGGTTTTAGCTGGTTAGTGGCCCTACTTCAGGCAATGAATGAAGACAAAGGGAAATTATTCAGAAGTCGAGGGAACTGGGGCCCTTCTAAAATTATGCCAGGTAAAGTAATCTGTGTTTGTATCGGAGACCTATAATTTATGTAGATTCACATACATCTTTTTCAGATACTGCACAAATTGGGGAGTGTGTGGAATGTTGTGGAATTAAATGTATTTGTATGTGTTCAACACACTGTATAATTGACTCAATTATCCATGTGGGGATTATTCACTTTTAATTTGCAATCTGCTTCTCCTTTCAGTTAGGATGTTTTTGGGGCTGCTCTAGGAATGCCAACTAATTTAAATAATAATTTAAGTAAAACATAATTAGGTAAGAAAATTAAATTCAATCTTTTGCCAGCTCCCGAAGATTCTACAGCTGAAATGTAATGCTAATTCACTTGCTATTTTTTTCACTCTCCAAAGCTATTTTACTACCACAGGGTTTTATTGCTTTCCATAGATTATTGCAATAATTCCCTGTTTGACTTTCTGCTTACCTCTTTCCAATCCAATCATTCCGCTGACAGTAAGCTTCAAAAGATAAAACCCAAAAAGAAGACAAAAAAAGAACGCGGCTCTCATCACAAAAGTTTCTCTGCTTGAAAACATTAATGACTCCCCATTTCTCACTAGTTCAAGGGCACCTGCCGTAATCTATCATTCAAGATCTCATGCCTCCTGCAACAGAAAGTTTTCCTGATCCTACCCCCGGGGTTTTTACCACTCTTTTTACGTCTGAATCCCTGGAATGCCCTACATGTTTTTCTCTGAGGCATACAAAGGTATTCGTGAACCCACGTTGGGTCCTTGCTCTACTGTGAGATTCTAAATGGCAGTCTCTGCGGGGATGACGCTCCCGTATTAAGCTGTACCTAGCTCAGCACCGGACAGCAGAGGGGCGCAATGAAACCTGTCCATTTGAACTGCCAGCAAACCCTGAGGGCAGGAATTTTGGTCTTTTGTATCCCAAGTGCCTAGCACAGTATCTGGTATACAGTAGGTGCTCAATGAATACAGGGATACAGATAGAGGAAGGGCTGATAGCACAGTGCCAAGGCTGGAGCTGGTGGCATGACCTCTCCTGCGGATGGATGTGTGACATCCCCGGGCTGCTTTGGGGGAGAGCTTTCCACTGCCTGCCCCTCTGTCGCACAGGCTAGACACTGGCTGCGGTGGTGTGCTTAAACTTTCTGTTAAAAAAAAAATGTGTATGTATAGGTACACGCACCTAAATATATGTTTATGCATGCCGACGACATAGAAATACATATCCATATCCAGATATTTATACAGTTGACCCTGGCACAACACAGGTGTGAAGTGTGCAGGTCCACTCATGCTCGGATTCTTTTGATAAATATAGTCCAGCACTGTCGTGTATTTTCCTTAGGATTTTCTTAATAACATTTTCTTTTCTCTAGCTTACTTCCGCTTATTTTATTGTAATAATATAGTATGTGATAAATATAGCATACACAGTGAGTCCATCGAGTACGTTATCGGTGATAAGGCAAGGCATCCGGTCAACAGGAGGCTGTTAGTACTTAAGTTTTGGGGGAGTTAGAAGTTACGTGTGGATTTTTGACTCGTGGCACGGTGGGCAACCTTAAAGGCTAGTTCTTCAAGAGTCAGCTGAGCATGTATAATAAGCAAATAGATAAATATAAATAAGTTAAAATATGCAAACAGTCTTAAGGCAGAACAGAACAGTGACAGTGGCGGGAGGACAACGAGGACGGTTCCTCTCCCCTGGAGGACCCGGGACAAGATTCGGTCCTGCGCCCGGAAGCGGAGGCGGCGCGGCTTGGGCCTTCCGGCTTTCCGTAGGCCTGCCGTCATTGGCTGCGCTGGAGACAGCTGACCGGCGGCGGCAGGCGTGGGAGCTTCGAAGATGGCGGCCACCACGGCGCTGATCCTGCCGGAGAGCCCCAGGTAGCCGCCAGGGGTGGCGCGGACGGGGCTGCGCCAGGACGCCCCTGCTGGCTGTCGCCTTGGCTCCGAGGCGGGGCCCGGCCGAGGGGGTGGGCGCGGGGCTGGCGAAACCGCGGTGCGGCCCCGCAGGAGTGCCGGGGGCTGTGGGCGTCTCACCCTGTCCGTGGTTCACCTACGTGGGGCTCCAGTGCGCCTGGCCGCTGGGGTCAGTAGGACGGTGTGTGGTGTGTGTCACCGTGCCCACAGTGTGGGATCTGAAGAACCCACGCCTGCCTGGAGTGGTGCTGAATCACGTGCAAAGCTCTGCCCTTTCTCTGTTTTCAGCTCTCTCGCTCAGGCCTGATTATGAGAAAGGCTCGCAGTGGTGCCGGACGGTCGTTAATCCCTAACACGTGTCAGTATCCCTTTTGACTCCAGGTAGAATAGTCCTCAGGCCGGGAGTTTGGGGCTGGTCACAGTACCTAGCCAGAATTTGGTAACATGGCTTTTGATTTCATTTTATTTATTTTTAGTTCATTTCTGCTTATGGTAGGTAAGGTCAGCTGCCCAGGGTGGTGATACAAAGTTCTCTCCTAAAATGCAGTTATTTGAATAGAAATGACTCCCATTTCATGAAAAATAAATACTAGTGCAGGTAGTGTGCGGATGCGGAAAAAATGCTGAGGTGTACCGGTAAATAATTGAAGTTGGAAAATAACTTCCTTGTCCCTGAATTGGGCAGGAATCTTGTTGAAGAAGAGAGTTGTCATTTCAAAGTTTTTCCTTCTTTCTGGATGCCTTGAGTTCTGATGGCCAGTTCCTCCGGTCACATCAGTGTCCTGGTTAACACTCACCACATCAGTAAGCCATAACCAGTAGTATAATTTAAAGTTGATTATTACCACTGAATCACGGTTTTAAAACAACTGTGTACTGTTACTCCAAATGATTTTATGTTTTATATATATATATTCCATTATCTGCCATGCAACATTGTTTTCTTTGTATTTTGGTGTCATTGCCACGTTCCTCCTGCCATTCTTTCCATAGTTCCTCTCTGGGTTAAGTGGGTATTGAATATTCACTGCAGAGTTAATGCCGTTCCTCACAGAGTGCAAACTTCCTCTAGTAGCTCACCTTGCCCCCAAAGAAAGAGAAACTGCCAAATGCAGAAGTATTTTTGGGAGGCATCTTTTTGGAAACAGCCTGCCTCCTTTGCTGGCCATCATCTGTTCTTCTTCATAGCAATCGGAGTTGTTGAAATGGAAACTTTGAGACAATAGCAATTGTAGATAAGTGTACTTATGGCAGGAACAGTTCCACTTGGAAAACTCATTTTAAAATTTTGTTTTACAAATTTATTTAGCATGAAAAAAGCAGTGTCGCTGATAAATGCAATAGATATAGGAAGATTTCCACGATTGCTCACCCGAATTCTTCAAAAACTTCACCTGAAGGTTTGTATTTTTGCATTTCTATAGTCTCTATACTTTCTGTACTTTCGTGTGATTTCTTGTGATTGCCCTGAAACTTTTTGTTACTACTTGAAAAGCTTTTTCCGAAGTATAGTGTTCCCCAGCATGTCCTTGGCTCTCTAGAACATTTTGTGATGTCCCATGGTCAAAAGTTTGGGAAATTCTCGGGGTGCCTGGGTGGCTCAGTTGGTTAAGCGACTGCCTTCGGCTCAGGTCATGATCCTGGAGTCCCGGGATCGAGTCCCGCATCGGGCTCCTTGCTCAGCAGGGAGTCTGCTTCTCCCTCTGACCCTCCCCCCTCTCAGGCTCTCTCTCTATCTCATTCTCTCTCAAATAAATAAATAAAATCTTTAAAAAAAAAAAAGTTTGGGAAATTCTCTTTTCATTAAAGTTAATCTTTTTTATTATGGAACTTTTCAGAGTGTATATATTATATATATATTTTTCAGAGTGTATTTTATGGTAGTGTTTACAGTAAATATTTAAGGGTGAATATGGTGTGCAAGATTTTCCAAACGTGTTTGACCTTGGAACTGTGGTATCATGGTATATATTTTGGGACTCAGGTTCTGTGTAACATGCTTTGGGAAAATTCTGATTTCATTCTTCCCCTTAAAAATAATGCTAGCCAGCACCCAATATTTAATCTTTCATTTAATCTGCCTCTTCTACTTTTATTTCAAGGATGTGGTTATTTTGGACATATTGATGTTTAGTGATTCACTGCTTGGTCACTATTCTAAGTTAACTTCTGAATCCAACACATGTTGATGGTGCACCTAGTATCTAGTAACTGCTCTGCCTGGTGGTGCCAGGCATCACCATTAAATGAGAAACTGGACTTTTTTTAGTTTTTATTTAAATTCCACTTAGTTAACATACAGTGTAATATTAGTTTCAGGTGTACAATATAGTGATTCAGCACTTCTGTACCACACCTGGAGAACCTGGACCCTTTCCTCTTCTTTTTCCTGGGAGCCAGCCCCCCTCTGAGCCCTTTCTTCCCCTGACATGTCTCTTAAATCCAAGTTCTCTTCATAGTCCTAGTTCAGATCTTTAACATCCCTGCCGTAGACTACAGTAACTGCCTTCAAACTGGTGTCTCTGCCGAAAGCCTTCTCCCTCCTATCGCTGCTTCATAATGCTAGTCCATTTATCTCTCCAAATTTTTTTTTTCCTAAAAAACAAAAACAAACCAAAAAAACCCAGTTGATCATATCTGTACAGTGTTTAAAGCCATCATTGACTTCCCATTGTGCCATGGGGAAAAAGTTCAAAATCTTTAACATTGTATTATATTATAATAATCTTATAATAACAGTATAATATGGCCACAAGCTATATTATTCCCACTTTGCAAGTGCTCCAGTCACACTGGACTGTGCTCTTTTGCTAGAACATACTGTGAACTTTTCCAACTCTATGTCTGTGTGTATACTCTTTCCCTTACCTGCAATGTCTGTCTTCCCTTCTATAGTGAAAAAACTATGCATCTTTCAAGGATTTGGCCCTCTTGCTCTCAGCAGTTTGTTTTTTGTGCTTCTAAAACACTCAGTTCATTGTCACCTCATTTTAGTACTGCATCGTATTTGTTTTATGATGACAAGGTCTTTCGCTGACCTTGAATACCTTGAGTATCATGTTTTAATTATCTTTACATTTCCCATACCTAATACCTTGGTGCTTATGCAGTGAGCGCTCAAGATCTATTCTTGGAGTTAATTCTTTGCCTTGCATGGAAAACACAAAACAAATGCAGACCCTCTAAATTCCTGGCTATAAGGAATCTGTGATAGAGATGGAGAGACAGGAAGAACTACCACAACAAACTAAAAGCAGCTGCATTTGTGGTATTTGTGATTCACAGTTACATTGCTCCCTCTGATACAGTTTGAATGGTTTTGTATTATTAATTCATCTGATCCTTACAGCAACTTTAGGAAGTAGGTACTATTATCCTTACTTTATCCACGAAGAAACTGAGATAGAAACCAGTTAAATAATTTGTCCAATATCATACAGCTAGTGAGTAAGCGGCCTGTTTCCAGAATCCATTCCTTTAACCCATTACAGTAAACCTCAGGAAAGAGTACAGAAAAGTATATAAATTAGTCTAAAAGTGAATGATGTAGGCAATCAATACAGAAGTTCTGCTTTGATTCTCTGAGCTGATGGCTGCCTTCTTACACTTATTTAACAACATGGGACAAAAAGCTCTTAGATACATCTTTTGTTCTTTATAGTGAGGGAGGATAGGACCTTTGTAGGAAAACTGTGATATGCAGTTTGTCTTTGACCCTCTCCATCTAATTGAGTTGCGAATAAGTTAGTGTCTATCTTAGAGTAAGTGGGTGGCCAGAGCATTCCACAGAGGTGCTTAAATGCGATGCTGTTAGTGGTAGAGTAGTGGACGTGAGAACGTGAGATTGTTGACAGCTGAAGCAACTGAGAACAAAAACATACATAGGTGCTAACTTGCCTGCTAAGAAAGAATGTCAGGAAAGGTGCAAATTTTTTTTCCTGGACAGTTTCAGGGAATGTTCTTCTAGAGGGGCTCCTATTGTGATAAGAGTTCTTATCAGATAAAGTTCGCAGTGACATTCGGGATCTGCCAGCTTTCTTTTATGTACTCTTGGTCTGTTAAGTGGGCCTTTGCCTTGAGACAAGCAGAGCCCTTAGAACAGTGAAACCTGGCATGGGTAGATGGGTGAGGAGTTTTAGGGATCGGGTTGCTGTTCTAAATGTTATCAGCTTGACACTTTAATTTGCTTACGGGCAGAGGATATCTGTTTTTGTCCAGACTGGTTCCTTGGATTCCCTAGTTGGAATAAACATACGGAAAGTAAGCTGAGGTAGAGAATATGGGTGTGCCTGAGCATGAGTCTGGGAGTCCTCTTTGAACTGGTCATCTTCTGGCTCATCCTAGCATATAGAAATACTTGGGAAGTTTTTTTGGGGGTGGGTTTTACAACGTGTGGAGGGTGCTGTTGGCATTTAATGCCCAGGAACTAAATGTCTTGCACTGTGCAGAACGGTCCTGCCCAAATTGCCCTGTCCAGCCTCCTGATAGAGTCTGCACTGGAAAACACTGACAGAAGTCAGAGTAACTTCCATAGCTGAGGACTTAGAGATAACAATTTATGGCCTCTGAGTTAAAAAAAAAAATGGCTTTCACAACTCATGCAATTAAAAAGACTCATGTAGAGACGATGGACTCTGAAAAACAAACTGAGGGTTCTAGAGGGGAGAGGGGTGGGAGGATGGGTTAGCCTGGTGATGGGTATTAAAGAGGGCACGTTCTGCATGGAGCACTGGGTGTTATGCACAAACAATGAATCATGGAACACTACATCTAAAACTAATGATGTAATGTATGGTGATTAACATAACAATAAAAAAATGAAGAAAAAAAACCTCATGTACTTTGCTCCACTGGAGAGACTTGTAGGTCATCACACAAAGCCTGTTGATCTAACTGTGCTGTATATCTCATTCTGAAAGATTAACTCTCTGGATTTCTGGCCATGGCAGACTAGACCCAGCCAACTGGGGGATGAAGAAATGCCTGTGATGGGCATGTAGGTGGTTTCAGGAATCGACGGCTGATCATGGAATGAAGTGGGAGAATTATGAATTAGACACAAGAAATTGAAATGCCCAGAAATCTGAGGGTTTTTTTCTGAAATGAAAAATCATCAGTGTGTCTTAGGAGTTTTTTATGATACTGTACCACAGAATTCTGATGCCCATAATTGTGACCTGACTATCATAAGAAATGAGTTTAATCTGATATACTTTGTTTACAAAAGTCTAGAATGGGTGCTGTACATTTCAGAAAGATTGCTTTCAAAAGTTTAAAATAAAAGTTCTTTTATTTGATAGATTCATTTGTGGGTACCTCTGTTTTCCCCCATTATGACACGCAGCGAAATCTCATTATGTTAACATAAAGGACAATCACAAGTGTGAACCCCAGCCTATAGAAATGCCTCAGAATTTTTCTTGGCTGTTACAACATATAGAGGGTGCTGCTGGCGTTTAATGCCCGTGACTTTAAATGTCTTGTGTGCAGGAGAGTCGTGCACAAAGGAGCATTTGTCCTGCCTATTAGGACCAAAAAGAAAAGGATAGTTTATCTAATAAATACATTTATTTGGTAGTTAATATAAGATGTAAGGCTTCTTACAAATTGTTTTATTGGATAAGAATGATATATATACACTTTAAATTATGGTATTTGCAGAATACTAGTACCGTGCATTCTTTCACGGAGGTCTTTGTGTGTATGTATGACTGTGGACGTGAGTCAGAGCTTGGGCTCTGGACAGCAGGCCTCTCTGTCTCTAAATCCTTGCTCTGAGTTTTTAAAATCTAATTGCTTTTGTAGTTATTTAGATAATATCTTCATAGAATAGAGGACATTTCTCGGGCGCCTGGGTGGCTTAGTTGGTTAAGCGACTGCCTTTGGCTCAGGTCATGATCCTGGAGTCCCGGGATCGAGTCCCGCATCGGGCTCCCTGCTTGGCAGGGAGTCTGCTTCTCCCTCTGACCCTCCTCCCTCTCATGCTCTCTGTCTCTCATTCTCTCTCTCTCAAATAAATAGATAAAATCTTTAAAAAAAAAAAATAGAGGACATTTCTCATTTTCTAAGGAATGGGACCTGATTTCTACTATATGTGAAACTAAGGTTAGTTCACTCATCATGCGTATTAAGAAAATGAATTCTTCAAAAAAAATAAAATAGAAAAGTTGGAACAATGGATTTTTTTAGTTTGCTTTTTTTGTGCCCTTCTAGTTCAGAATTCTTAGACTGCTTAATTTAATCATCTTAATAACATGTTTTAAATTTCATAGTTTATATGAATAAGTTTTTGTTTAAGAAATTTAAGTAGTGGGGCACCTGGGTGGCTCAGTCGTTAAGCGTCTGCCTTCGGCTCAGGTCATGATCCCAGGGTCCTGGGATGGAGCCCCACGCTTGGCTCCCTGCTCCGCAGGAGACCTGCTTTTCCCTCTCCCGTTCCCCCTGCTTGTGTTCCCTCTCTCACTGTCTCTCTCTGTCAAAAAATACATAAAATCTTTAAAAAAAAAAAAATAAGAAATTTAAGTAGTATGGCAAACTGAAATGCGCCCTTGGTTAACTTTGGCCCTCCTTCCATCTTAATTCTCCCCTGTATTAGTTATCTATTGCTGAATTACAAATTACCCCAAAACATAGCACCTTAAAACAATAAACATTTATTATACTCATAGTCCCTGTAGGTCAGGAATTTAGGAGTGGCTCCACTGGGTGGTTCTGGTTTGGGGTTCTCATGAGGTTGCTCTCAGATGTTGTTTGGGCTACTGTAATCTGAAGGTTTGGCTGGGGTTGGAGGATTTCCTTTCAGTATGACTACCTGGTGGGAGGCCTCAGTTCCTTGCTACTTAAGCCTTTCCTCCTGATTTGGAGGTTGGCTTCTTCCAGAACCAGTGATCCAAGAGAGGGAGGTGTGTCCTTTCTATGACCTCGCCTGGGATACCGTATAGCTTCACATTTACTACATTCTTGTTAGAAGGAAGTCACTAAGTATGGATCATATTCCAGGGAAAGAAATTAGGCTCCATCTTTTGGAGGGAGGAGTGCTAAAGAATTTTCAGTTATCATAAAACCACCACACCTTCCCAGAGGTAGCCTTTGTTACCAATTTGGTTTTTATTGCAGATCTTTTTCCATGTGTTAATAAATACAGATATGCATACACACGTCCGTACACATAGAAATGTGTAGTTTGTATGTTTTCATATACCTCCTTCACTTACCGCTTTTATCAGAGATCATTTCATGTGAATCCTTGCAGTACTACCTTGTATTCTTTATGTGTTTTTCATTTCTGCTTGTGTGTGTATATATATATTTATGGCCTACTCTCTTTAAACATGTAGAAAAAAGTCATTCATTTTTCATTTTAAAATTTAAGTTTCTTGGACACATGCTCCCTAATTTTATAAACCTGGGCCTTAATTTTTTCCCATTGAGAGGATAAAAAAGAATGTGTCTCTTTTACCTTCTCTTTTACTCCCAGATATGTGTGGGTTGCTTTTGGTAGACAGAAATAAGTGAAATTGCTGCTTTTGTGGAAGCGAATAGAGGTATTTATCTACCCAAGGTTGTTTTTGGAGCAAGGTGTTGACTGTATGTTTGGAATTTTGTGTATAGCTGTATTCTCTGTTTGCTCTTTTGCTCCCATATTTTAAGCTCCACCTTATTTTAAGGTTGCATGCCTGGTATTCCAGTGGATGGGGGAAGATAAATATTCCCTCTACCACTTCACTCCAAACCACTTTATTAGTATAATGCCCTTGAAAATCTTGAGAATGTCTCTCTCTCTCTTTTTTTTGCGGTATCTTTTTAAAAAATCTCCCTTCCTTACATATACTGGGGACACTGAAGTTTATTTTTCTACCTGCTCAATCACTATTACTATTTTGTCAAAGCAGCTTATTTGATGTATGTTAAAAGGAATCAGATTGACTAACTTGGAAGTTAAATTATAAATACCCATTGAATTTAATGCAACATGTGGTTCAGTGATTTTATATATATATATATATATATATATATATGTATGTGATACTGTTATTATATTCCTCATATTGATAAACTCTGGTACCATAGGTCATTATTTCAAGAAGATGTATGGTAGTCAAAGAAATTCTGAAACTTTTAAGTCAAAACATTGCTCTTGAGGTAAGTCATGAATGAGCATTTTGGCCAAATTGGGTTCCTGATTTTCTCAGTCATAAAACAGGTAATAGGGGCTGTTAGTTCTGATGACTGACCTCCCAAAATATGCTAGCTTCAAGTTCCGATGCTGCTTTGGTTCAACAGCCATGTAGGTGTACATCATCCTAAGCTGTCAAGGCAGGGGCTTGTGGAACTTCTGAAATTTCTCCATATTGCTGTTAGGCGGAGGCAGCCGTAGGGAAAGGTGTTTTTAGTATGTGTGGATAGAGTAGTTATTTTTATTTTAAAGTTGTTCTAGTAGTGTACATTTTTCCTACTTAAAACCAGTGTCTTTTTTTTTTTTTTTTAAAGATTTTATTTATTTGACAGAGAGAGATACAGCGAGAGAGGGAACACAAGCAGCGGGAGTGGGAGAGGGAGAAGCAGGCTTCCCGCCGAGCAGGGAGCCCGATGCGGGGCTCGATCCCAGGACCCTGGGACCATGACCTGAGCCAAAGGCAGACGCTTAATGACTGAGCCACCCAGGCGCCCCAAAACCAGTGTCTTTAGATCAAGGAGATTATTTTGGATATGAAAGAAAGAAGACTAGTCAGAGGTTCTACTCAGATGGCTAACTATCTTCTTTGATATATTGGTTATAAAATTAACGTGCATAATGTGGAAGTTTTGGAAAATATAAAAATTATAAAAAAACTTAATTTCCTGCTTTATAGATGCTCTTGTAATAACCCACATTTTTGCAGAACTCCTCAAAATGAAAATTACTTGAATAACTTTGTTTTTAGATGCCTTTCTAACTAGAGTATTGTGTACATGAGGACATGAACAGTCTTTCTCTGTAGCACATAGTAAATACTCAGTAAATATATTTGAGGAAGATGGACATTAGTATTAATTATTGTTAACATTTTGGGGTTTTATCTTCTAGTATTGTTTTTTCTAAATGTCCATTTCTTTTGGTATTTACTATTAGTTTCCACCTCCTGTAAATCATAGAACTTAAAATATTTTTTTTATTTACAATGAGCTTGATTTGGCATGATCCAAATACCGAATTGTACTGTGATTTTGAGATATTGAAATTTACAAACACATCAGTTTCTTTCACCTTGGATTCACTTTTTCTTTCAGTTTCTCATCCATGTATGAATACATGAATCTTCAGGGACTCTTGTGTCGAGTGTCTTAAGTTTTGAATACCTGAACGTGTCCTAATAGCTTGCTTTTTATGTTGTAGGCTGAGAACAGTTTCAGTGAAGAAGAAGAAGAAAAACTTCAGGCTGCATTTTCTCTAGAGAAACAAGATCTTCACCTAGTTCTTGAAATAATATCGTTCATTTTAGAACAGGTATTCTGAGTGCCCCAAACTTCCTAACCATGGTTTGTTTACTGCTTATTGTGTACATGAGGACATGAACAGTCTTTCTATGATAGCTATAACATTTTATTTCTTCAAAAAAAGTATACAGATGGAAGCTATGAATATATTCTAATTCAGAATTTTAATGTAGTAAAAAAAAACATTGAATGTATGGTTTTTTCCCTACAGTATTGCATTCTTCAAAAGAATATGAATGTTGAGTAGCATGAGTCAAGTATTTGACAGCATGAATCAAGACTTCATTGACTTGAGGGCACCTGGTGGCTCAGTCGGTTAAGCGTCTGCCTTCAGCTCAGGTCATGATCTCAGGGTCCTGGGACTGAGCCCCACATTGGGCTCTCTGCTCAGCCAGGGGTCTGCTTCTCCCTCTCCCTCTGCTCCTCCCCCTGCTCATGCTCTCTCTTTCTCTCTGTCTCAAATAAATAAGTAAAATCTTAAAAAAAAAAAAAGACTTCATTGACTTGAGACGGGTATAAAACATTTTCATTCGTTGTTACTTGGTATGATAAGTTGGAGAAACAAACACCTTTTATTTAAGAACTTTAATGAGTGATTTTGGGGAATTTCTTTAGGATGATAAATAAAACATTTAGAAGAGAAGTAGTTGTCGAAAGGCCTTTTGTCATGCTAGTTCTTCCTACTGAGCCACCATTTTGCTTCCCTTGCTTTTGTCTGTGTTCAACGCATTAAGTTTTTGTTCAAGTCCCATCTCCCTTCACTGCCGCCACGACCCTTACACTTGGCAGTCTTCCCCTAATTTGGATGCCTTTTATCCTTGGCTCATCAGAGTGGAGCACATCGTTAGTCTTTCATCATTTCCTGTGTGTCAACCTTCCCTAGCTTTTGAATTTTTGAGGGACCTATCATATCTTTAGCTCATCTTCTATAAACCTAGCACATTGCTGCACTTAAAACAGGGTCTCTGTAAATTCCTGAAGGTTGACTTGGTAGAATATTTGTGAAATAAAAGTTTAAATAGTACTGTAGCTTCATGAGCCTTCTAGTGAACAGATACTGGTAGGAGGACAAGCTCCCGGGCATCTACTCCAAACAGCCTTGTACAGATTACAGATCATAATGGCGACTACTGTTCTTAACCCTGGGAGTTTTCAGTAGTAATAAAGGATAATCAAGTAGGACAGAGCAACATGGGGTTTACGAGAAAGTTGTTCCGGAACGATGTTAAGAAAGAACAGATGTTATTAGAAATGTTTATAAGATTTTATTATATATTACCTAGGAAGTTGGTAGATGAAGGTAGTTTTGAGAAAGTGCTTCTTGGAAAAATTTTTGTTGTACATTTCTTTGTTTTTTGTTTGTTTGTTTTAAAGATTTATTTATTTGGGAGAGAGAGAAAGAGCATGAGGGGGCAGAGGGAGAGCGAATCTTAAGCAGACTCCCTGCTGAACGTGGAGCCCGATGCGGGGCTCGAGCCCACGACCCTGAGATCATGACCTGGGAGCCCAAGGGAGATACTTAACCGACTGAGCCACTCAGGTGCCCTGAGACATTTCTTTGAAATCGTTAAGTGAAATAAGGAGATGATATTTTAATTAGGGTACCATTTCCATAGCTGAAGCAGAGAAGAAGTTTTTCCATTAAGTGGTCTTAGGATTACTTAAAACACAGGCAAAAATGGAGAAGGGTAGCCTGAATAATTCAGGCCTTTTAGCCCTGCATCTTCCAGTTGTGTGTATCATTATTGCTAAAATAAAAAAAAAAAATCTACAATAGAAATAGGTGCTGTTCTTTTGATTTAAATCATTTAAAGATAATTTTGTATTTGGTTACAATCCAATACTGGGGCTACATGTGCTCTTTTTCCCCTCTCGCATAGGCAGTGTATCACACCGTGAAGCCGGCCACTTTGCAGCAGCAGTTAGAGGCCCTTCATCTCAGACCAGACAAAGCAGAAGCGTTCGGCAACGCTTGGTCTTCTATGGGTCAAGAAACTGTTGAAAAATTCAGGCAGAGGATTCTTGCACCCCACAAGGTATGGGATTCTCCTACCTCCCCGATGTTTTTCAGTAAGAATGGCAAACACTGTTGTACCGTGAGGGTTTTAAAGGTGGTAATGTTTTGTAGAGAGGTAGTCAGGAAAAAGAAAGAGTAGACACAGTATTCCTATAAAATTATTTCCAGACGTATTGGCGACCACAGTGTGATTTAGTTTTAGTTGCCAGTTTAAAATTTGCCTCTGTGACTTCAGAATAGGAACGAGACAGTCCTTTTTTTTGTTTTTCTGAGTACGGGGGCAGAGTTGGTTTTTCTTGTTAACTGCATACCCGTGTGTAAGACTTGCGACATTTTTACTGAATCCCGGGATTATTTTGTCTTTGTGTGTCCGTGTCAGTGCCTAGCAGAACGTACTCAGTATTTCTTGAGCAGCAGTTAGTGAACAAAGTGAACGCTGTGGGACAAATATAAAATAACAGCATTTCCAAGCTCTTCAGTAACCTTTAATCAGTGGAAGTAAAGAGGATCATAGAGTTTTTGACCTTTTTCTCTTAGTAGGTTCTATCACATAACTGATTTTCAGGTTTACAACCCACTCTGTATTCCTGGGATCAGTGTCACTTGCATGTGGAGTATCATCCTTTTTATATGTTGCTATTTGACTTGCTAATATTTTGTTAAAAATGTTGCCATCTATGTTCATGAGAGAGATCAGTCTGTGGTTTCCCGGTGATGTTTTTGGCGGGATCAGGGTAAACCGGCATAGCAGAACCAGCTGGGAAGTGTTCTCCCTCCTCTTCAATTTCCTGTGAGGATTTGTGACGGGTTCGTATTACTGTGCATTCTCCCCAGCGTCTGTGGGAGCGCCTGTACCCCGTCAGGACTTGGTATTGTCCGTGGCTTTTATCAAAGCTATTCTACTAAGGTTTGTAGTGGTATTTCGTGTTTTTAATGTGTGTTTTCCTAATAACAGATTATGTGTATGATCTTTTTATGTGCTGACTTGTCTCCATATATCTTCACAGGTAAAACGTCTTTTCAGATCTTTTGCCTGTTATTTCCACACTTGGACAGATAAGGAAGTTCCATGATAGTAATCTAAAGGATAGTCTCAGGTGTAAATCCTAGCATATGGAAATGCATGGGAATGTTTTTATTATGGGTTGTTAAAATGTGGGGAGGGTGTTTGTTTTCCTTCTGTTGACTCTGAGTTCTTTTTTTTTTTTTTTTTAAAGATTTTATTTGACAGAGAGAGACACAGCGAGAGAGGGAACACAAGCAGGGGGAGTGGGAGAGGGAGAAGCAGGCTTCCCGCGGAGCAGGGAGCCCGATGCGGGGCTCGATCCCAGGACCCTGGGATCATGACCTGAGCCGAAGGCAGATGCTTAATGACTGAGCCACCCAGACGCCCAGACTTTTTGAGTTCTTTATATATTCTGGGCATGTGTCCTTTCTCCAGTGGGGTTTGCAGATATTTTCTCCTCATCCATAGCTTTCCTTTTTATTTTCTTGACAGTGGCTTTTGCAGAATAAAAGCTTTTAATTCTGATAAAGTTTGACTTATCAGTTAATTTCTTTTATCGATCCTGCTTTTGGTTTTGTATCTAAGAATTTATAGCCTAATGCAATGTCATGAAGATTTTCTCTTTTGTTCTTTTTTATAGGTTTGTGTTTTACATTTAGCTCTAAGATCCATTTTGAGTTAATTTTGTTTAAGGCGGCCAGATTAAATTTCCTTTTTTTCTGCATAGAGATGTTCATTTTAGATGTTCATTTATACACGTGCAGAATAATTTGTTGATAACATCCTTTTGTCACTGAATTCCTTGGCCCCTTTGTCAAAAATCACTTGATGTATTTGTCTGGACTCTGTGTTTGGTTCCGTTGATCTCTGGGTCTGTGCAAATACCATACTTCCTTCATTACTGTAGCTTTGTAGTAAGCCTTCAGATCAGGTATTGTGAGTCTGCTAACTTTGGGTCTTTTTTCATAATGGTTTTGCATATTCTAGTTTCTTTGACTTTCCATATAAATTTGAAAAGCAGCTTTTCTAGATCTACAAAAAAATGCAGCTGGGAGTTTGATTGAGATTATGTTTAACTTATATAGCTATAGATCATTTTGGGGAGAAATGGCTTCTTAGCAGTATTGAGTTAACTCTCCATTTATTTAGGTTCTCTTTGATTTCTTGTATCAGTTTTGTTCATTTTTCAGCATACAGATCCTGCACATAATTTGTTAGACTTCTGCCTAAAAATTTCTTGTTTTTGGAGTTGTTGTAGATGGTACTCTTTTTAAAATTTTGGTTTTTAATTGTTTATTGCTAGTATGTAGAAACACAGTTGATTTTTGTATATTGACCTTGTATTCTATGACCTTGGTAAACTCGTTAATTAGTTATAGCAGTTTTTTTGTGGATTCCTTGTGATTTTCTTTATAGATAGTTATGTTGTCCATGAATAGAGACAGTTCATTTCTTCTTTTCCAGTCTGTTCAGCTTTTATTTGTTTTGTTTGGCTTTTTATTGTTTTTATTTGCCCTATTGCCCTGAGTAGGACTTTTAATATGATGTTAAGTAGGACTCATAAACCCAAACATCCTGCCTTGTTTCCAATAATTAATTAATTAAAAAAAGATTTTATTTTATTTTGAGAGAGAGCGAGAGAGCGAGTGAGCAGGGTTAGGGGCAGAGGGAGAGAGAGAGGGAGAGAGAGAGAGCAGCAGACTCCCCCCTGGACAGGGAGCCCAGTAGTTTATTTTTGCTTTTGTTTCCCTTGCCTGAAGAGACACATCTAAAAAAAATGTTGCTGTGGCTGATGTCAAAGAAGTTTACTGGCTGTGTTTTCTTCTAGAAATTTTATGGTTTCATGTTTCACATTTAGGTCTTTAATGCATTTTGAGTTTAATTTTGTGTGTGGTCCAAGAAAGTGGTCCACTTTCATTCTTCTGCATGTCGCTGTCCAGCTTGCTTGTCTCCATATTTATTGAAGACACTGTCTGTTCCCCATTGTCTATTCTTGCCTCCTTTGTCGTAGATTAATTGACCATATAAGCGTGGGTTTCTTTCTGGGCTCTCTGTTCTGTTCTGTTGGTCTCTGTGTGTGTTCTTGTGCCGGTCCCACCCTGTTTTGGTTACCACAGCTTTGCAGTATATCTTGAAATCTGGAAGTGTGATACCTCCAGCTTTGTTCTTTTTCCTTAAGATCACAGCAAACATTTCTTGTGTTTATTGTGGGCAAAATACTCTACTATGTGCTTTGCATCTTGTAAAACCTTTTAATAGTCATAGTTTGTGTGGAAAATAAAATTGGGGCTTAGAGGGATTAAATAACTGGTTCAGGGTCATGCAGCTGAGCAGGTGACGGAGCTGAGATTTGACACAGTCATCACACTCCTATGCCATCATAGGATATTTCCACCTAGATGTTAGCTCCACAGTTTTCCTGTGACAGGCACAGTTTTTTTGTGTGCAGGCTGGTTTACATAGTTTTGTTTGTAGGTACGGTATTTTTGAAAAGGAAGAAGATAAGACCTTATAAAGTGTAACTGTACCATGTCCCCCCCAAGTGGTCTGTGGTGAAGCTGACATGAGAATCAGATCTGTTTCTGAAGCCTTGTTCCTTTTAATCATGCTGTCTTCCTTTTGGTCTCTGATAAGTCTTTAGGCAATGTATGAAAACAGAGCCCGTCATTTAAATTGCAACAAACATAGATGGCAGAGACTTCTTAGGTAATGAACCAAAGGTGTATTTATAGTGACTGTTGTTTTGGGTGATTTAGGGGCTCACTTGCCTGAATTCCCCATGCAGCGCTTGCAGTGGTACATCTCTGGGTAATAATTCTCAATTCAAAGAGTCAGATTCAGTTAAGTAATATGTTAAAAATCGTAGGTGCTTATTTTTAATTTCATTTTTAAAAGCACCCTGGTTCGTCTTTTATTGTTTAGATCCAGTAAGTGAGAGACAGATTGAAAACTGATCTTAGTGGTAGCTTTTTGCCAGATATGATTGAATGATTGAAGGGATTGTAAAATCTTACCCCATCTTTTTTTTTTTTTTTTTTAATATACTTCATCTTAATCTCTCTGGAAACTTGAGACTGAAATGTCACCACCACTTATTTGCATTTTGTTTTCTTCCCTCTTATCAGCAGTATCCTCTTAAGAGGTCTTTCTGTTCCTTTTTGTTATAATGCCTCTGTTACAACATTTTTTAAATTGTGAATTTCCCTTCGGACAGATCTTAAATCCTGTATTCAATTTTACTCCTAAAATTCTGTTTAGAGTTCTCCTACATATATTCCTACTCTATTAAATGTAAAAACTTACCTTTCAGATATTATTGCCGGATTTGTCTATTTTCTGAGACCTTGAAGTGACAGAGCTGGGATTTGACACAAGTAATCACAGTTCTAAGCCATTACGCTGTAACACCTAGGTGTTAGCTGCGTGATTTTTCTGTGTCCTGTGATATTAAAGAATATTTTTGTATTAATGATATAATCCCCACCAAATAATTTTACATTCCGAGTTAACTCTGCTCCTCAGTAACAGATATGATGATGAGAAATAGATGTGAGGCATATTTTAAGCCCTCTTAGTAGCCTGCTCTTTTTCTTAAGATGCACTTATATGTTTGTTAGGGAGTTTTAAAATATATATTTGACACTTAAATTTGTTCGAAGTAGGCTTAATGTGAATTTCTCCTGTTAAGAGTGTTCTTAACTTTACCAATTATGTGGCAAATGTATTCATAATATTTACTCATTTCATTGTACACTAATGAAATTTCATCGTATCTTCTTGCAGGTTCTTGAGAAATTTCCTCTTAAAAGTGGATAGCTAATGTTTCTAAGATCATAATGTTCCAATAACATTCTTTTTTTTTTTTTAAGATTTAATTTATTTATTCATGAGAGACCTAGAGAGAGATAGGCAGAGGCAGAGGGAGAAGCAGGCTCCCGGCAGAGCAGGGAGCCCGATGTGGGTCTTGATCCCAGGACTGTGGGATCACAACCTGAGCCGAAGGCAGACGCTCAACTGACTGAGCCACCCAGGCGCCCTGTTCCTATAACATTCTTAAAAATATATCCCCTTTAAGCCATTATAGTACAATTTACTCTATTGTTAAGTGTAACGCTAATTGTTTGCTTCAATTATTGTTAAATACCTGTTTTTTGTGTGGAGTCTAAGAAATTAGACATTTGGATTTGATATTTGTAAAATTTACTGTATTATTTTGCTTTAGCGTTTTCTTTAATATCCATAATATTTCATTTCTTTTGGAATTCTAAGGATGGATGAATAGCTTTATATAAAGAGGGCAGGAAAAGCATACTTCATGCAGCTGAATCTTGAAACACAGTATATAGCTGTGAATATGTATTTGAACACTTCTTCAGGATTTAAATACTTCTTAACATTGTCATCTGCATTTATAGGAAAGGTATTTTGTTGTAATTATATCCCACATGTAAGTCAAATTTCTGCCTCTGTTGTTACTTTAGTTGTTGGCATGTTATGAATCAAGTGAAAGGCATATTTTTTCCATGTGCAGGGATTGACTGAATATAAATGTTTATGAGGTTTAAATGCTGCTAGATTTATTTATTGTCTCTTATTGAAATATGATTTACCTGTAGTAAAATGCACAGATTTTAAGAGTTCAGTTTATGAGTTCAGAAATTATGTACACCCATTTCATCACCATCCATAACAAAATAAAGAAAATTTTCATCACCTGGAACATGCCTAGTGTTGATTCCTCCATTCTTGCCCTCACTTTCTATCACTGTAGATTGGTTTTTGTCTCTTCTTGGATTCAATGTAAATGGACTCAAATAAATGTGTCTGACTCCTATCTCAACATAATATTTTTTTGGATTCATTCATGTTACTTGTATCCATCATTTTTTTTTTTTGGTCACGGGAGTAGTAGTTCATCCTATAAAAATATCACAATTTGTTTATCCATACTCCTGTTGATGGACCTTTGGGTTGTTTCCATTTCTGGCTATTGTGAATAAGGCTTTTGTGAACATTTGTGTACAAGTCTTTTTGTGGACATATATTTTCTTAGGTCAGTACCACTGAATGGGTTTGCTGACCCGTTGAGCCAAATCTGAGGCTTTCTCTTTTTTTGAGCAACCCACGCTTCATGGATTGGGGAAACTCATATAAATGTGAATCTGTCGCCTTGTGTGGTTCCCGTCCTAAGTGAGTTGAATTCCCTTAACTCTTGTCTGCTTTAAGTTGTTCTCCAGTGCTCTCAAATCATTGTTTTTAAAATACTTTGTCTAGCGGTGCCAGGGCGGCTCAGTTGGTTAAGCGTCTGGCTCTTGATTTCGGCTCAGGTCGTGATCTCTCAGGGTTGTGAGATCAAGCCTCATGTCGGGCTCTGCGCTGAGCAGTGAGTCTGCTTCAGGATTCTCTCTCTCCCTTGCCCTCTGCTCCTCCCCTACGCTCTAAAAAATAATAAAAGAATAAAATATTTTGTCTAGTGGTTATAATTTTTATTTTTAAAGAGTGTAATGTGATATAAACTGTTTCCTACCATTATCAGATTAAGAACTCTAAGTGATTATTTTATTTTATTTTATTATTTTTTTAAAGATTTTATTTATTCATTTGAGAGAGAGAGACAGAGAGAGTACAAGTGGCGGGGAGGCAGAGGGAGAGGGAGAAGCAGGCAGAGGTGGGGCTCGATCCCAGGACCTGGAGATCATGATCTGAGGCAAAGGCAGACACTTAACCATCTGAGCCACCCAGGTGCCCCATAAAGGTGATTTTTTAAAATTCTACATCTTATTCTATCCCCCCTTTGCTCCAGATCCACCAAAGGCTTTCTATGTGTTTTACAATGGAAGTCAAATTTCTTATGATTGCTTTTAAGGTTCCTCATGATCTATAACCTCCTTAGTCCACTACCTTATCTTGTTGACTTTCACCTCTTAATGTCCTTCACCTGCCTGACTTTGGTCACATCCAGTCTCTTTACTTCAGAAGCTCTTCTCCTGGAGGTTTTTATGGCTGGCTCCCTTTTTTCAGCTGTTTGTTCTAATGTCACGTTTGTCATTGAGTCTTGCCCTGATCATCATAGTGAAAAAGGCCCACATGTCTCTATGGTACTTTTGTTCATTTTTTTTAACATAACATTTATTCCCATGTGGCATGTTACATATTTTGTTTATTTTTTAAATTTTCTGTCTCTTTTACTAAACTGTAAGCTCCACAAGAGCAATTGTTCACTATTGTATTTCCGTTACTTAAAATAGCCCTTGGGGGATAGTGGGTTCTTAATAAATAGTTGTTGAATGAGTAAATGCACAATATGTCTGCTTTACAAATTGTGCTATTTTGAAGTGCAGTTTATTAGGCTTTCTTATAAAGAAGGATATTTGTATTTATTGGTGGAAAAAGAACAAATAAGGGGGTGTGGATTATATTTTTTTATTTCCTAGTACTTATTTATTTATTTTTAAGAATTTATTTATTTAGAGAGAGAAAGGGAGAGCATGAGTAGGGGAAGGGGCAGAGGGAGAGGAAGAGAGAGAATCTCAGGCAGACTCCACGCTGAGCGCGGAATCTGTCACGGGGCTCAATCCCATGACCCTGAGATCATGACCTGAGCTGAAACCAAGAGTTAGACACTCAACTGAGCCACCCAGGAGCCTGTATTTCCTAGTAGTCTTTTTTTTTTTTTTTTTGAGTTTATTTATTTATTTTAAGTAATCTGTACCCCCAGCGTGGGGCTCGAACTCACGATCCCAAGATCAAGAGTTGCATGCTCTTCTGACTGAGTCACCGGGCACCCCTCCCAGTGTTCTTTTGTGTTTTCTCTTTGGTTCTACTTCAAACCTTTTGTGGTTCATTTATTTCATGACTCTTGAATTTTGCTGGAATACTTGACCCAATCATTTACATTTTTCCCACAGAAGAATAGCTTTAGCTTGAAATGGAGATTCCCCAGGAAAACAAGGCGATGTCATTAGCTGAATTGCAGCCATCAGTTTAAAGAGCTTTAGATCTAAGAGACCCGTAATCAGTCTTATTTGAAACAGAAACGTGTTCTCTGCTTTATAAATAATTGCCTAAAGCCAGAACCATTAACAAATTAAATAAAGATTTTACTAATTACAAATTGTGCTGTTAGCAAAATTACTCTTATTATGTGCATAGTATTCACAGATCGCTAAATCGAGTTGATGTACTTTTTCAGACTGTTGCCAATTGTGAGAGCATTAGTTGAATGACGTTTCAGTGTCCTCAAACTTGTGCTATCATTTTCATATGTTCTTAGGTAGCAGGGGCCAACAGTTTGAAGGATGGTTCATTGATGTTTTCCCTCATCACTTTACAGCTTGGTTATGAAGACCATGATCAGGTATTTTGGGCATGTCGGTGAGTCAAGGAGTATGAAGTTCCATGCCACCCTAGCAGTGAGACTAGGTTCACTTTAGTGGCATCGGAACTTTAGGATATAGGTTAGGGAGTATCCCTAAGTTGTGATATTTGTAATCAAGCATTTGTACCTCTTACTATGATTTGGTGTAGCATCAGCATTAAAGAAGGGCCTTGGTTTAGTCACTTTTGGATTTTTGATGTCTTCTGGAGATTGCCTAATGTGTAGCCCTTTGTGGTATGATTTATACAGTATGTTTTGTCGAGGTGGGCCGTCACCTGGGTGCAGGGTAACTCCAATATTAATTCAAGACATTTATCTGCATCTTTGTGATACATGGTCGTATACTCACATCTGTGTAATATGGATATCATATTGCATAATAGTCATCTCTGAGGTCCTGGCATTGTCTTCATGTACTTAGAGATGTCACAACTGAGGATTCTTTCTGTAGGATGCAAGCAGCTGTATGGTTTGGTCCTTGGAGGCTTATTGACCCCTGTTCTTGCCAATGACTAGAGAATGACAAAGAGGGTGGTGGGAGTGGGCAGCTGGACATGTGCTCCCATTGCATCCGTATATTCTTCTGTTACAACCTTTAGTACACTGTATCTTTTAAACATAATGTTATTACATTATAATTTACATAGTGTAAACTGCTTCCTTTTAAATTGTACAGTTTGAGGAATTTTGATACATGTGCACTCAGGAGATCACTCCCATCATCAAAACACAGGGCATTTTCATCACCTTCAGAAGTTCCCTCATGCCCCTTGGAAGTCCCTTTCTCCCCTAACCCTGGCCCAAGGAAACCACTGATCTGCTTTCTCTCCCTATAAACTGCATTTTCTAAGATTTTGTATGAATAGAATCAGACAGATATACTTTTTTTTTTTTTTTTTTATTTGAGAGAGAGCATGAGAGAGAGAGAGCATGAGAGGGGGGAGGGTCAGAGGGAGAAGCAGACTCCCTACCGAGCAGGGAGCCCGATGTGGGACTCGATCCCGGGACTCCAGGATCATGACCTGAGCCGAAGGCAGTTGCTTAACCAACTGAGCCACCCAGACGTCCCAGACAGATGTACTTTTTTCTCTCCAGCTTCTACCACTGAGTCAGATTTTGAGGTTCATCCATATTATTATATGTGTTAGTTTGTGCTTTTTTAGTGTGGAGTAGTATTCTATCACGTGGATATATCACAATTTGTCCTTTGATCTGCTAATGGATGTTTGGGCTATTTCTGGTTTTTGGCTGTTTTGAATAAATCTGTTAATATTCATGTTTACATCGCTGTATGGACGTATCTTTTCTTTTTAAGATTTTACTTATTTGAGAGAAAGAGAGTGCACAAGCAGGGGGAGAGGGAGAAACTGACTCCCTGCTGAGCAGGGAGCCCGAGGTGGGGCTCAATCCCAGGATCCTGAGATCATGACCTGAGCTGAAGGCAGACGCTTAACTGACTGAGCCACCCTGGCGCCCTGGACATATCTTTTCATTTCTTACTTAGTGGTGGATTGATTGGGTAGCTGTAACTACCAAACAGTTTTCAAACTGGTTTTACTAGTTTACATTCCACCCAGTCATTTTTTTTCACATAGTGGTCAACACTTGGGATTGCCCGTCTTTTAAATTTTAGTCCTTCTGATAGGTGTAAGGATAGTGAACATAAAGATGTTGAATATCTTTTTATGTGTTTATTGGCCATTTGTGTATCTTCCTTTGTGAATGACCTGTTCAAATCTTTGCCCATTTTTGTATAGATTTCTTTGTTTTACTCTTATTGAGTGATAAGAATCCTTGATATAGTTTGGATACAAGTCCTTTGTCAGTGTATGTATTCTGACTATTTTATCAGTCTGTGGCTTGCCTTTCCTTTTTCTTAATGGTGCTATTTGAAGAACAGAATTTCTGATTCTGGCGAAGTCCAGTTTATAATTTTTTTCTTTTATGGTTAATACTTTTAATGTTCCATCTAATATCTTTGCCTATCCCAGGATCACAAAGATTTTCTTTTGTGTTTTCTTCTAGAAGTTTGATGGTTTCAGCACTTACATTTAGGTCTGTGATGCATTTTGAGTTCATTTCTGTGTTTGGTGTTAGGAAGGGGTTGTTGTTCATTTTCTTTCTGTTTAGATAGCTAGCTGTTCCAGCATCATTTACCTTGGCATCTTTGTCAGAATCAATTGATGGGTCTGCATTTCTGTTCTTTTGCCAGTGGTACATTATCTTTATTGCTGTGGCTTTATAATAAATCTTGAAGTTTGGTGGTGTAGCTTTTCCAAATTAAAAAAAAAAAACAACTGCTTTGGCTCTTTTATGTCATTGCCATTCCATTTAAATTTTAGAATCAGCTTGTCAATTTCTATAGAAAGCACCGGCCGGGTATTTCATTGGATTGTCCTAAATCTGTAGATCACTTTTGCTGGAACTGACATTTTAACAATATTAAGCCTTTCAATTCATGATCATGGTATATCTCCATATACTGGTACCTTCTTCAGTTAATTCCAGTAACTTTTGTAGTTTTTCAATGACAAGGATTTACACAGATTTTGTTAAAAGTGTATCCCTGTGCTATAGACTGAATGTTTATGTCTTCTGAAAATTCGTAAGTTGAAACTTAACCTTCAAGGTGATGCTATTAGGTGGTGGAGCCTTTGGGAGGTGATTAGTTCATGGGAGCAGATCCCTACTGAGTGGAATTAATGCCCTTATAAAAGAAACCAGAGAGAGCTGCTTTACCCCCTTCTGCCATGTGAGAACACCAAGAGAAGTCAGCAGCCCTCAACCCACCATGGTGGCACACTGTGAGAAATATTTATTAAGCTATGTAGTCTATTGTATTTTGTCGTAGCAGCTAGAACAGACCAAGACACTATGCTTTGGCATGATTTTGGTTGCTCCTACAAATGGGATTGTGGTTTTGATATTTTCTAGTTGTTTCTAATATCTTGAAATACCGTTGATTTTTCATAAGAATCTTGTGTGCCATAACTTTCCTAAAATCATGCACTAGTTTCTGAGCTTTTTAGTAGGTTACTTGAGATTTTCTACATATATGATGTCATGTTACATCAAAATTGTTTTTGTACATGTTTGTTTTCATCACTAGACTTGGAACTTTGAGGACAGAGATAGTGAATTTATTCATTTTTTATGTTACCAGAACCTAAGATGGTATAAAAGGCAGATCCATAGTTCTTGGCTTTTCTTCTTTCTGGCTGCTTTTTGTAGTCGTGTTTGCTACTTTCTCCTCATTTCCACACTTTTGCATAGTACCAGGACTCAGTCCCTGGTTCTCTTCTATTTTCTTTTATATTTTCCCTGGCGACTTCATCTAGGTATCAGGGTTTAAATGCTAGTTTATGAAAATTTTTTTCTCTAGGCCTGGGCCTGCCTACTTGATAATTTTATTGGATGTCTAATAGGCATCTCAGACTTAACATTAAAAAAATAAATAAACTGATCCTTGGATCGTTCCTCTTGAAACTATTTCTGTAGTTTTTCTGTTTCAGTTAATGGTAACTTTGGTGTTTTTGTTTTTGTTTTTGTTTTTCTCCATTTGCACAAGCCAGTCTTTATATCATTTGCCATTGTTATTTAAAAATGAATAGAAAACCAGGATGAAACGTCTGATTCTTTTGGTAAGAAGTGGAGGTTTCTTAAACTTAATGGAATTTACATAAAGACAGGAATCATTAGTATCCTGAAAGCACCAAGTTTTTTCTCAAATTGGATACTTGTTGTGTTTAGGCTGATATCTATGTATATAATACTTAAGAAAACCACATACATAAAATGCTGGAAATTGAAGATTTGTCTTAATCCTAAGATATTACTTGTTATTAGCCATTGGGTGAGGGGACTTTGTTATGATTTGAGTTTTAGGTACTCCTCCGGTTAGGACAAAAGTAGGGAACCGCTTGCATTTCTTCTATTAAATTGCTTTGTAATTTAATCACTTTTGTAGTGTTATTCTGTTTGCAGATTCATTCTGAGTTCCACACGAGACGTTTTAGAATGCAACATTGTTAAGTTGGGCACAACCAGCTTGAAAATGGGGAATAAAATTTGGGATCTCCTGGAGAGTCTCCAAATGATAGACTGTGTAACATTTTGCTAATTTGATTAATGAATCTTTTTGAGCTGATTATAAGTACCTTCTTCATAGCTGATAGCATTTTCTTTCCAAAGAAGGTAAAAAATTGAGCAATAGCCATCTGTATACTCTTACTGGTACATAGAACATTTCCAGTGAAATGTACTCCTAAATTGGTGGTGTCATCTTGTGTCCTTTGGCCTCTATTGCTTGAGGAAATAAATCTCCATACATTAAAATGGAAATAGTGGAAACTTCTCTGTTTTAGACAAATGTAAAAATTACCCTATCATTTTAAACAAAGATTAATTGCATATACATACATATACCCATGCTATTATTGAGAGATCATGAATATGACCTTTTATATATTCAGAAATTGATTTTCCCAGCAGGTATTGCTTTCTTGGTGATACATATTTATAATGAGAAATGCTTCAAAGAAGCTAACCTTATTAAACATGTAACATTGAATTGAAAAACTCCCTTTTCCCCTGTGTGAAAGATGTGAAAGAAGTTCTTATCTCATGCTTTATTTTTATATGTGTAATTTTTGGAAACAAAGAATATGGAAAAGCCACTTAGAATTACAGGGACCTTGTAGAGCAGTAGGTTTTCTTTAAATGCCATAATCTTGTACCTAAGAATGAGGTGTAAATACGAATTTAGCAGAATTTCCATAATTATTTACATTTATTAATCATCTTTCTCCTTTTCTTCATGCTGTTCTGCTTTTAAGTGAATTAGCCTTTTGATAATGATAGATATACACGCAGTAGGAAGAAGTAATACAAAGAGATCCCATGTACACTTCACCCAGTTTCCCCCAGTGATAACATCTTGCATAACAATAGTACAACATCACAAGCAGGACAGTAACATTCACACAATCAAGATATAGAACATTTTCATTACCACAACGTTCTGTCATGTTACCTTTTTTTTTTTTTTTTTGGTCTCATGTTACCTTATATGGCCATACCCTCTTCCCTTTCATGCCCACCCCACGCCTTTCAGGTAACCATTAGTTTCTTCTGTATTTCTATAGTTTCTGTGATTTCAAGAAGTGTAATATATATGGAATCATGCAGTATGCAATGTTCTGGGGTTGACTTTTTTTTCCAGTTACGATAATTCTCTGGGTATTCATTCTGATTGTTAGAGGGTTTTGTTTTGTTTGTTGAGAGATAGAGGTGGGGGGAGGGACTGAGAGAGGCAGAGAGAGAATCACAAGCAGACTCCTCCCTGAGCGCAGAGCCCAACACGGGGCATGATCTCACGATCCTGAGATCATGACCTGAGCTGAAATCAAGAGTCAGACGCTTAAGCAACTGAGCCACCCAAGCTCCCCTCTGGTTGTTAGAGGTATTAAATGTTCATTCCTTTTTATTGTTATGTAGTATTCCCTGGTATATACATAAAACAGATTACTTAAGCACTTAGCTTTTGAAAGGTATCGGAGTTGTTTTCAGTTTTTGTTGGTTACAAATGAAGTTGCCGTAGACATTTGTGTTTAGGTTCTTGCATGAACATAAGTATTTATTTCTCTTGAACAAATACGAGTGCAGTTGCTGGGTGGTATGGTAGTTATATGTTTAGTTTTTAAGAAACTCTCCAACAGTTTTCCAGAATGGCTATATCATTTTGCATTCTCATCAGCAGTGTATGAAGGATCCACTTCCTCTGCATCCTTTGCAGCATTTGGAGTTGTCACTATTTTTTATTGTAATTGTTCTGATAGGTGTGCAGTGAAATCTCATTGTGGCTTTAATTTGCATTTCTTGGATAACTAATGATGTTGAACATTTTTTCTTATATTTATTTTGCCATCTGTATATCCTCTTCAGGGAGATGTCTCTGTGCCTTTTGCACATTTTCTAATTGGATTACTTCTTAAAAAAAAAACAACTATTACATTTTGAGGGTTGTTTTTATATTTTAGAGACGTATCCTTTCAGATATGTGGTTTGCAAATGTTTTCTTCCAGTCTGTAGTTTGACTTTTCATCCTCTTAATTAGGGTCATTTGCAGAGCAAAAATTTTTCATTTTGTTGAAGACCAATTTATCAATTTTTCTTGGAATGGATTTTGCTTTTGCTGTCGTGTCTCAGAACTTTTTCCCTTGCCCTAGACCATTTAAGCACTCTTGGCTTAGTTGTTTTTCTTTTTCCTAAAAAATTTGTAGTTTTGTATTTTTTATTTATGTCCATGATCCCCCTTTTTTTTTTTAAAGATTGTTTATTTATTTGAGAGAGAGTGAGAAAGAGAGAGCATGAGTAGGGGGAAGGGTAGAGAGAGAAGCAGACTCCCCGCTGTGTGGGGAGCTCAATGTGGGACTTGATCCCAAGACCCTGGCACCATGACCTGAGCCGAAGGCAGACACTTAACTGACTGAGCCACCCAGGCGCCCCCATGATCCCTTTTGAATTAATTTTTACATAAAGTGTGTGAGTTGGTTGAGGTTAATTATTTTGCCTGTGGTGCCTGAGATTCTTAGATCCTTGATTTGAGATTTTTCCTCTTTTCAAATTTAAAACTTTAAGTTTTCTTCTCAGCATTGCTTTAGCTGTATCCCACAAACTTTGATATGTTGTGTTTTTTATTTTCAAGTAGTTCAATGTATATTTGGGTTTTCCTTGAGACTCAGTGATTATTTAAAAGTGTGTTGTTTAGTTTCTAAGTGTTTGGAGATTTTCCTCTTTCTGTTAATTGATTTCTAGTTTAGTACTATTGTGATCAGAAAACACATCCTATGTGATTTCAGTTATTTTTATTTGTTAAGGCATATGTTTTATGGCCCATAATATGGTCTATCTTGGTATACATTTTGTGGGTGTTTGAAAAGAATATGTGTTCTGCTGTTGTTGAGCAAAGTGTTCTACAAATATCAGTTAGATTTTTTGGTTGATGATGTTGAATTCTTTAAAGCCTTGCTGATTTTCTGTCTAGTTACTCTATCAGTTGTTGAGAAACAAGTTTTGAAGTCTCTAACTATAGTTGTGGATTTGTCTAGTTCTTTTAGTTCTGTCAATTTTTGCTTGACATATATTGCAGCTCAAAGACCTTTAGCGTTGTTATGTCTTGGTGTATTGATCCTTTTATTGTTATTTAATGTCCTTCTCTGTCTTGGATAATTTTATAGCCCTCTCTGCTTTGTTTTGATTAATGTTTGCATGATATATCTTTTTCCATCATTTAACTTTCAAACTGCCCATGTCATTATCTTCAAAGTATTTTTCTCCAGACAGCATGTAGTTGTGTCATTTTTAAAAAATTGAGATCCGGGCGCCTGTGTGGCTCAGTCGTTAAGCGTCTGCCTTCGGCTCAGGTCATGATCCCAGGGTCCTGGGATCGAGTCCCACATCGGGCTCCCTGCTCAGCGGGAAGCCTGTTTCTCCCTCTCCCACTCCCCCTGCTTGTGTTCCCTCTCTCGCTGTGTCTCTCTCTGTCAAATAAATAAATAAAATCTTTAATAAAAAAAAATAAAAAATTGAGATCCAATTGGCCTATAACATTATATCCATTTCAGGTGTGTAATGATTCAGTATTTGTATATCTTGTGAAGTAATCACTATAGTAAGTCTAGTTAACGTCCATCACCACACATAGTTAGCATTTGTTTTTCTTGTGAAGAGAGCTTTTAAGATATACTCTCAATGAAGGTGGGGAGATCGGAGGCGAACCATGAGAGACTACGGGCTCTGAGAAACAGACTGAGGGTTCTGGGGGTGGTGGTGGGGGGATGGGTTATCCTGGTGATGGGTATTAAAGAGGGCACGCACTGAATGGAGCACTGGGTGTTATACGCAACCGATGAATCATGGAACACTGCATCAAAAACTAATGATGTAATGTATGGTGATTAACATAACGTAATAAAAAAAAAAGATACACTCCCTTAGCTACTTTCAAACATGATATAGTAGTATTAACTGTAGTCACCATGCTGTACGTTATATCTCTAAGACATACTTATTTGCTAACTGCAGGTTTGTGCCTTTTGATCACCTTCATTCATTTCACCCACCTCCCTCCCGCCACGGCCCTCCACCTCTGGCAACCACCAGTCTTTTTTCTTTGTAGCACTGGGTTTGGTGGTGGTTGTTGTTTTTAGATCCCACATATAAGTGAGGTCATGTGGTGTGTCTTTCTGAGTCTGACTTACTTCACTTCGTATAATGCCCTCAGAGTTCACCCATGTTGTTGCAAATGGCAGGATTTCCTTCTTTTTTGTGGTAGAACAGTGTTCCTCTGTGTGTGTGTGTGTGTGTGTGTGTGTGTCTCACTTTCTTTAGCCATTCATTGGTCTGTGGACACAGGGAGATCCCTGTGTTCCATTGATCTATGTGTTTGTTTTCACATCTTGGCTCTTGTAAATAGTACTGCAGTGAACACGGGGTTGTGGGTGTCTTCTTGAGTCCGTGTTTTCAGACAAATATCCAGAGCTGGGATTGCTGGATCCTATGGTAGTTCTATTTTTAATTTTTTGAGGAACCTCCATATTGTTTTCCAAGGCAGCGATACCAGTTTACATTCTCATCAACAGTACACAACGGTTCCCTTTTCTCCACATCCTCACCAACACTTATTATTTCTTGTGTTTTTGATAGTCATTCCCACAGGTGTGAGGTCATACCCCATTTTGGTTTTGACCTGTATTTCCCTGGTGATTACTGATGTTGAGTGCCTTTACATGATGTACCTGTTGGCCATATGTATGTCTTCTTTGGAAAAATGTCTGTTCTTATCTCTGCTCATTTTTAAAACAGATTGTTCATTTTTTTGCAGTTGAGTTTTCTTTCTTTCTTTTTTTTTAAAGATTTTATTTATTTGAGAGAGAGAATGAGATAGAGAGAGCATGAGATGGGGGAGGGTCAGAGGGAGAAGCAGACCCCCCGCTGAGCAGGGAGCCCGATGCGGGACTCGATCCTGGGACTCCAGGATCATGACCTGAGCTGAAGGCAGTCGCCCAACCAACTGAGCCACCCAGGCGCCCTGCAGTTGAGTTTTCTGAGTTCTTTATATATTTTGGATATTAACCCCTTATCAGATATATGATTTGCAAATATTTTCTCCCATTTGGTGGGTTGTGTTTTCATTTTGTTGATGGTTTCCTTTGCTCTGTGTAAGATTTTTGGTTTTAGTCCCACTAGTATATTTTTGCTTGTGTTACATTTGCTTTTGGTAAAATTCCTCACCAAGAGTAATGTCAAGGAGCTTACCATTATGTTTTCTTCTAGGAGTTTTAGGTTTCAGGTCTTATGTTCAAGTCTTTAATTTATTTTGAGTTAGTTTTTGTGTGTGGTGTAAGATAGCGCTCCAGTTTCATTCTTTTGAATGGGCTGTTCAGTTTTCCCAACACTGTTTATTGAAGAGATTGGCCTTTCTCCGTTGTATATTTTTGGCTTCCTTGTTGTAAATCAGTTGACCATATATGTGTGGACTTGTTTCTGGACTTTCTTTTGTGTTCCATTGATCTATGTGTTTATTTCTATGCCAGTACCATGTTTCGATTACTATAACTTTGTAATAGAGTTTGAAATCAGGAAGCATGTTGCCTCCAGCTTTGTTCTTTCTCAAGATTACTTTGGCTATTTGGAGTCTTCTCTGGTTCCATACAAATTTTGGGATTGTTTGTTCTATTTCTGTGAAAAATACCATTGAAATTTTGATAGGGAATGTAGTGAATTTATAGATTGCTTGGGTAGGATGGACATTTTAATAATATTAATTCTTCCAATCCACAAGCATGGAATATTTTTCCATATATTTGTGTCTTCATTTCCTTTCATCAGTGTCTTGTGATTTTCAGCATACAGGTCTTTCACCTCCTTGGTTAAATTTATTCCTAGGTATTTTATTCTTTTGATGCAATTGTAAATGGGATTGTCTTCTTATTTTTCTTTCTGATAGTTCATTATTAGTGTATAGAATTCAATAAACTTTTGTATGTTGATTTCGTATCACACAGCTTTACTGAATTCATTTATTAATTCCAAGAGTTATTTGGTGGAGTTGTTAGGATTTTCTATATATAAAATCTTGTCATTTGCACTGGCAGTTTTACATATTCCTTTCTGATTTGGATGCTAATTATTATTTTTTCTTGCCTAATTGCTCTGGCTAGGACTTCCAATATTTTGTTGAGTAAAAGTGGTAACAGTTGCCATCCTTGTCTTGTTCTTGACCTTAGAGGAAAAGCATTCAACTTTTCACCATTGAGAATGATGTTAGCTGTGGGCTTGACATATCTGGCCTTTATTATGTTGAGGTATGTTCCCCTTATACCCAGTCTTTTGAGAGTTATTTTGTTTTGTTTTTATCATAAATGGATGTTTAATTTTGTCAGATGCTTTTTCTGCATCCGTTGAGATAATCATATGATTTTTATATTGGATTTTCTTAATGTGGTATGGCACAATGATTGATTTGTGGATGTTGAACCATCCTTGCATCCTTGGAATAAATCCCACTTGATCATGGTGTATGGTCCTTCTAATGTATTTTTGAATTTGGTTTGGTAATACTTTGTTGAGGATTTCTGCATCAATGTTTATCAAGGATATTGGCCTGCAATTTTCTTTTCTTGTGGCACCCTTGTCTGGTTTTTGTATTGATAATTGTGGCCTTGTAAAATGAGTTTGGAAGTGTTCTCTCTTTTGTTTTTGGAAGAATTTGAGAAGGATTGGTGTTCATTATTCTGTAAATATTTGGTAGAATTCACCAGTGAAGCCATCTGGTCCTGGACTTTTGTTTGTTGGGAGATTTTTGATTAGTGATCCAATCTCCTTATTAGGAATTTGTTCAGATTTTCTTTCTTTTCTTTTCTTGCTTTCTTTCTTTTTTTTGCGATTCAATCTTGGTAGGTTGTATGTTTTTTTTTTTTTTAAAGATTTTATTTATTTATTTGACAGAGAGAGCAAGAGCAGGAACACAAGCAGGGAGAGTGGGAGAGGGAGAAGCAGGCTTCCCACTGAGCAGGGAGCCTGATGTGGGGCTCGATCCAGGACCCTGGGATCATGACCTGAGCCTAAGGCAGACTCTTAAGGACTGAGCCACCCAGGCGCCCTGGTAGGTTGTATGTTTCCAAGAATTTATCCGTTTCTTGTAGGTTGTCCAGTTTGTTGGCATGTAATTGTTCATAGTATTCTTTTACGGTCTTTTGGATTTCTGTGGTATTAGTTATAATGTCTCCTCTTTCATTTCTGATTTTATTTGATTCTTTTCTCCCCTGCCCCCTTTTTTTTTGGTGAGTCTAGCTAAAGGTTTGTTAATTTTTGTTTATCCTTTCAAAAGAAAGTTAGCTCTTAGTTTGATCTTTTTTTATTGTATTTTTAGTTTCTGTTTATTTCTAATATTTGCTTTTTTCCATCTCTCTACTTACATTGGGTTTTGTTTGCTCTTTTTCTAGCTAAGGTGTAAATTTGGGTTTGAGATTTTTTTTGTTTCTTGATGTGCAGGTACTTATCGATATGAATCTTAGAACTGCTTTTGTGGCATCCCATAAATTTTGGTATGCTGTATTTTCCATTTCATTTGTTTCAAAGTAGTTCTTTTAGTTCTCTTTGATTTCTTTTTTATTGCATGGCTGCTAACATTGTATTACGTTTTGGTTCTCCAAAATCTATGTCCTTTTTTTTTTCCTTATAGAGCCCTCAGATAGTTGTTCTTTGTATTTTATTGAGAGATTGTAGATAGATTTTTTTTTTTTTTTTTTAGGTGCATAGTCCTTGATAACAGAAGTCACTGTTTCTTAAATTAGGAACTTCATAGAATTAAGTAGATTTAGAGGAAAAAATCATCAAAGTCAGAAGTGGTTAAGAAAAAATTTGTGGAGCAAGTATTTAGCTAAGCTTTACAAATAGGCTTATGTTCTTATATGAAACATTAAGTCAACTGCCTAATTTTTGTATTTCATTAAATAGAGGTGTATAGGTTCTGTAATGAGCCATACAGAAATGAAATTTCTGCTTATGGTATTTTCTAGTTATAAAGTAAATGGTGGCTTACAGCAATAGAATATAGATCGTGTTTTCTATTTTAGCAGTTACAGCTCTAATTTTATGTGTTTTCATGATTTATTATGATAAATAATAAAATGTTTCATGAATACCTACACACATAGTTCCTAAAACTCATTCAGTATTTCTGAGCAGTATTTTTCTAACTATAGATAGCCTGAGATATTAGTGGTTTAGTGGGTAATGAAATCAGTTTAGAGGGTTTTTCAAGTACCATTTTCAAAATGAAACATAATAAAACTTGTTAAAGAACAGGGCTCCAGGTAAAAATTTTTCTGTGGAACTTTGGGATATGTATATCAGTTTGCAACATAAAAAGTATTTCTTATACTGTATTGTATGGTCCAAACAGTGGCTACTGTTTTGGAGCACCCCACTAGTTAAAATCTGGTATAAAACTTTACATTTTCTTTTTCCATTTAAAAGGGCTAATATAATCATAATTTTGGCTGATTTTTGTATGAGCTTAGAATTGTGGTTTACTTTCACTTATGAGAATTTAAGCTTATGTTGAGGTCATTACATGGAAATATGAGATAGAATGAAGTGATATATATATATATATGTATTTTTTTTAAGTCATTGTATTTTGAACTGACATCTTAGTAATGTCAGGTAAGAAGTAATGCTAGTGAGATGTGTAAAAACTATCATTTAAACAGTTTGGCTTGGGTTGAAAAACATTAAAAATATCAGTGTCTTATTTTTCTTGTGTTTTTTTTGTTTGTTTTTTTTAAAGACTTTATCTATTTGAGACAGAGAGAATGAGAGAGAGAGAGCACATGAGAGGGGGGAGGGTCAGAGGCAGAAGCAGGCTCCCTGCCGAGCAGGGAGCCCGATGCGGGACTCGATCCAGGGACTCCAGGATCACGACCTGAGCCGAAGGCAGTCGCTTAACCAACTGAGCCACCCAGGCGCCCTTTTTCTTGTGTTTTATGTTATTTTGGTGACATTTAAATCTAGGATGTTGATTAAGATATAAGGACTCTCAGATTTAAATCTGTATGAAATAAGAAAAATATTAAAATGGTTCCTGGTATTTTATTTTTTATTAAAGATTTTATTTATTTATTTGACAGAGAGAGACACAGCGAGAGAGGGAACACAAGCAGGGGGAGTGGGAGAGGGAGAAGCAGGCTTCCCTCCAGAGCAGGGAGCCAGATGCGGGGCTCGATCCCAGGACCCTGGGATCATGACCTGAGCTGAAGGCAGACACTTAACGACTGAGCCACCCAGGCGCCCAAGGTTCCTGGTATTTTAATATACAAGTGTCTGCTGTACGCAAGGCAAAATTTTATTTTAAATAGAAGCAAATATAGTCAAGCTAATAGAAGTCAAAATTCTATACTAGATTTTCTTGTTTTATATGTAATTAAAATATTGATGACCATTGTATTTGTTTCTTAGTTATGAGTCGCCGAGGAATAATGATTCGATAGTATACTATACAATTTTCACCTATGCAGGGGGATTTTGCTTACTTACTCATATTTCTGTTACTAGTGCCGATTAGAGACACAGCCAATAATACAGTGGTATGTTATAAACAATTTAAGGAGTTACTTCTTTCTCCGCTTTTCTTTGTTTTTTTAGGACATTTATGTTTTTGAAGCGTATGTGTCACTTATTTTTCATGACGTTCCTCAATTTTTCTTTTTCTTTTGTTTCTTCATAATCAAATTAAGGTTATGATTTCTTGCCTAAAAAGGTACATAAATGGTGTTGTGGTCTTGTATCACACCTAGAGACACATGATGTTTGCCGCTTTTGGGCGATACCAATTTTGATCTCTGGTTAAGATCTTTGTTTTCTTCACTGCAAAATGACTATTTTTGTTTTGTAACTAGCAAGCAGTTGTGGGTGGAAACTTTGTGACTGTATTTCAAACCAAACTTCCCCGCCTAAGTTTAGTATCCATTGATGATTTTTAATTGAATCAATTTCTTAGAATTTTTTATTTTGATTTTTATGTAATTTTAAACTTAGAGAAAAATTGCAATAATAATATAAGGAACTTTTATATATTCTTTGTTTCCAATTCACCAATTATTTACATTTTACCCATTTAAGCTGTAAAATGAGTATGAGTCCCTGTCTCAAGTAGTGTTGATTTTCTTTGTTTCCTAGTTTCACTGTAAAGGGTTTATTTGTTTTCTTATTATTATTACTGTGTGTAGTTGTATTTTTTTATAATTCTAGTTCTTTCTGTGTTCCCTCTTCATTTAAGGTTTCTGAATACTGATCATTTTCTGATAAATTTTATGTGTGGGTGTGGGTATGTGCATATAATACATATGAACTTAGCAATTCTATTTACTTTTTAAATTACTCTTTAAAATGGGCATGGGACAAATATTTTTCAGTCACAAAGTTCCATAGAAAAGGCTCTGGAATTTAAGAAAGCCAGCCTACCAACTCTTTTAGTCATGACTCTTAAAAATTACCTTTCCTTGTGAGTATTCTTTGATTCATTTCAATTCAGTTCAGTTCATTTAAATTCAATTCAATTCAACAGATATAGAGTGTCTAATGTATCTAAAAGATACTGTAGAAAAAATCAGGTATTAAAAAGCCTTTAATTTATAATGCTTTGCAGTTTCCAAAACACCTTTGAATACACATTTTCTTCATTGTTATTACCAATAACTCAGGAAAGTAGATAGTTCAGATAGATTTATTCCCATTTTATATGAAGAAATTGAGGTCTTGAAAGATGGTGACTTAACCATAGTCCCTTAGCTAGTGAGTGACAGCTGAAGCATGAACCAAAGCATAAGCTCAGGGCTCTTGTAGATTTTCCTTTACCACTTTTATGCAACGACTAAGGATACATTAATTTATGCAAATTTCTGGCCACAACGAGGGTGTGTTTTTATTTAGTCACTTAATATTTATTTTAAGTGCTTCAAGGGCTGGGATAGGATCAGTAAAATAAGATCAAGACAGTATCTCATAGGTTCATATGAGTAAGGTGCTTTTCAATTAAGGCAGTGACCTGTATCAAAATGCTTGGAGTGGTTACAGCATGCTTTTTCTTGCTTCATTGGTGGGTCTGTTGCACATGACCGTTGGAAGTAGTGGTGGGCTGGGATTAGAGACTCTGATTACTGTGATCCGTGAGTCAGATCGGTATGCTCAGGATCTTTACTTAATTAACATGCACCATCAAATTGATGTTTTCCTTATGGCATTGTGGAATATGTCCATGCAACATCTTCCCTCTTTTTACCCATTACCCTTCAAAGGTTCAGTGCCAGAAAGAACAGTACTGTATCTTTATTTTCTCATCACATCCTCTCTCGAATAGATCTTACTTTCATTGCTCTCTTTCCAATTTGGCTCTGAGTCACTGCTGTGATTCTAGCTGTTGAACAGTCTTTCAAGTTAGCAGTTAGCATTCTGGTTAAGTAAAAATTGTCATGAGGCTGCCATTCTTACCAGTGTAGCTAGGGTAGTTTTATTAAATCAGTTATTAGGGCCCTGTTGTCAGAGCGTATAACAATTGCATGTCACAGTCCTCCCTAAATATTGATACTTGAGATTTACTGGAAATGAAATCTAAAACTTTATTATACTTCTAGTTCTGAGGTTAGAGAAACCAATCGTCTGTCAAGTTCAATAAAGCCACATTTGTGCTGTTTAATATTTTAAAAGAAAACTTAAACCGTTGTAGTCTGTCTTTACTGTTTTTGCCTTACCTGATTAAATTTTGCTGTTGTGTTAATTAATAAGTTCAAAGGAAATGTTCTAATTAATTTCTGTCATAACTGGGAACCATAATAAGTTAGAGTACTTTGGAAAGCATGATAACACCTGCTCACTAGTAAATATCAATTCTTTTTCTGGCTCTTTTCCAGTCCTACTGTGTCTTAATGTGTGAACCTCTTACCATCTGGGTACTTCAGTTTTCCTCTAAATTTAAACAAACAAAAAGTCTTACCTGTATTCTACCTAATACAGTTTTGAAAGATAATGGGAGGTCATTGAAGTGCTAGTTAAAATCGCTAACTATTTAAAAATCGTTGGCTTTAAATATATACTATCTTTAAAAAGTAATTTACTACTTAAAAACCGTTGACTCTTTTAGTGTACTTCATTGCTTAGTCTAAGACCTCTATTTTTAGAATACAGTGTATTTGAAGACCAAGCTTTATTGTTGAATTTGACAGGCATGGCACAAGGCCAGTGTAATGAGCCCAAAGGGAGAATTTGCAGGATATGCAGGTTGAAGGAGCCTTGGGACTGACTTTCCACTAAGTCCAGGCTACCCGTGTTCATTCCCGTGGATGGGAGATTTGCTTAAAGTTGACTGTTGTCTTCCTTCTGTACCATCTGATTCCAATCTGCACTTGTCTTTTATAGCTCGAGACGGTCGGATGGCAGCTTAACCTTCAGATGGCTCACTCTGCTCAAGCGAAACTGAAATCTCCTCAGGCTGTATTACAGCTAGGAGTGAGCAATGAAGATTCAAAGGTAAGAACTGGTATCTCATTGAAATGTATATGTTGTTTACTAGGTCTTGTACTTTATTGTTAGCAGGGTCTTTGCCCTCTGGATTGAAAATTTAAACACAATTAAATAAGGATTAATGAATTGTCAGCTCTTTATTTGTGACAGTTTTTGATATCAGACTGATTTATCACTTTATTATTCATTTGAAGAAATGTCTTGCAGGATACCTTTCTTGCAAGAGCTTTTCATAATGTCTCCTTTTAAATTCTGCAATGGGAAAACTTGGTAATGCCAGATAAAAGTCAGATATTTAATGATTCAGGTATTTGTGGATATTTCTGGGTGTTTTAAGCTGCATACATATGGTGGAGGGAATACTGTTGTCTAGCCAATGCCTGGATTATGAAGGTAACATGAGTTGTATTTGTGTGTGTGTATTTAAATCCCAATTCTTGCAAAATAGAATTTTGGATTCATTTTTTACCTCATGGTGATTTCTCCTTAGTGTTAATTTCAGGAAGCTTGAACATGTTATCAAGTTTAAAGAATTGGCATGAAGTATTTTCTTTACTGTAGCATTTAGAGAAACTTATATTTAAGATATCAATAAAAGCTGTTTGTTGTATTTTTGTTGTAATTGGTTATGTTTCTAAGATAGATAAAGGAGAGTGACTTTTCCCCCTAAATGAGGAGACTTTACTTCATTTTAAGACAAAACAGAGGTGAGAGTGAGGTAGGAAGATCTGAGGAAGGAGAGATTACTATGCCTGGATGTGATCAGAGAAGGACGGGAGAATGTTACTGGTTATAACGGGCACTGAAGGAGGGAGTGTTACTCCTTCTTTGTTAGAACTGTCATCATGCAGTATATCATACACATTTTTTTTTTTTTAAAGATTTTATTTATTTATTTGAGAGAGAGAGAATGAGAGACAGAGAGCAGGAGAGGGAGGAGGGTCAGAGGGAGAAGCAGACTCCCTGCTGAGCAGGGAGCCCGATGCGGGACTCGATCCCGGGACTCCAGGATCACGACCTGAGCCGAAGGCAGTCGCTTAACCAACTGAGCCACCCAGGCGCCCTATCATACACATTTTTGTCTTCCGTAAGAACCGGGTCCAATACCTAGCCCACGTTCCATGTCTGTAAAATTTTAGGCAATTGAGTTGGGTCTCACTGCATATCATTTATTAATTCATTGCAGTGTTTCAAAAGTATTTCATTTCACACATTTTACGTTAATATAATATAAATAATAATATGTAAAATAATATAAATTTAGTGGTTAAGAGTTGAACTGACTGGTATATATATTCTGGAATTTAGTAGCAGTGTAGCTTGGGGTAATTTACTTAATTAATCTTTATGAGTGTCAGTTTCTTCGCCTGTAAGATGGGGATAATATCACCTGTCTCGTGGGGTTTATATGAAGAGTGGAGACCCAGTGTGTGTAGTGCTTAGTTCAATGCCTGGTATTAGGTAAATGCTCAAAAATGCAGGCTACCACCATCACCACCATCATCGTCATCAATAGAATGTTTTTTGGCCATTGAATAAATAAATGTCTTTGTTTTAAACTAAAGCTGACAGTCAGCTTTTTTACTGATGGAGTTAACCTTTTCCCTTTCTTTGCCTTCTTCCCCTCTTTTATTTCTTGATTGTGATTTTCATATTTAGGCGAACTGGGAATTGGGGAGGCAAGGGACAGCCTGGAAAGTCCTTTTTTTCTTCCCATGAACTAGGTAGGGAAGGCAGTCCTTTAGGTTTAGCATAATGATCTGGAACTCCCTGGTGTAGACTGGGACTGTTGTGAGTGAAGACACACGTATGTACCTGTGTGCGTCGTATATACGTACACATGCATCCATTCCCTAAGGGGCCATAGCCCTTGACTGTTGCACTTCTCATGACTACCGTACGTTATGTCTCAGTAGCTAAATGCAGTTTATAGTTGGGACGGATACTATTTTGACCATATATTGGGTATACTTCAAGTATCATGGTTTAGGCAATGCTTGACTTTGGGATGCATGACTCCTCCCAGCTCCTTTATTATGTCTTTAAAATATGTTTATATGTCAGTTATAATTTTAGGCGGTAGGAGGGAATGAGTAATGCTTCTAGTAAAGGAGTCATGTTTTTAATTTGTATTATTCAGAAAATCTCCACAGTTGTAAAATTCAACTCATTGGAGATAGAGGCTTGACTACATTAGATTTTCCTGCGCATTGCTAGTTTGAAATTTTGAATGGACTTTTGGTTACCCTTACAACCTGTAGAGCTGGAGGACCATTTTCATCGGCAGACAGACCCCTGGGAAGAAGAGCAGCACCACACAAAAGCAAAGGATACTTTCGGGGCGCCTGGGTGGCTCAGTTGGTTAAGCGTCTGCCTTTCACTCAGGTCATGATCCCAAGGGCCTGGGATCGAGCCCCACGTCAGGCTCCCTGCTCAGCGGGGAGCCTGCTTCTCCCTCTCCCTCTGTGCTCTCTCTTGCCCACTCTCAAATAAATAAATAAAATCTTAAAAAAAATAAAGGAGATTTTCATTTTGTATGCAGACTTAAGTCAACCTCTTTGTCTGTATTGCTTATTTTCCCTATAGCACTGTGGGGATTTGGCCCCTGTTTGTTATGTCTGCTAAACAGGAGACACTTAATGAAGTGTCTACCCCCTGTCAGCCCGGACAGACACTTGCCATCTCCAAGTGATGTGTGTCCTAGCTCTAAGGAACAGTTGACTAGCACACCCCTGTTCTTTCATTGAGCTGCTGCTGGGAAGCATACTTTTTTTTTTTTTTAATCTCTCTTTTTGTATGACCGGGTACTCTGGTCTTTGTACTCGAATGAGAGTTTGGGAATTCTTGACAGGTTGAAATATTAGGTGAAAGGAATGGGAATATGGAGCATGTTTTAAAAACCAAGTTTGTTAAAAGAAGGCAGAGCTTTTATTCAAAGAACCATGAAAAGCTAAGTGGTTAATTTATGATGCGAAGTATCTTAGAATACAGTTGCCATATGATGAAATTGGCATTCCTTTAAAACAGGAAGCATTAAATAAAATTCTTTTAAGTGTATATGACACAGGGCAGTTATCCTGAAAATATACATGCATTAAAATAATTCTGAGAGGATTAGTCAGTAAATATTATGAGAGAGACTATTCTTGATGGTGTTTATTTTTGAGCTGCTGAACTGAAAACTTCCTGTAATTCACCAAAGTGTGTGGTTTCTAAAAATCTTTCTTCTCATTCACTTCCAACATACACATGAAAAGTGTAGCCTGCAGTGAAATTTTAATTGCTATCACATTAGATAGCATTGTTGTAATGGTCTCCTTTCTCTTGGAACTTTCTTGTCTCAAGGCTTTCCTGTTTTGCTGCTAATTTTATCATGAAAACTGGATGATTGTAGCTTTTCCTACAGTATTTTGATATATATTCTAGTTGTTTGCAGTTAATTGTCTTAGTATTTGTCTACTGCATTTAGCAGAGTAAGATTATTTTTCTGTTCCGAGATACCTCTAAATGAGAATTTTTTTTTCTTTTTGGTTTATTTCGTTAGAGGGCAGTAGAGCTCTTTGCTTATCTAACCTCTGGCATTTACAGTGTTATTTGAAGTAACATTCAAAATAATGTGTGAAATCAGTAGTTGTGGGAAATGCTAAGTGTTCACATTTCTAATCTGTATATAACAATAGGGTGCTCTTGTTTCCATCAACGAAATTAATGCCTATTAATCAGATAGGTACAGAACAAATAAATGAAATCATTATGATTTCATTGTTTTAATTTCTTTATGATTATTTGCCAAAATGCAATTTATTAAAAAGCCTTTAACACTATTGACATTTTTGTTACATTCTGTCACTTGTATTAATTTCTGTATGAGAAAAGAGAGCAAAATAATCCCCAAGATAGTTGAATGACTCTAATAAGTTATATAGTGTAACTAGTTCCAGGCTAATCATAGACAGTTGAAATTTTTTTATTTATAGAGAACAGCAGTTTTATACTTAACAAACATTGGTAATTTTGAATACTCAAAGCACTTTAACTTTGAATATTCTTAAAACACTGAAATATTTAAGTTTTGCTGTAAAGCGTGCATTATTGCATTTTCCCCAGTAACTTTGCATTTATATCATGTTTTGTTAGTACAGTGGTTCTAAATTTTTTTGGTACATCTTTTAAGAAAGAATCTTTGTGTTTCATTCTTTTCTTCTTTTGAAACAACTGGGATAAAAATCACCTTGAAAGGGTACTGTCATTTATCTTAATGTTAAGTTGGATTATGCTCGGGTTGCACATGGTACTTTCTGGATGGGTAATTATGATTTCAGGTGAATTTAGGACTTTCAGTACCAATTTTTTGAGTTAGAGACCTTTATTCTTATCTCCAAAGTGGATGGCAGATTCTGTTTAGAGTGAAGAAAAACGAGGGAAAACCCTGTTTTAGTGCTTACTTTGTGCTAGGCATGATATCTCCTCCATTATTTAAACTACTTCTTTCAGGTGTGAAGTCTTATTATTATCCTTATTTTATAAAAAGATGGAGAAATGGAAACACATACACATTAAATTATTCCCTCAGGTTATACGACCAAAAAACAGTAGAACTAGGATTTGAAACCAGACAATTTTACCTCAGAGCCCTGTGCTTTATTCATTGCTAAGATACTGTATCTTTTTGCTTATTTAATAATTTAGTAGTTGATCGTGTAATATGTATATATGCTTGAGGGTGCTGAAAGCTGTTCTTCTTTTTTTAATTAATTAATTTCCTTGAGAGAGAGAGAGAAGGAGGAGCGGAGGGAGAGGGAGAGAGAATCCCAGGCAGACTCCATGCTGAGCGTGGAGCCTGACAGGGGGCTTGATCCCAGGACCCAGAGGTCACGACCGGAGCGGAAACCTAGAGTCAGGTGCTTAACTCACCATGCCACTCAGGCACCCTAAAAGCTGTTCTCATATGCAATTATTGTTTTATTGGTGGTGGTGGTGGTTCTCCATAAAGTGATAGGTATATGGATTCTCAATTTCCTTTTCTTTTTCTTTGATTAAGTTGAAATAATTTTACACCTTAAGTGAATGCAAGATACTACTAAACACTTTCACATAGTAAAGTTATTTGTTTCGATGTTAGTTCAGTAGAGGCTCCATTTCACTAACACAGTTCACTGTAACAGGCACATGGCATCATTGATGTTAATACCTTATGAACCAAGAAATAGGCTGCATCATTAAAAAGAAAACATCCTTAGATCTGTTTATGACAGGTATCTTAGTAAAAGGAAAATACATATGTTGTTCAAATTATGAACTCTTGTATTAGAAATTTAAAGTATTTTGATCCCCTTAAAAGTGATGTTTGTATTGACTGATTTTTGAAGGACCTTCAAAGTTCTCTGAGCTACTCTGATAAACAGGTCTGAATTTTACAAATGTTATATTTTTTACAAATCTAATTCATACAGTGAATAAATTTCAGCATATTCTCTTGAAAATTTCAGTTTATTTTTCTCTTGTATAATAGCTGTATATTTATAATGGACATTTTGAAAAATATAGGGGAAAAAAGTCAGTTAAAACCAAGTATAATTCCAATACCCACAGCACTGTTTGGTTTTGCTATAGGACCTTCCAGTTGTTTTTTTCCTATGGGTCTCTTAACTTATAAGTGATTTTTTAAAAATAGTAATTATATTTGGCCTAGGCACAGGAATTGAGGTTTTATTATTACTGTTCAATACTCGATGTGGTTATGAGAAGATAATCTCATTCATTAGTCAGAATTTTTTTCCATTTTGATAAGAAGCAATTATTACCTTTTCTACATTATGCTCTCTATGATCTGAAGAAACATTCTATAAATTCTTGGGCTTTTTACTTACTGATTTTGATGAGTAATTTTATAAAATGAGCTTTGCCTCCAGCAGTTCTGTATCAAGATACTAATTCTCATTTGTATCATTTGGGATGGTTATTTAGGGTTCAGAAAGTTTTGAAGACAGGTCAGTGGTTTTTCTTCTCAAATGAAATGATCGAAAAATATTGATTTTCTTTTTAAAAAGTTGTGGATTTTTAAATTACTTAAGTTGTGTATGTTTATTATAAAAAACTTGAAAATTGCACAGATATAAAGAGAAACTAATAGATTTACCCCCAGGATGCAGCCAGTGTATTTGATCTCTTTTATTTTGGTGTTTATTCTCTTTATTTTGAGAGGGGATCATATGAATTCTTTGATTTTATGTATAACTGCTTTTTTCACATAACTCTGCAAACCCTTTTCCATATTGCTTCAAACTCACCATGATGTATTTTAAATGACTGCATCGTGCTTTGGCTATGACATACTATGATTTTCTAACAGTTCCTCTATTGTCAGATAATAGGTTTGTTTCCAGTATTTTCCTGTTAATTGTGATAAACATCTTTGTGTATATTGAGTAGGTGCTCAACAAACATTTACTGAATGATCGATGAATGAATAAATGAATGAATGAAGCCTCCTTGGTATATAGGGTTATTCCCCAGGAGTATAATTAGTAGATGAAAGGTCTAACCTAAAAAAGAGGTCTTCTTAGTTTCATAAATGGCTTTCCATAATTATTTTGCAAACACACGCAGAAACTCAAAGGTTGCATCCAAAGGATTTAAGAGCTTTTGGAGAAAGGTATAACATTACTATCTCAAATATAGGTTCTTAGATAACTAGTTAATTAATTACTTTGGATAGTTTTAGGAGACCAGTGAAAAGCTCAGGTACTTCTGTAATATTAGAGAGCCCTCTATTTTATAATTTCTGTATTCCAGTAGTGTACAAATTAAACAAGCTTTCGTTATATGTGTTTTATTTTATTATAGAATATGCAGAAGCAATTTGATCAAATACTCCAGAAGTTAGAGAAAATACAGACAGCCCTTATTTGTGAGATAATTGCCCAGATACTCTGAGAACAAAGCCTGGTTCTTTGGAATTGAATTTATTTGAGTATCCCTAAAGCTTTGTGGCTCTAGTTTTCTGATTCTTAACTTTGTTTTGTATCCTTTTTCATTGTGATCAATTTCTCAATGATAGTGTCCTTCAAGTGTCATGTTTTCTACATAAGAGCAATACAAAATATTTTTCCTCAATTTAGATTATTTTTTTAGTTTTGTGGTCAATTGGACTTTCTAAAAGACTTTATGTTGATGTACCTTGATGTGTTCTGATGATATATTATAGCTCCTTGATATCACAGTGAACCCCCTTGTATCTGTGTGAGAGTGCGCGTGTGTGTGTGTGTATGTAAACTTTTTTCATATTTCAGGCTCCCTAATGGAAACGCTGCATTTATCCATGATAGGACTTTATAAGCTAAAAAAAAATACTGTTTTGGACACTATCTTTGATAGGTAAAGATAAGCAGAATATACACAATACGCAATTAGAGTGTGATAGAATTGAGGATTCATGTGGAGGAAATGATAAAAGAGTCTTGGAGGAGAAAATCCTTTTTAAAAATACTCCAGAAAGTTCATGCATTTCAGAATTAAAATATCATCTTTTTACTAACATTCTTTTTAAAAATGTTGTGGGATTCCAAAGTAGGGAAACAAATAATATCACCCTTGTTTGTCTTTCCTAGCTTTGTAACCTTTTTAACTTTTTATATCCAGAGGCAATTGATAATTATAGTATTTCACAGGCATAATAGAATATATTTAGAAATACCTTTAAATTTTGTTTGATGTATTTTTATGGATTAGAAATGACAGTAATGGAAACCCATGGTTTGAGTATTTTGAAATAAAAGTGTTTACAATGAATTAGACAACTGAGCAAATAAAATGCAGTTTCATAAATTGAATAAGCAGTAACTTTAGCTCAAATTCCATTCAAGAAATATTTATTAAACATTTCCTATGTTAGAGACACTAGGCAAGGTATTACTGAGATGGAGAGGTCTTATTTTTCATCATGGAGCTTCTGGTCTAGCAAGCCAGTAAATAGAAGTTTAGTGACTATTACAAAAGAGGAAATATATGGAGCTCTGGAAACTGACAGCAAGGAGTTAGATACTGTGACAGGCGGGGGAGTTTCAGGTGAGGGAAAGAGCACATGAAAAAGTATAGAGACTTATCTTTTGAGGTGTGTGGAGCATGACATAGCTGTGATATCCAGGTGGAGATGGTTGGCAATCTGGGGCTTGGGAAAAATTATAGACTAGAAATTGAGATTTGGAAATCATTGAGGTTTAGATTATAGTTTCAATCATAAGAATGGAGGAGATCAATCACTTAGGGACAGAGTATAGAAATTTATGAGTTCCTAAATTTAAAAGGCAAGTAGAGCTTATGACAGTGATTGGGAAGGAGCAGTCAGAGACCAAAGGAAGAACATTTCTTGGAGAATGAATTATGTCACATGCTGCTAAGAGGTAAAAGAGAAAAAATAAATTACCTAATTTCACCCTCACAGCTATGAATTAGGTACTAATATTTCCCCTAGCTTGCTCAGTGGTTAAATATCATTAACTAGGTTGGGTCCTAGAAAGTGATAGAGCCAAGATTTGAATCCAGGTCCATCTGACTCAATAGCCTGAACTTATAATCACTACTCAGTGGTAAAAAAAAATAAATTTAGTGACATGGAGATCAGTGATGATCACTGTCTGGGGCCAGGAGGAGATGTTTAAATGGAAGGCAGTATCGAATGCTATTGAGGGGTCAGGAAAGAGAACAGACAAGTGAGTGAGGGATTTGATTCGATGGACTTCTCTGATAACTTTGACAATTGTAATCTCAGTTACATTTGAGAGGAAGTAGAAACCTGATTGGATTAAACTGAGGAGAGAATATGGGGACACGAGTGAAAGCCACCATCTAAGTAACTCAAGAAGCACAGAGATAGGATAGTCAGTGTAGGGGGTGTGGATTTAGTGAGTACCGAAGAGAGTGGAGGTTGGTATCCTGCAGATCCCTTAGGGGAAAAATTAATAATGCAGGACAGAGAGGGCTATCATTTCCTTGAGAAAGTGAGAAGCTGGATCCAGAGCATGAATGGAAGGGTTGGACTATGATAGGAGTGGGAACATACGATTTGTTGTAATAGGAAGTAAGGAAGAGTGTGGGTGAGGTAGGTAGTTTTGGGTGTTAGAAGAAAAAGTTGGGTCTCTGCTTCTGTTTTCTCCATGCAGTCATTCGTTGGGAGAGTGGGTAGGTCCAGGAGGCTTGAGAACAGAGGAGAAAGTATGAAAGAGTATTTTTGGATACGGGGAAAATGAACAAACTAGGTATTTTAGTCTACTTCACTGTGTTGAACAGTGCTGGTTGCCTATTTGAGATTTGTGGCCATGGATTTAAGATGAGAACTGTTAGAAGGTTGCACATTTTTCTTGATCCATTTTTAGTTGCTCTGGTATAGAGATGGAATAGGTGGATAATTGGATTTAATCAGGGTTTCATCTTTGCCCAGTGTTTTCAGATGAGGGGAGAAAGGGAGAAAGGATGCCCCCCCCCGCCCCCGGCCACACACACGGGAGTGATTCTAAATCAGGTCAGGTGGAAAGTGAGGCTATGATGTGTGTTGGGGGTGGGGTGGTGGAGAGGAACCGGCTGGAAACAGAGCTAGAACCCTGGGCCATAGCCTCCCTAGAGTAGTTTGTGGTACAGAGGACCCTCAGATGGACACATTAGTTCCAGGATCACTGAGGGACTTTTTCATTTGAATCTTCAGACTTGTATGGCTTGGTCTGGTGTATAGCATATCCTTTAAGAGGGAGAAGTAAGGTAAAACTGAAACCTAATATCTGTTCTTGTCTGAACTTTTACCCCTGCATCCACTTGGAAACTGACGTGGTCCAAATACATGAAGATTTGCTCTGTATCGTAGGGTTCTTAATGTGTGGCCAGTGACTACTCCTTGATCTGTTGCTTCCTTGGTTGACGATATACCCAAGCATCTGAAAATACTGGAGTAGTTCCTAAGGGGCCGTCTATACCAATGATAACTGTAGCTAGAAATCAATTAAAATTGATTTGAACGTTTTATATCTCAATTGAATTTATTGGCTTTTGAACATCATTTGTGATTTTCTGAATTATTTTCTAAATCTAGTATTCTAGTTTTGGGATGGCATTATAAATTTTATTTTATTTTTATATTTTTTAAAGATTTTATTTATTTATTTGTCAGAGAGAGAGAGCACAAGTAGGGTGAGTGGCAGGCCAGTGGAGAAGCAGGCTCCCTGCTGAGCAAGGAGCCTGATGTGGGATCCGATCCCAGGACCCTGGGATCATGACCTGAGCCGAAGGCAGATGCTTAACTGATTAAGCCACCAAGGCGTCCCCAGTATTATAAATTTTAGATTCAGGACACAGTAAAGATAGCTAGATTAAGTTTTCTTGTGAGTAAATTACATTGTTGAATATTGAATCAGTCCTAATAATTTTGGCACAAAAAGGAGTTGGAGTTGACAAACACTTTTCTTTCCTGGCCTAGTTCATTTATTTATTTTTAAGATTTTATTTATTTATTTGAGAGAGAGAGAGAGCAAGCAAGCACACAAGCTGGGGAAGAGGCAGAGGGAAAAGAGAAGAAGCAGGCTCCCTGCTGAGTACAGAGCCTGATGCGGGGCTCGATCCCAGGACTCTGGGATCATGCCCTGAGCCAAAGGCAGACACTTAACCAACTGAGCCACCCAGGTGCCCCTCCTGGCCTAGTTTGAATGAGATTTTAAGCACTTTTGGGGTGAGGTTGCTATATGAATGCTTAAATATATCTTTAATGGATTATGTAAATTGTGTTCCTTTCAAATTTTTTCTTTATATGAGAATCATTTAGAGGAAATTAAACTTATATGAAGAAGAGGAGTCACTTCTATTATATAAGATATTTCTCCTCTCAGAGCAAATTATTGGGCCCTTTTGACTGTGTGGTATTGGGGAAATAAAGGTTTTTCTAATATGTTCACATATAAAATCTATTTTTTCTTTTTTTTTAGCTTTTCCACTGTCCTTCATAGTTATCATCCACCATTATGTAATCTTTTAAAAAGTCTCATATCCTGTATACAAAGTGCTTTAAGAATTTAATCGGATCCTCAGATCTTGGGTCACCCGCCTTCTTACTTGGAAACGTGGCGGTCCCCAGATGCCTTGTCACACTGAGTCTGTGGCTAGTTTGTTTTTTTTTTTGAAAAAAAGTTTTATTCATCATCATAGCTGAAAAAAGAGTCTCACAAAGTAATGTAGTATTAAAATGCACCAAAAATGCATTACTAGGTCCTAATACTCATTTCCATCCACCACTTATGCAGTTTTATCAAAATTCAGCCAATAAATGTACTGTCAAAGAGTTATTCTTGCAAGCCAATTGAAAGGTATTATAAACCTATGTCTGGAATATGAATAGATCAGAGGACTTTGTTTCCAAAATTTTTTTTTTCTATTTTTTTTTGACCATATTTTTTTATTGTTAGTTAATCCCTGTACGTTACATCATTAGTTTTAGATGTAGTGTTCCATGATTCATTGTTTGTGCATAACACCCAGTGCTCCATGCAGAACGTGCTCTCCTCAATACCCATCACCAGGCTAACCCATCCTCCCACCCTCCTCCCCTCTAGAACCCTCAGTTTGTTTTTCAGAGT
>NC_138375.1:129174256-129183746 GCF_054177405.1 Leptonychotes weddellii | reverse complement strand
AGACCTGTCAGTGTTCCAAAGTGAAAGATTTAAGTCAGCACTTAGTTTCAGGCTGATTGGAAGCCAGACCCTCAGGCAGCGTTTTTTAAAGTATGCAAATATATACAGTCCTGTGGTCCTGTAATCATAATCTATGCTGGTCTGCAGACCAGGCAATCTGGAAGTGTCCTCTTGGTAACAGTTGCAAAAACTTGGGGCTTCTGTTGAACATATATGCTCCTTTTGAGGAAGTACGGAAGTTGTGGCAAGGCCAGGGAAGAGTGTGAAGATGGCGTCCACTGTCCTACATTACCTAAGAGCACCTTTGTAGCCTCTAGATGTGTGGCAAACCTGAAGTCTGACCGTCAGATCAGATAAATAAATAGGCCTTGTTCATGGAAAGAGTGGGGATGTTTCCCTCTGCTGTCCGTGTAGTGTTCTGGGAGTGATAGCCTGTCAAGAACTGTCTCTGATTGTTACCGTGCCATGGGGCCCAGGAATCCAAGCTCTCCTGGCCACCAGAGCCACGTGATGAAAGAGCATCCCCCAAGTGGACTACATGCTCCCACAGGCTTTCCTAAGGCAGTGGGACAGTGCAGGGTCAGGGTATGCCCACCTGCTTTCATGGGGCAGCAGAAGAGCACAGGGCCACAGCACACCAGGAAGCTTTGAAGCAGGTTGCAGGGGAACGCAGGGCTAGGGTGCACCCCCAGTGCTGTCAGTGTGGAGGGAAAGCACAGAAACGGCACCTGCGAGCACCTCCATACCCAGAGAGAGGCCTAACAGGCCCCTTCCACCAGGCAGGCGCTTTAAGATTAGCAGACGGATCTCCACATACAGTCTTGTTGCAAAAATAACTGCTGTTTTTGTACCGGTCCCTGGGGTGAATGAAGCTGCCTGTGAGCCCTAAAGATACCTTTAAGAGAGGTATCCCAGTTCCCTGCAGCCCTTTGGGTCTTCTGGATATAAGTCCATTGGTTTTCAAAGCCGGATGTTTGGGGCTTATTTCTCTATCGTAGGTCCCAAGGGTTGAGGTGTCTCGTGTGGGGCATGAACCCCTCAGTCTTCATGGAGAAGCTCCAGAATTGTGAGATCCCTCCCAATTGTTGGTCACATTTTGGGGGTGGGATTTTTGGCAGGACCGTGTCTCTGTCTCTCCTACCTATCTCGATGTGGCCCTTTTACCATTTGTTTTTGTTTTGTTTTGTTTCTAATTTTGTTATGTTATGTTAGTCACCATACAATACCTTTTACCATTTGTTGTGAAAAACCTGTTCAGCTAGTTTAGATTTTTCAGAGGGAATTGTTCCATATGTAGTTGTAGACTGGGTATGTCTGTGGGAGGAGGTGAGTTTAGGATCTTCCTGTGCTGCCATCTTGGACCTACCCCTCCACATATATCTTTATTTCAAAGAAGCTTATGGGTTCTTTCATTTATTTACTCATGAAATAGAAAGATGTAAAAAGAAGATTGTTCTGTGGGCTTTACCACTTTCTAAGACTCAGTTTCATAATTTTGGGGGAAAAAAGTTTAGACGTTTCTTAAGAGATTTTGTTGTACTGATCGAATATATTTTACATACAGCCACTTAATAAGCTGTAATGTGCTCTTGGCAAAATGGAACAAACGGTGGTTATAGTCTGAGCCTTAGAATCTGTTTGAAGTCCTCCGAGGCTAGAGTAAAGCACACCTAAAGACTTGGGAGTGAAGAAAACGCTTTGCCCTCTGAGAGTTATGTTGTCCGCACACAGAATGATTCATGGTCAAGATACAAACGGTCACTGATAAAGCCAGTATTTATCTCAGTCTATAGCTTATAGCGGTTCCAGTTTATCAACATATCTAAAGAAAGTGTGCGCCCCTTTGAAGTTGCTAATGTGGCCTTGTGCTGTGGAAGGCCACAGAGAGCCTCTAAGACCAGGACCATGATTGGCAATGCATAACGAAAGCAAATTTAACTCAGAAAAGTCTGAATAATCTCGTTCTCTTGTTGAGGGGGTGTCTCCGTGAGAAGGATATTTTAGGCTGTTAAAACATCATACCCTTTAAGCTCCCCTGGTTTTGTTTCTTGGCTCCAAGCACAGTTCAGTTAAGGAGTACAGTTGACCATGTCATATTTTTAGTAATTGTGCTTTCTTTAGGTAAAGTGTTAATTAGCCGCTCTTGTAGCTCTTATGTACATAGTGTATTAGTCTGCTAGGGCTGCCGTAACAAAATACTACAGACTGGATGACTGAAGCAATGAACATCCTCACAGTTCCAGAAGCTGGGTAGTTCAAGATCAGGGTGCCAGCAAATTCAGTTTCTGGTGAGGGCTGTCTTCCTGGCTTTCTCACTCTGTCCTCACCTGGCCTTTCCTCAGTGTTTGCACTCAGAGAGAGCAGGTGAGCTCTCTGATACCTCTCCTTGGAAGGAAGCTCATTCTGTCATGGCAGGGCTCTGCCATTGTAGCCTCATTTGACCTTAATTATTTCCTTAGTGGCCCCATCCAAATACAGCTGCGTGTGAGTTTGGGGGAGCTCAAAGATTCAGTCATAACACTTGGATATTATGTATGCGTCTCTGAGAGATGTCTAAACTGAGCTGCCAGTGGTTGGTGCCCCAAATAAAAGATTTTATTTAGTGATATGTCTAGAGCTTACAGAAGAATAACCCAAGACTGGAAAAATACATCTCTTAGCCCACTTTACATATTGGTAAGTTTGAAAAGTGTTAAGGAAACATCCCATATTGCCTTACCAGCTGGTTAGTATCTAAGGCTGGATGGAGGTGGGGAGCAAAGTAGAGAAAAGCTTTGAATTATTACAAGACTGGGAAGGATATTATGTGCACTACCTCAGGGCTAACAGAGGGCGAAAGAGAGAGATTATATCGGGCACCTGGGTGGCTCAGTTGGTTAAGTGACTGCCTTCGGCTCAGGTCATGATCCTGGAGTCCCTGGATCGAGTCCCGCATCGGGCTCCCTGCTCAGCAGGGAGTCTGCTTCTCCCTCTGACCCTCCCAACCCTCCCCACTCTCATGTGCTCTCTCTCTCAGTCTCTCTCTCTCAAGTAAGTAAATAAAATCTTTAAAAAAAAAAGAGAGAGAGATTATATAAAGAAAGATTCTGTGCTGATGCTAATTGCATTCTCTTTCCTCCTCTAAATCTGCTACCCCAGATTATGATGCACTTTTAGTTTTTTGGTTTCACAGAAGCATAGGACTTGTTTCCTCAGACTGGGAGCATTTGCTCAGACTGGCCATTGCTCTATTGTATCTGTCCTAGGTAGGAGATATTTAAGCGCTTTTTCTTCACTCTTAGAGTTTTAGGCTGGTACCCTAGAAAACAGGTATGAGTTCGCATTTGGAGAAACAATTTGCTTGAAGAGTTCTGTGTTGTGAAGCCATCAAGCTTCTTGGGTCTCTGCTTCTATAGCCACAGCCCTGGCCCAGGCGAGAACCATGGAGCAGAGTGGAACAGGGACCAGCGCCCCTGATTCCTGACTGTGCATAGGAGTAGGTTAACGTTAAAAGTACTGACTTAAGTCACCTGTTTGAAGTAGTGAGGCTTTGGGGCTTGAACTCTCTGTGCTTTTTAACTGTTTGAAAACATATTTAATATTTCAGTGATGTTATTCTTGTAAAAATTTGAGTAATACATAGATGAGTTAGTACGAGAAGACAGCTTTAATAATTTAATATAATCAAACCTTTGTCTTTTGCTCTTATAAAGTTTGTAAAATTTAAATTACCTAAAATTATGTTAGAATGTAGTCTTCATTGAGGTTTATAATAATGTAAATTAATATGTGTAGTCCTCTATTTTGTATTCCTGTTTTCTTCTTCTTCTTCTTTTTTTTCTTTTGAGAGAGAAAGACTACGTGCTGGGAGCCGGGGTAGGAGGAACAGAGGGAAAGAGAGAGAGAGAATCTTAAGCAGGCTCCACACGCAGCACAGAGCCAGATGCAGGGCTTGATCTCACAACCCTGAGATCATGACCTGAGCTGAAATCAGGAGTCAGATGCTTAACCAACTGAGCCACCCAGACTCCCCTATTCCTGTTTTCTTTTAATATATAATGAAAATATTTAGGTAATAAATGAGATAAGGTCAAGACAAAGCCATATAATCTTAATTCATCTAATAGTTATCTCTTGTTCCCTACTTATTTCATTTTTAAAGTAGCCTACGAATGAAAAAAGCCTTGGCATTAAACCCCCTTTCTTAGAAATGAGGAAATTTGTAAGTTAGACTTTCTCTAGCAACCATATTTCAACATTATTTCTATGACTGTAGTAATTTTCAGTTTTCCTGTTACATACACGTTTTTTTTTTATTATTTATTTATTTATTTATTTTAAAGATTTTATTTATTTATTTGACAGAGAGATAGCGAGAGCAGGAACACAAGCAGGGGGAGTGGGAGAGGGAGAAGCAGGCTTCCCGCCAAGCAGGGAGCCCGATGTGGGACTCGATCCCAGGACCCTGGGATCATGACCTGAGCCGAAGGCAGACGCTTAACGACTGAGCCACCCAGGTGCCCCTACATATACCTTTTAAATCCTGTATGAGCCAAGTTAAGCAAGTTAGTGATAGAGTAGGAGAATAAACTTTACAATTTCCTCACTCTTAAAATTGTAACTTTTTACTTTGCTTTGGTGGGCTGGATCATGCAATTTAATTTATATAGTAAGTATAGATATATTTGTATTCAAAGAGGTCGTGGTTATTTTCAGCCATCACACTGTGAAGAGCTTTTTACAAGAGACTAATTTGCATTGTAGGTAATGAAGTACTTGGTGTTTGCCCTTCACTTTTGGTAGCTTTTCAATTTTCACCTCTCTAGCTAGGATCAGAAGTCGTTCCAAAAGCCGCAGTCAGATTTTTTTATTTTCAGTAGTTGTAGTTGAATAATTATCCACCTTCTGTAGATATATTTGTACAAATACAAATAGAATTGTGTGTGCTATCCGAGGAAGCCAGTGCATTGGGTGTTTATGTCCTTGTTGAAGTATTTTTCACCTGTGCGTCTCCCCAGTGAGGACAATCAGGTTACTAGTGAGACGGGTTCATTCATTCCTGCATTCATCCGACAGGTTTGTGTTGAAAGCATACCGTGTGCCAAGCGCTTCTAGGTAATTGGCGATAGAGTAGTAATCAAAGCAAAGTCCCTGTCCCTCTTAGATATTTCATTCTAGAAGGTAGAGAGAGAACATGAAAGGATTGAATAGGTGTATATTCATAGCATTTATGCTCTGAAGAAAATCTAAGTGGAGTAGGGAGGCAGAGAGTAATGATAGGGTACTGTTTTGGATGGGGTGATCGGGGAAGGCCATGTTCTCTGATAAGGTAACAGCTAACTGGAGACCCGTAAGAGGTGTGCATATCTCAAGGAAGAACAATCCAGTAAGTAGAAGCAGCAAGTGCAAAGGCCCCATGATGGAAATGTGCTTGCAGGAGTCCCAGAACAACGAAATCACTGCCTCAGGAGTAGAAAGCGTGTAGGGAAAAAGAGTTTCCTGTGATGGGTGAGAGCAAAAATGGGGGTGAGAGGACATGGGATCCTGTCGTGCCTTATAGGCCTTGCTAAAAACTTTAAATTTTACTCTGAGTGGAGGATGTGGGGCAGAAGAGATACATTCCAGAATGGTATTCCAGAATAACCGATTAGTAGGTTAGTACAGTAATTCAGTCAAGAGATGATAGACCGGAATGCCAGAGGAGGTGAAAGGGGGATTCTGCAATACTTGGAAGGTAAAGATGGTAGGATTTATTGGTTAGAGATAATGTGTGAGAAAAAGTGAGTCATTAAGGATGACTCCAGAGTTGACCTGGATAAACTCTCAGTTGCCTATTGCTGTGTTTACAGAAACCCTTCCCTCGTCATTCTGGTGACCCCGCCCCCCCAGAGAGTAGCCCCTGTGACTTAACCTTTATTAAAACTAGCAGTCTTCCTTTAAGTCTGTTGAGGTGTCCCATTTTAACTTTGCTATAAGAGAATGGTCAAATTCTTAATGTTTCCCAAATGTTTTGAAATTCTTTTAGACCATTTAAAATAGAAGGTTAACTTTTTCTGGGGTCTTGGATAAAATAGAGCCTGCTGCTGAGAAGACGCGGAGAAGTGGTTGGCTGGGGAGCACGTCTGTTTCGCTCTTGGAGTCTCTCAGAGCGTTCCTCTCCTGCCCTCAGCCTTCTCCTCACATGGCACCATTCAGAGAGGACTTCTCTCACCACCGCCCCATTACTTTCTGTCACCTCACCTTGTTCTGTCTACCTCCACGAATTTATTTTCATCTGTCATATGTTTCTTATTTTTGTATCTTTGTCACCCCACTGAGATATAAACTCTGTAAGGGGAGTGGCATTGTTTCCCTCTGTTATAGTCTCAGGGTCTAGAATGGTACTTGACATGTAGTAGTTACTCAGTAAATAACTACACGTGAGTCAAATGAATGAATAGCACAGTGTGGCTGTTTATCAAATGGCAGCATGAAGAGAAAAATGGCCATCCTTGTGCCTTGCCAGGGAGAGTATAAGATCACGCAGCCACCGTGGAAAATGGTATTGCGATGCCTCAGAGAAGTAAATCTAGAATTACCATATGATCCAGCAATTCCACTTCTGCATATGTGTCGAGAAGAAGTGAAAGCAGGAACATGAACCTAATTTGTTCACCCATGTTCATATCAGCATCATTCACAGTAGCTGAAAGGTGGGGCAACCTCATTGACAGATGAATAGATAAAAACATAGTAAATATACATAAAAGAGGATATTAGTCTTAAAAAGGAATAGAATTCTGACACATGCTACAACATGGATGAATCTTGGAGTTATTATGCTAAGTAAAATAAGCCAGTCACAAAAGGACAACTACTATATGATTGCACTTATATGAGGCTCCTGAATTGTCAGATTCATGGAGACAGAAAGCAGAAGGGTGGCTGCCAGGGGGTGTGGGGAGGGCAGAGTGGGAAAGCAGTGTTTAGTGTTTAGTGGCTATAGAGTTCAGTGGGAGAAGATGAAAACACGCTGGAGATGGGTGGTGCTGATGGTCACACAATTACGTGAACATACTTCATGCCACTCAACGTACACCTCAATGTGGTTAAAATGGTAAATTTTGTGCTATGCGTATTTTACTACAATTTTAAGAAAATAGAAAAATGGGCCCGAAAGCAGGCTATTTTGAGTTTGAATTTCACTTTGACCTTCTCAGCTTCCTGGACTTTTTCATGTTATGCTCTAGGCTTTAACAAACGGAACCTGAAGTATTCACTGAATCAGGGTCTTACCAGTCTTATTCTGAGGACTTTAATTTGTGTTTCCTCATTTCTAGGTACTTGAACTCAAATGTATTATGGTTATTTTCCGTAATATAAGAAATGTTATTATGTATCTCAGATTCTTATTCTAAAGCTTTAAATTCTGTTTTCTGATGTTTAGGTCCTATCAGGTTGTACTCTTAATAGAGGGTTTAGTTTCATTTTCTCATTTTGTTATTTATGAAAATAATTTCCTCGTTATTAGTTCTCATGTTCTCTATTGTCAAATGGTAAGTTACTTATTTTTACTATTGTTAGCAGAGCTTTCTGGGTCCAATCTGGAGACAGAAACCACAAAGTGATTTAAACAGGGAAGCTTAATATAGAGCTATTCAGCTACAGTCGACGAGTAACTATAAACTGTAAACAGAATGGTAATAGACACACTAGGGCTGCAGGAGAGTGTTCAGGGAAGGAAGACCTCCGAAGAGGCGACCCCTCCCCAGAGTTGGAGTTTAGACCTTTCTAGAGAAGATACGATTGCCGCCTCCTGGGCAGTGGACACGTTTGCTGGGCTGTTGGGGCCAGAGTTGGTCCCTAGGCACCAGGCGAGCAGGATACGACCCTGTGGGGCACAGTCAAGCTGAGGCTGGTGGGTAGGCATGCAGAAGTAGTCAGGGGCCACTGACTGGCAGCATGAGGCCCAGAGTGCAGGCCACAGCAATGGGGTCAGGAATCCTATGGATAGAGTCCCGGTGGAGACGGAGAATCTGAAAGGAGTTGATGGTATTGGGTGGAGCAGAAAGAAGCTGGGACATGTGGAATGGGTGTGAGAGAGAAAAGGAAGAGATTCAAGAGAAAGCTTTATTTCTCTCTCTTCTAGTCCTCATATATTTAAAGTATGTACAAATACTATAAATGCTACTTTTATTAATATCTTCCTCCCATCCTCATTGCTTTAGCTTAGGCTTTCATCATCTCCATCCCAGGGGACTGCATTAATCTCCTAATTTATCATCCTGCCCTCAGGAATCTTCCTCTTCCAATCTAGTGTCATTAAAAATAAATAGGGGCAACTGGGTGGCTCAGTCGGTTAAGTGACCAACTCTTGATTACAGCTCAGATCATGATCTCACGGTTGTGGGATCAAGCCCTGTGTCAGGCTCCCTGCTGAGTGGGGAGTCTGCTTGAGATTCTCTCTCTCCCTCCCCTCTACCCCCTCCCCTTGCTCACACACTGTCTCTTTATCTTTCTCTCAAATAAATAAATCTTTAATAAGTAAATACACACATAAAGATCTGACATGACATTTTGCTGCTTATAATTCTTTAGTAATCCCCCCACCTCCTCCTTTGGTGACATTACGAGGCCCTGTAGGTTGCACCTCTGCCTTCCACCAGCCACCTTAGACACTTTCTGTATTGAATTTCTCTAAGATCTCCAGACATCATTTTGTTCCCTGCATATTTTGTCCCCTCTCTTGTCCCTTACCTTGCCATCTGGAAAATACCTACCCATTCTTGAAATCTTAAATGTCACCTGTTCTATCCCTGTTTTCTTCAGTGCAAGGTGACCACTTTTAACATATTTCTGTTTGTTGATGTGTGTCTCATCCTACAATGGAACTGAGATGTTCTTTTTTTTTTACCTTATGTCTTAGTCTGTTCAGGCTGCTCTAACAAAACTACAGACTGGATGGCTTATAAAGAGCAGAAATGTATTGCTCACAGTCTGGAGGGTGAAGTCCAAGGTCAGGGTTCCAGCATGATTGGGGGAGGGCCCTCTTCTGACTCTGAGACTTCTCATTGTATCCTTACATTGCGGAAGGGGCAATGGATCTCTCTGGAGCCTCTTTTGCTGGGCGTTAATCCTTTTCATGAGGCTTCCATCCTCATGACTTAGGTACTTCCAAAGGCCCATCTACTGATACCAGTATGGGGCAGGGTGGGGGGGACACAGAGACATCCAGGCTATAACAGCCTATTCATCTCTTCACTTGGTACTTCATGTAGCACACAGCCCATAGTAGGCCTTGGGTGTTTGTTAGGTGGACAAATGAACTGTCTCCATGCATACTTGTCTTCCAGTAGTTTTTGTACTCAAATAACGTGATCACCTGCCATAACTTAAAAAAACAGACTTCAGAAGAATGTACACTGTGATTTAGAGTTATTGGGGTTCTATGTGTTTATACCTGTATAAGAAATAATACCTTCTGTACCTCTGAAACAAATAATGCAATATATGTTAAAAAAAAAAAAAGAAG
>NC_138375.1:129168609-129174156 GCF_054177405.1 Leptonychotes weddellii | reverse complement strand
GTAGCAGGAGGGGAAGAATGAAGGGGAGGAAATCGGAGGGGTAGACGAACCATGAGAGATGATGGACTCTGAAAAACAAACTGAGGGTTCTAGAGGGGAGGGGGGTGGGAGGATGGGTTAGCCTGGTGGTGGGTATTGAGGAGGGCACGTTCTGCATGGAGCACTGGGTGTTATGCACAAACAATGAATCATGGAACACTACATCTAAAACTAATGATGTAATGTATGGGGATTAACATAAGAATAAAAAAAAGAAATAATACTTTAATTTCTATACTTCTGTTTTCTTAATGCTTAAATATACATTGCTATGTGATCGGTAGAGCAAGTTAGAGATAAGAAAAATGAGATGAAAATGAGCCAGTTGGGTAGATGAATGATAGAGTTGAAATTAGAAACCACTTTTCTTTAGATTATCTTACTTCTTTAGATTAACCTACTAGTCTTAAAAATCAAGCAGACACTTATTTATCGAGCCCCTTTTATGTAAGATTGTATTAGATTTGTGACTAGGTACTCTTCCACATCTCAGATTCTGTGATTACTTGGTGAGATTTAAGCTTCAAACAAAACATATTTAAATGTTTTCCTAATGTGGGTGGTTTTATTAAATATTTATTAACTCTATTGTAAAATTATCGCATTAAATAAAATACAATAAGGTTATATTAATATACAGTGAACACTGCTGCAGTCCTTGAGGACTAAAAAAATGTATTTTTTTATGTCTGCACATGCACATATTTACCCACAAAAACATGTATGCGTATTTATGATTTCTAAAATTGGCACATAAATTAATAATTTTTAAAATCTGCTCATAAACATAATATGGATGATGATGTCCCTGTTTTGAGTTCCTGGCTCTGAAAAAATTGTACCATTCTAATTCCTTTTTTTTTTTTTTTTTAAAGATTTTTATTTATTTATTCATGAGAGACAGAGAGAGAGAGAGGCAGAGGGAGAAGCAGGCTCCCAAGGAGCAGAGAGCCCGATGCGGGACTCGATCCCAGCACCCTGGGATCATGACCTGAGCCGAAGGCAGACGCTTAACCATCTGAGCCACCCAGGCGCCCCAGTACCATTCTAATTCCTAAGAAGCATGTAAAATTTTAGTACCAGGAAATCCAGCCTCTTTGGCCAAGTTTGTTTTCTAGCCTAGATAAGGCCTTTTGTACTTGGTTCTGCTCTTCCTAGTCGCCTTAAGGAAAATTGGTTTGATAAGATTTTAACAAAAAATTCGATGCCCTGACATATCCTCAAGAGTGGTTAGCTGTTAAAACAGCCACTAGAATATATTCATAGAAACTATCTTCCATTCCTGAGAGTTTGAAAACGTGATATTGTATGCCTTAATCATTCAGTTGCGTTAGGTATAGGTTATTCTATAATGCACCCGGACCAGAGACCTAGGAAGTCCAGAGACTCTGTTAAAGGGATACAAAGTAAGCATGTTTTTAAATGTAACTCATTATGCTTTCTGGGCCCTTGTTTATCCATGTAATTTCATGATCCCATAACTAAAATAGCTGAAAGGGAACCAATATGAAAAAAAAACCCAGTATTTTGCTAAAGTTGCTAAATGAGCTAAGCTAGAGTTTGCCACTCTTGCCACAGAATAATTTTCTGAAATTCTGATATAGCTAAGTATTAGCAAAAATATTCTTACAGGCTTCCTAAAAAGAAATTCTCGGTTCGTGCTTTATCATTTGCTACTTAGATTAATTGAGGAAAACAAAAGGAAGGGAACATTTAAAAAGCAAAACAGACTGCCTCCCATATCCTAATTTCATGTTTTTGAAAATTATGAGATTATTCTAAGGCTTTATTACTTTAAAGAGTATTGCTTTATTTATCTTGCTTGATGTAAACAGAGCAGTTGTCAAAGTTAATCAGTCCCATGTATTTATTAAGGATCCTCTTATTAAACAGTGTGCTGTGTCTTGTTGAGTTTGCAAAAACATCTAATACATAACTTTTATCCTTAGAAAGTTTATAACCTAGTAAAGAAGATTAAATATAGATGAAACCTTTAATGCGTGATTAAGTGTTGAAGGATTAAGGCAGTTAGTATTATAGGAGTTTAAAGAATTTTCAAACCAAGGGAGATTTTAGAGATAATCTAATTCAGTTTCTCATTATACTGATGAGGAAACAGAAGTCTGGAGTAGGTGTTACCTCAGAAATCTGCCCCAAGTCACCATACTGGATAATGTCAGAACCAGAGGTAGAACTTAGGCTCCCTGACTGGAGCCTTTTTGTAGTCCTTTCTGTTTGTAAGCAGCCATGAATCTGTATGGGTGGGCTTGATTCAAGACCAAGGAAGAAGTGAGTCCTGAAAGGGTAGGGTTAGATTGTGGACAAAAGAGCGGATGTTCCGTGATGGAGCAACATTAGAAGACCTGGGGAAGAGCGAAGAAGGGAACAGCCTTACGAGAGTAGAAGGCACAGAGTAGGGACTGTTGGTAACCTGGGGTTGGATTAAGGACCTTTCAAACCAGGTAGATTTTTTTACATTGTAGGTATTGGGGTGCTTTTATAGCTTTCTCAAATGGAATGACTTGGTAAAAATTGTGTTTTGGGAAGGTCAGTCCATGTGATGAACAGGAAGGATGGAAGTAAGAGAATTCAAAGGACAGGAAGACAGGGTAGGTTGGGGCTTCATCAGGTTGTGGTAGTAGGAACGACTACCACAGAAAATTCAAACCCTTAAGGCATTTCTAGAAGGGGAAAACAGTAGCTCTAGATTATGGTTTTATAAAGAGAATGAAGGGTTGACAAGATGGTCGTAGATGAATGGTATTTCCGTGGACAGAAATAAAATAACTTGGATGAGGACTAATGTGTATTGAGTTTTTTTGTATAAAAATTTGTGTAAAAGTTGTGAAGGATTTTGGAAATCATCTGTGCTGAGTTTGGGGACAATATGAGATCATCTAACTGAATGTGTCCCTTGCTTGGGGATTTGGAAATATAACATTGAAATGAAAGGGCCAAAATAGAGATTTGAGATCTTGTCTATATGATTGTGTTGGAATTGTCAGGAGATCGGACCACACTAAAGAAATAGGGGTGGAAAAGAAGAGACAGTCTTGGAGATGTTACCTACAACTGTAGCGGAGAGGGAAAAGTAGAGCTAAAAAGGAGACAGAAAAGAATGAATAAAAAATGTTAGGAGTGGTGAGCATTAGTTAAGAATTATGGACTTCAGTCCCACATAGACCTCGATTGAAGGCCATCTTCTATCTCCAGTTAGCTTTGTTCCATTGGATAAATCATCTTTTTATTTATTTATTTATTTTTATTTATTTATTTATTTTTTTAATTCTTATGTTAATCCCCATACATTACATCATTAGTTTTAGATGAAGTGTTCCATGATTCATTGTTTGTGCATAACACCAAATCATCTTTTTTTAAGACTTGGTTTTTCTCCTGTGTAAAATGCAATAGTAATAGTACCTACATCTTTGGTAGGGAGTATTGCAAGGCTTAAATAAAGCCACTAAAATGCTTAGCTAGCTCAGTGTTTGACACCCAGACACATTCAATAAATCTTATAAGATAAATAGGGCCGTAGGATCTACAAAGAATAAAGAAATGACAGTGTCTCTGAAAAGCAGGAAGAGAAACTAAAAGGTAGCATCTGAAGATGGGTTTTGGGTAAAGCAGCATTGTAATAGAGTCATAATGCTGTTAACTTCACGCACATTTTTACGCAGTTTGTGCAGTGGTGAGTCAGCTTTGAAGTAGAATTAAATACATTCCAATTCAAAGAATAAGGACTGAGGAAGCTTTTCCTGTTGTTCTTGCTTTTAAAAGGATTACTACCGAGTGCTAATGAAGGCTTACTGTAAGTGTATTAACATTTAACCTAAAATAGGATTTTAGCTTTTCATTTGAGAGTTTCCCGTATCTTTGGACAGCCAATAATGAAGTTTTTGCATTTTAATTTAGGGTTAATAAGCAGTTGTACCTGCTGTGTACCCTTAGAGACCGTTAGGTGATCTCTGTACGTTTCTTATATGTATGAACAATTTTGAATGGAAGGCTACTTATATGCAAGTTTATAAAAACCACTATGGGGGCACCTGGGTGGCTCAGTTGGTTCAGTGTCCCATTCTTGGTTTCAGCTCAGGTCATGATCTCATGGGTTGTGGGATCGAGCCCCACCCCACGTTGGGCTCCGCACTTAGCTGGGAGTCTCTCTGAGATTCTCTCCCTCTGCCCCTCTCCCCACTTGTGCGTGCACCTGTTCTCTTTCTCTGTCTCTCTAAAATACATAAATAAGTCTTTGGAAAAAACCCCACTATGGATATGGCTTAAATCTAATAGCAGTAATATACCTCAATTTGTAATTGTCATTGCTCTTTTGCTTATTTTTTTTTTAAAGATTTTATTTATTTATTTATTTGAGAGAGAGAGAGAGCAGGAGAGGGAGAGGGAGAAGCAGACTCCCCGCTGAGCAGGGAGCCCAATGCAGGACTTGATCCCAGGGCCCTGAGATCATGACCTGAGCTGAAGGGAGATGCTTAACCCACTAAGCCACCCAGGGGCGCTGCTCTTTTGCTTAGAATGCATTGTTAACGTGTTCACCCTTCTCCAATTAAGTTATTCATTTACCTTTTGTTTAGATCCTAGGCCACCAAGATAGAGGAAAATATAAGAAATGGGCATTTTTTTTCCAGTTCAGTTTTTTCCTGTATTGTTCTTCGAATAATGGATTTACTTTTTCATACAACATGCTAGTGGTGCCTCACATTTTTAATACTTGCCTAAGTGAGAGTATAGCCTATTGTGACATTTTCTATTAGCAATTCATTCACAAACATTTGACAGATCGTTAGCTTTTATCTGTTTGTGGCCTCTAATCTTTTTTTTTTTTAAGATTTTATTTATTTATTTGAGAGAGAGAGAATGAGAGACAGATAGCAAGAGAGGGAAGAGGGTCGGAGGGAGAAGCAGACCCCCCGCTGAGCAGGGAGCCCGATGTGGGACTTGATCCCGGGACTCCAGGATCATGACCTGAGCTGAAGGCAGTCACTTAACCAATTGAGCCACCCAGGCGCCCTGTTTGTGGCCTCTAATCTTAAAGTTTGTTTGAAAAAGCAAATGTAGTAAAACTAAAATTAAAAAAAGATGAGCCCTGGGTGCTATATGCAACTGATAAATTATTGAATTCTACATTTGAAACTAATGATGTACTATATGTTGCCTAATTGAATTTAAATGAAAAAAAAATAAGGAAAAATTTTCCTGGTTAAAAAAATAAGTTTTTAAAACTGTTTTCTTAAAATCAGTTCTTTTAATTCAGGAACATTTAGGGAAATTATGTATATTGTAGTATCCTATCAGCTCTTGACTACATTTTTGTTCTTGTCATATAAAAGACATTTTTTTTGCTGTCATTTTGAGGAGAAAATGGAGAAATGTTTGTTAATAAATCCTTATTATTCTTGCCACACATCACATTTTATTTCTCAAGGGTACTTCTCTGAGATCTTTGGAAACGTAGTAGTATGTGGCAGTCTGGTGTATGGCTATTCT
>NC_138375.1:129142009-129168109 GCF_054177405.1 Leptonychotes weddellii | reverse complement strand
TTTTTTTTTTTTCTTAACATATATTGCATTATTTGTTTCAGAGCAAGATGATTAAGTTTTAAAGATCTTCTGTGCAGGGGCACCTGGGCAGCTCAGTCAGTTAAGCGTCTGCCTTCAGCTCAGGTCATGATCCCGGGGTCCTGGGATGGAGCCCTACATCGGGCTCCCTGCTTGGCAGGAAGCCTGCTTTTCCCTCTCCCTCTGTCCCTCCCCGTCCCGCCTCCACCCGCTCATATTCTCTCTCTTGCTCTCTCTTTCTCAAATAAATAAAATCTTAAAAAAAAAAAAAATGATGTGCTGTACAACACTGCTCCTATCCAGAGCTGACAATACTGTATTAAAACTTAAAATTTGGGCGCCTGGGTGGCTCAGTTGGTTAAGCGACTGCCTTCGGCTCAGGTCATGATCCTGGAGTCCCTGGATCGAGTCCCGTATCGGGCTCCCTGCTCGGCAGAGAGCCTGCTTCTGCCTCTGACCCTCCCCCCTCTCATGTGCTCTCTCTCTCTCATTCTGTCTCAAATAAATAAATAAAATCTTAAAAAAAAATAAAACTTAAAATTTGTTGAGAGAAGATCTCATGTTAGTTGTTCTTACCACAGTAATAATAATAATAATTATTATTATTATTATAAATTTCCTAGACCATTACTACTCAGTAAGCAATGAAGAAAAAAAATAATAAAAAACCAGAAGGTAGTGTGCTGAGCCACATGGTCTCCTTATGTAAAGCTAAGTAGAGGACTATATTCTTTGAGGAGAACTTTCTAATGAACACGATTCAGAATACCCGGACATTGGAAAAATAAACTATATTCAGAATACATAGAAGACTTACTGAGTGAATCTTTAGGATATCAGAGGAAAAGAATGAATACCGGATAAAACCTAATGAAGTTTATATTCAATGGACTGAGCCAGAGAAAGGGAGTAAAGTGTTCGTGAATTTATCTGCCATCTCATGTACCTAATCATGTCTCTAACTGGTGTTTGGGTTCGGCTCAACAATTTTTAAATAAACATCTTTTAAATTACTTTTTTTTTTCCTTTTAAATAATCAGAAATCTCAAATAACCCAGGCTATGTTACTTCATGTGACCGCATAGATTTTTACATGATACAGATTTATCTTCTCACTTGCCAGACAAATAACTGCATGTATTTCGGTGCACCGAGAAACCCACACTAGGTTATATAATGTCATGTTTTGCTCTCCCGCTGTCTCATCTATGAATTGTTTGTCTCCCAAATTAGATGATCAACTTCTTTAGGGTAACCAGACTGCCTTCTCCTTTTGTATCTATTAGCAGCTAACACAGTGCTGGGCTACAGAACTACTCCGTAAATGCTTGTGGAATCGAACAGGACCCTTAATCATTGTCATTTCCCTTCTCTGAAGTACAGTGGCATAGATTTAACGCTGTGGTGCTGTCAGCTTTTATACTTCGCCCTGCTTCTGTGACCACCGTGCTAGAAGAAGGCAAATTCAATTTTTACATTTATTCAATCAATGCTGCTCCCGCCAGGATTATCAACAACAATGACAATCAATGACAGTTCAAGTGGTGAGTTTTATTACACACCAGTACCTGTCACCTGGAGACTGAACCCCAAATAGCTATACCAGACTCGTCATTATTAGTCTGCGCCTGACTCAAAACACATGATCAATCCTATATATAAGTTCACTGCCTATATCTTTCATTCTATCAATGGGAATTAAAAAAAACAGTTAAAAAGGGAAATGATAAAAATAATTATTTTTAAACTAGATAAATTGTAAATATTTTCTATGTACTGGCAATGTTTATGTTCAAATGTGAAGGTCAAGTGAATTGTAATGCCTATAGGCAGATATTTATTTTACGCTATTTTATAAAGAGATAAAATAATCGACCTTAGTCCTACCACAAGCTGTGAGTCAAAATCAAAAGCACAATTCTCATACTAAGTTAATCTTCCAAATATAAGATCACGTCCCAATGCTTATTTGTTTACAGTGAATAAATTTTTCTTTGCCAATGCAGAAAGATTAAACTGAACTATGAAGTAGTTAAAGCCTGTTTATAATCAGGGTTAAGTTATAACATGAAACTAATTGAGGAGATAGTCACAGTGGTCCCAAAAGGTTCTATTTTAATAAGCTTGAGAGGAAAAGGATCAGAATCTGGGCTTAATTGCCATCTACAATCCTACAACTCATGACAAATCACAATTTATGCAGTCACGAAAACATTCATTTAAAGTCATAGCAGGATTATATCATCTCTTCAAATTTAATTGAAACTGAAGAAAAAAAAAGCAGTAGCCTATTAATGGTTCTTTGACAAATCTATTTTATTATACCTTTTATATTTCTAATTCTTACTTGAAATAAAAAAAAATTACTATTTATGAACATGATAAATGTGTTATTTCCTTAACTTTACTTTGCCTAAATTAATTTAAATTAAAATTAACATCTAGTTTGTGTCATACAAAATCAACAATCATGAATAAAACTGTATTTTATTTTTCCAATTTTATTTATTTATTTATTTATTTTCTAAAGATTTTATTTATTTGACAGAGAGAGAAACAGTGAGAGAGGGGAACACAAGCAGGGCGAGTGGGAGAGGGAGAAGCAGACTCCCCGCTAAGCAGGGAGCCCATGCGGGACTCGATCCCAGGACTCTGGGATCATGACCTGAGCTGAAGGCAGATGCTTAATGACTGAGCCACCCAGGCGCCCCTATTTTTCCAATTTTAAAACTCTGGCCTAGAATATCAATGATGTTAGTATCAAAATGGTAGTTTTGTGGCTCACACTACACTAGATTTTACTTCTCCTAACCCACTTTTTTTTTAAAGATTTTATTTATTTGACAGAGAGAGACACAGCGAGAGAGGGAACACAAGCAGGGGGAGTGGGAGAGGGAGAAGCAGGCTCCCCACTGAGCGGGGAGCCCGATGCGGGGCTCGATCCCAGGACCCTGGGATCATGACCTGCGCCGAAGGCAGACACTTAACGACTGAGCCACCCAGGCGCCCCTCCTAACCCACTTTTTAAAGGTGAATTCAAAGTGTATTTTTAAATCAAGCCACTATAATGACTATTACCTATTTAGCTGAAAAACTCCTATCTGTACCAACTTCCACTGCCAAATTGAGATTTTTTTCCCCCTCTAATTTAAGGAAAGCAGGAATGAGGCCAAAATGAACACCTAAGAGTCACAGTGACAGTAACTGCATTCACATTTATTGCTACAATGAAAAAAATCCCCTTCTAATCCTGATTCCTGTAAAAGATTTTAAGCTCCATTGAAATGTAAGCATATGTGCATTATTCTGCCTAGACATGCTGTCTGGTTCCCACTGGTATACACAAACTGACATCCCTGGGTGAGAGAGACTAATTCCTTCTACTTGTCTTTTTCATGATAAAAGGCATCGATAGTGACTTTTTAAAATTCCTTGCTTCTAAACTGAGAAACTGAAAAGCGCTGAATGTTTGGCATCATCAATCAAGTTGGAAAACGAAGCCCTATAATAACGCAAGCTTAAAAAAAAAAAAAAAATCCCGAAGCCACTACCTTGGGAAATAAAGGTAACAGGAATGAAACCACCTAAACGGGTGGTCTTAGTATTTCTGGCCATGTTCCCTGCTCCCCACAGGTAACAGTGGACTGGCGCTGGGAGGCATCTGAGACAAAACATAAATGCGGAATTTCAAGGACAGTACTATTCCATGTTAAATTATCAGGAAGTATGAGCAGGATAAGAAGTCTCTGCAGGTAGCACAGAATACAGATGTAAAATCAAGGAGTCTTTCAAAGATACTGTGAAAGATAGAAAAAGGAAAGTAGAAAAGTACCCCAAATGAACTGATGAAGAAGAAAGGACAGGTGGGTAATCATAACCAATTTACCACCAAGTTATTAAAATTACTGGTAGGAATAATCATGTGTGCTGAAAGAAACCCATGCCCTGTCGATTGAAAATGCGACGCTCCATCAAGGAGGGAGCTAGGGAAGAGGCTTGGAGCCCTGAAATCCGGAGAAATAAAGAGAAAAGGATTTCTGTCCGCGGCCTGAATCCAGTAGTTAAGGGATGATGCTTCTTAAATGATCAATTCTAACTTGTGCCAAGGATAGTGAGCCTGGAGTACTGAGGGAAACGGGTCTTGCTTGCCACCCCTGTGCGCCAGGAAGGCAAGAGAGAGTGAGAGAGTCAGGCAGAGTGTGCAGGACAGGTATATTTACCAACACGTTGGGCCTTGGGCACAGAAATCATGTGAATTCCTGCAAAATGAAGGAGCAGTTAGACAAAGTCTGACAGTGAGTACTTACTGTTTTAAACTGTCAAGATCAGCAATTTGTCTATATGAAAAACTCCTAATAGTATATTAGGGGTTATAATAAATCATAACTGCGATTTTCACGAATAAATATGGAATTTCGGTGCGGATGAAGTCATGCTGGGACTCAGAAGTCCCTGATGCCTGCTGTGGGGCGGTATGGAAGAGAAGGAACATCCACTAATGTGCGTCTGACCTGTACCAACTTCCACTGCCAAATTGAGATTTTTTTCCCCCTCTAATTTAAGGAAAGCAGGAATGAGGCCAAAATGAACACCTAAGAGTCACAGTGACAGTAACTGCATTCACATTTATTGCTACAATGAAAAAAATTCCCTTCTAATCCTGATTCCTGTAAAAGATTTTAAGCTCCATTGAAATGTAAGCATACATGACACAAAATGTCACAAATGAGAAGGCCAAATACAAAATGGTCATGCTAGTTTATGTATGATCATTTAAAAATGATAAATCCTTAAGCAAGACATAATTCCAGTTGATAAGTAGTCTGGAACACCAACACTTAAATTTTTAAGACACATTTACAGTCGGGGCGCCTGGGTGGCTCAGTTAGTTAAGCGACTGCCTTCGGCTCAGGTCATGATCCTGGAGTCTCGGGATCGAGTCCTGCATCAGGCTCCCTGCTCATTGGAGAGCCTGCTTCTGCCTCTCTCTCTGCCTACCTCTCTGCCTACTTGTGCTTTCTCTCTGTGTGTCAAATAAATAAATAAAATCTTTAAAAAAAAAAAAAAAGACACATTTACAGTCTAATGTTACATACTGAATGCTATATTTAATAGTGGCAAAATAAATTTATGGCCACATTTAAAATGCAAGATTAGATAAAATCAATGACCTTTTACAGGTTCCTTTTTATCCCCCTCTATAGACTCTCTAGCTTAAGCTGAACTACTTGTCCAAAAAACTCTTTCATTCAAGCAGTTGGTAAAAATTGAATGCTTATTATGGACTAGACAGTGTATTTAGGATCTCTTACCCTCATGAAATTTATACTTTAGAAAGAAGAAAATATAAGAAAATAGGCAAAAGAACTGCAAGCTGGATTAACAGGTGAAAAAGAAATTAACAATGGATAGGATGGACATGGTACTCATGGCACACCTACCTAAGGACGTATGTGTGAGTTAAGAAAGTAAGAGAAGGAGCTAGCCATGTGCAAAACTGGAAGAAGAGTTTCAGGCAGATGAAAAAGCATGGCAAATAAACTGCAGGAGAAAGCTACTAGCCTGTGAGGAACTACAAGGCTATCAGTGTGACTGTGGCCAATGAACCAGATCAGGTGGGAGAGTGAGAGTTGGGCCCAATGGACAAGGTATCATAAGCCACAGAAAAGAGTCTGGATGTTATGCTAAGTACAGTGGAGAGTTACTGACAAAGTGTTTTAAGCAAGGGGTGATGTGATCCAAATAACATTTTAAGAAGGTCAACTTTAAACTGTATAAAAATGTATTAGAGAGGCTGCAGTGGGAGCCAGGGAAGTCAAAGGACAATGACATGTTGGAACAAGTGGCAATAGATATAGGAGAGGAAGTAGATTCAAGATACAATTTTTTTAAAGATTTATTTATTTTAGAGAGAGAGCACGTGCGAGCGGGGGCGGGGAGGGGCAGAAAGAGAGGGAGAGAGAGAATCCTTAAGCAGATTCCATCGATGTGGGGCTTGATCCCAGGACCCTGAGATCATGACCCGGGCCAAAATCAGGAGTCGGCTGCTTAACTGACTGAGCCACCCAGGTGTGCCTCAAGATACAATCTGAAGAGAGAAGCCATATGACTAAGAAATGGATGGGGGAATGCGAGAAAGGAATTAAGGGCTGAGTCCTAAGTTTCTGCCTTCAGTAAATTTAAGGTAACATTACACCAAACGGTAAACCTCTTCAAAACAAACATCCAAGTCCCAGTGCACTCAAAGGGCCTTTTAGAAAAAGAGCTATGTGGCCATAGCAACTTCTTACTAGACATGTCTCCAAATGCAAGGGAAATAAGAGCAAAAATGAACTACTGGGACTTCATCAAGATAAAAAGCTTCTGCACAGCAAAGGAAACAGTCAGCAAAACGAAAAGGCATCCTAACGAATGGGAGAAGATATCTGCAAATGACATATCAGATAAAGGGCTAGTATTCAAAATGTATAAAGAACTTATCAAAACTCAACACCCAAAAGACAAATAACCCAGTTAAGAAATGGGCAGAAGACACAAATAAACACTCTCCCAAAAAAGACATCCAGAAGGCTAACAGACACATGAAAAGATGCTCAACATCATCATCAGGGAAATATAAATCAAAACGACAATGAGATACCACCTCACACCTGTCAGAATGGCTAAACTGAATAACACAAGAAACAAAAGATGTTGATGAGGTTGCGGAGAAAGGGTAACTGTCTTGCACTGCTGGTGGGAATGCAAACTGGTGGTGCAGCCACTCTGGAGAACAGTATGGAGATTCCTCAAAATGTTAAAAATAGAATTACCCTATAATCCAGCAATTGCACTACTAGGTGTTTACCTAAAGGATACAAAAATACAGATTCTAAGGGATACATGCACCCTGATGTTTATAGTGGCATTATCAACAAAGCCAAACTATGGAGAGAGCCCAAATGCCCACTGACTGATGAACGGATAAGAAAAGATGTAGTGTATGTATATGTATATGTATCTATCTATATCTATATATATACACACACACACATATATATATATACACATACAATGGAATATTAGCCATCAAAAAGAATGAATGACGACATGGATGGAGCTAGAGTGATGATGCTAAGTGAAGTCAGTTACAGAAAGACAAATACCATATGATCTCAGTCATATGTGGAATTTAAGAAAGAAAACAGATGAACATATGGGAAAGGGAAAATAAAGAAAAGAGAGGGAAAGAAGCCATAAGAGACTCTTAAAGACAGAGAACAAACTGAGGGTTGATGGAGAGAGGTGGGTGGGGGACCGGCATTAAGGAGGGCACTTGTACTGAGCACTGGGTGATGTAAGTGATGAACCACTGAATTCTACTCCAGAAACCAATATTGCACTGTATGTTAGCTACGTAAAATTTAAATTAAAAAAAAAAAAGAAAAAGAGCTATGATTTAGGACAGACTAGTTAAAGAAGGAAGGAAGGACGGGAGGGAGGGAAGCAGGAAGATGGAGAGGGAGGGGAACAGGGACAGAGAGACAGCAGGATTCCCTGCCATTATTTGGGGCATTCCAATATCCTGATCTTATATTACAACACTAAATAAGGTATTATTTATCTGCCCATCTCCATATTTATTTTCCATTTAATAGATAATTTGCATAAAATAAGCATGCTCTATAATTAAAACTCATGTTGGAACTAATTTCTAAGACGTATTCACTTCTTAGAAAAACCACAACTATATACTGATGTTTCATTCCAAGTAAATTCTTAAAGTAAGTATTTTGCAGCTTAAAGATACTCTGAAAACTTAACAAAAGAAGCTGCATGTGCTAATCAAATCTAGATACATAGAGTAAGAAAATTTTATAATTTGGGGGTGGGATGGTTTCTTTTCTTTTCTTTTTTTTTTTTTTTTTGACATTTTGACACTTTGACCCCCATAGCCCAATGCGGGGCTTGAACTCACGACCCTGAGATCAAGACCTGAGCTGAGATCAAGAGTTGGATGTTCAACCGACTGAGCCACCCACATGCCTCTGGGATGGTTTCCTGAAAGGGACATGAAAGCTCCTTAAAAGTGACATCACGTCAGTCTTTTGAGGAGGGAGCAGAATTAGGTGTAGCAGAGTAGATGATGAAGCAAGGCTCAAGAACTAGTTCTGCGAGGACATATTAGTATTTAACCAGTAAAGCATTTTACCTCGCTGTACTCTAGTTTTGTCATCAATAAAGTAAGCAGGTTGTAGTACCAATCATTTGTTTCTCTTCTGGCTGTAAAACTCAATAATTTCATGAAACTATCTTAAAATAACTAACAATAGGGATAATATGTGAGGAAAGCTGGAGAAACAAAAGCTCTAGTCTCCTTAGAGAAAACATCCCCACATCAAACACAAATGACAATAACCTGTGTGCTGATTTAACCTGGGAACCATCAATAAATTCTGACGGCACAGTAGGCGCAGGACTAGTCACTGCAGAAAACATAAAAATGGGCTGGCGAGTTTACAGGAGAACAAAGTATCCAACAACACAGCAGGACATAAAATTTTCCTTTGAGAATAAAAAATATGTGCACTGCCTTTTAATTCCAGGTTCCCCCAAAACCACCAAGTCCAGTGCCAAATTATTTCCAACCAAACGCTAAAAATCTGACAGTGGTAAGAATGAATAGTGACTTGATCTGCACCAATAAACACGCATACACACAAATTATAGAAACTGAGGACAGCCCATCAGCTAAAACAGAAATTTGCGTCCCTTAAAAAAAAAAAGAAAAGTAGAAACTATTGACACAAAACTGGAAAAGTTGAGGTATGAGTTAATATCTAAAAACTTCACTCAAATTTTATTGAATGTTTAGAGGCTTTTTAAAAATATATGTACTATTAAAATCAATAAGGATAAGTAAGTTCAACTTCTGGTCATGACTGAAGTCGCCACACAAAATGCCAAGGACAATGATAACATACAAAGATTAATACAAACAAACTACATATATACACTGCAGTCACTTCTACTCACCAATGTATGGGTAGTTCTGGAATGTGAAATAAGGTAAGAACGAAAAGTTGAAAGCAAACACATTTGAAAGCAAGTAAAATGTTTGTATTGTCAGACAACGTGATCCTCTATGTAGAGAAACCTGAGAAATCTACCCCCTCCAAAAACTACTGGAACTAATAAACACACTGAGGTTAAGTCACAGCTTATAAGGCCAATAGTAAAAGTTAACTTGTATCTCTATATACTACCAATAATTCGAAAGTGAAATTGAGAAAACAATTCTACTCATAAGAGCTTTAAAAAAAACCAAACTCCTTAGCAATAAATTTAGCAACAAAAACAAATCTATTCACTGAAAGCTACCAAACCGATCTAATATATAGTTTATATACAGAAATGCAAAGAATGTAAAGTAGGCAAAATGATTTTGAGGAAGAAAGGAAGGTAGAAGGAATTTTATAACCCAGTTTCAAAAAACTTGCTATAAAGCTACAGTAATCAAGATGATGTGGCTATTGGTCTAAAGATGGACATTTACATCAGTGCATCAGAATAGAGAGTCCAGAGATAAACCCTTCCATTTATGACAAACTGATTTCAGACAAAGGTACCACCAGGGTATTATATGAAGGAAAGAAGAGACCACTTGGCTATCTAACTGTCCCAGCACCCCTTGTTGAAAGACTATCCTTTCCTCTATAGAACTATAAAACTTCTCGAAGAAAATATTAGGAGAAAATCTGTTTTGACCTTGGGCTAGGCCAAGATTTCCTACATGACACCAAAAGCATAATCAATAAAAAAAAAAATTCGATTAACTGCACCACAAAATTAAAAAGTTCTGCTCTTGAAAAGGTATCACTAAGAAAATGAAGACATGCCACAGACTGGGAGAAAACACTTGCAAATCTGATAGAGCACTTGTACCCAGAATATATAAAAATTTCAGTAACTCCTAATAAGAAGACAACACAGGAAAAATGGGCAAAAGATTTTAATAGACATTCCACCACAGATGTAAGACAACTAACACACACGAAAAGATGCCCAATGTCATTAGTCTTTAAGGAAATGCAAATTGAAAACCACGATAAGATACCACTACACATCTGACAGAATGGCTACAGTTTTGAAGGCTGACATTATCAACTGTTACCGAGGAAGAAAAATTGAAAGCTTCCCACTAGTCTTGTGGAAATGTAAGACAGTACAGCTACTTTAGAAGAGTCCAGCAATTTCTTAAACAGTTAAACATAAACTTACCATTTATGAGCCACCAACTCTACTAGATATTAGCATAAGAGAAATGAAAAGCATGTGTCCAAACAAAGACCTGCACATGAATGTGACAGTTATTCATAACAGTCCTAAACTGGAAAAAATCCCAATGTCCACCCACTGTGGAATGGATAAACAAATATGATCTACTTACACAATGAAATACTATTAAACAATAAAAAGTAACCAACCACCAATATATTCTACAACATCAAGGAACCTCGAAAACATGATGTTAAGTGAAAGAATTCTGACACAAAAGACCACATATTTATGAAATCCCCAGAAAAGACAAATCTGTATACACAGATAGCACATCACTAATTGCCTAGGGCTGGGTACAAGGACTGATCACAAAGGTCCCTGAGGGAACTTTTTAGAGTGATGCAAATATTCTAAGACTGGACAGTGGTAATGGTTGTACAATTCTATGAATTGGTGAAAAATTATTAAATTTTACACTTACGGGTAAATCTTACGGCATGTAAATGAAGTGTTTATTTTTTTTTAAAGTTTGATGTAAGCCTAGTAAAACGTACAGTCCCCCTAGAAATGAAAATGTGATAGTTTACAAGATATAACTGCTTTGTGTGATTCCCAATACAATTAAAGTATAAAACTTCGTGAACAATACAATTCTTATTCATTTTATTCTACAACGAATGTCTTCTTAATATCACACAATGATTTCAAAAAGAGCCTCATAAGCTGAACATTCACATACCAATTCTCATGTGATATACAAACTGTTAAAATAATATTCTCCATCTTATATTTAAATTTAAAAGAAAATTACTCAAGTCATACCGTAGTACTTCATCCACCTTAGGTCTAGATTTTATCACAGAACCATGGAACCATATAAGACATTGAGCAGGCATTAAAACAAAAACAAAATTTCATACTCATTCAATGAACAAATATAGAGCATCAATGATAGACCAGGAAATGGCTGGGCGTTGGAGATACAATGACGAGCAAAAAGAGAGGTGGTTCCTATCTACATCCTTCCAATTCTACTGAACAAACATTAAGCAAGTTCCCTACCAAAGTCCTCATATAGATCAATGACTTATTTGAGCAGCAAGATTTGTGGACTATTTCTCAATGAAAAAGTATTAGCTCAGTTTGTAAAAAAGAGACCTGGAGATGGAAGCTCAAAATGCTTTGTTCTTAAAATGTTCCACAACAAAAAAATAGATTAATAGTAAAACCACTTCCAAAGACTAATAACGGTACTTCTAATCCATGCTTTCCTTAAAAAAAAATATGTACAATGAGTTCAGCTCTCAGAAACATAAAAATGCTTGAGGCAATTAGGCAAGGAACACCAACGGCAGTATCTCCAATCTTAAGGCGACACTGAGTACTTCACGTTAATCAGATGATTTCAAGTGTGGCTTTTTGAATCACTCCAGCCTGGCTCTGCCTCCTATCCCTGCCTGCATGCCAGTGATCATGACCTTCTTGAGTTCCCTACGATACATCATATCTCTTCAGGGTTTTTGAACATGCTATTCCCACTGCCTACCACATTCTCTGCAAACCCCTTCTCTCTCCCTGGCCCTGATGTAACCGTACAGTTTCAGTCCACGTCCCAGCTTAGACCTCCCCTGAAGTCCCCTGGTCCCCTGCTCTAGGTTAAGGCTCCCGGCACTGCCTCCACAGGTACCGCGGGCTTTCCTTCTCAGAACTCCTAGAACATCCAATTACAAATGACACATATGACTCCAGTATTGGCAAATATATTCCCAGAGCCTAGGAAAGGCTCTAGCATCTAGTTTGGAACTCAACAAATATCTGTTCAATAAATGGCATTCAGGTAAAATATGGGTAAGCATACTCGTGATTTCTTGCTTCACGTATTATTTTGTAGTGAAATCTCTTTTCCTTGGTATATAGATTTAACTTATTTTGCACTCCTCATTACCGACATTTCCAAAGTAGTTCCTAGACTTCATTTCTTCATATTTTCTCCTGTTTTTTTTTTCCCCCTTAAAAAAAGGTATTATTTAGAGGCGCCTGGGTGGCTCAGTCATTAAGTGTCTGCCTTCCGCTCAGGTCATGGTCCCAGGGTCCTGGGATCGAGTCCCGCATCGGGCTTCCTGCTCAGTGGGGAGTCTGCTTCTCCCTCTCCCACTCCCCCTGCTTGTGTTCCCTCTCTCACTGTCTTTCTCTATCAAATAAGTAAATAAAATCTTTAAAAAAAATCATTTAATATAGAGTACATCTGATTCCTATAAAGACTTGTAATGTATAATCTACAGGGGGACAGCAAAAATATGGTGAAAGATGTCAACCTGAAAGGAATAACAAACACACAAAACTAAAGTAACACAAAGTGCTATTAATATTTTATATAGTCTAATTAAGAGCAATGTGTAGATACCAATCAACTAAAAGAAGTGTAATGTTAAAAAAAAATGTTGTGTTCTTTTGAATTCTAGTTTCTTTTGTGAACAAAAGGTCAGAATGAATAACTGAGATAATTTCTTGTAAGGTTATCTTTCTGTCCAACCTCATGTTCCTGAATAGAACATTAAATTTGCTCATAAAGCATTGTGTCAACTTTATGACTACAAGGAGACTCTATTCTACTTTTAACAGCATATTCCCATTTAACTAGATAACTCAATGAGTCAATTTAAAATCCTTTGGAATATAAGAGTTTGTTAGTCTAATGGGTACAGAAACCATAATTGTTAACCAAAATAATTCTAACCCGTATTACAAGTTTCCATGTTTTTACCAACAGAGATTTCAGGATAAGTAGATTCCCAAATTAAACTATTAAAATTTAATTGCAACTGTCAAAACTAACTTTTCTTTAAGATCCACATAAACTGTCTTACTATTTATTGTTTTCTACTTCAGGAATATTTTCACGAAAATAGAATAACAGGCTTAAATTGAACTTAATTATCCCTAGACAGACACCACAATTTCTTCTTAATTGTACTCTGCATCTTCCCCCAATTCCTTAATACCCCAGGGAGCATTAACGAGTTTTCTTCCCTTGATCACACATCTATTTGGAACATATTCACATCCTTAATCAATGCTGGCTGGTGCACCAGGCATCCATCCCCATGCCCATATGTTCACCGAAGGACATACACCTATCAAGCGACTCAGTACAGTATATCTTCTCACAAACCTGCTGTGCAGATTTGGTTTTATTTTTGTTTTCTGGTTGAACTGTCTGTCTTCCCATCTACTTACTTATCTATCTAGTTATTTTTCCTCTGGTCAGAAAAAAATCTCAGAAAATAAAGGATTCCAAAAATCTACCCTGAGATCAGAGGCTAGAATTAAAACGTAACATCTGAGGGGCGCCTGGGTGGCTCAGTCGTTGGGCGTCTGCCTTCGGCTCAGGTCATGATCCCAGGGTCGTGGGATCGAGCCCCGCGTCGGGCTCCCTGCTCAGCGGGGAGCCTGCTTCTCCCTCTCCCACTCCTCCTGCTTGTGTTTCCTCTCTCGCTGTCTCTCTATCTGTCAGATAAATAAATGGAATCTCTAAAAAAAAAAAAAGAAAAACGTAACATCTGAAACAACCAGCAGAGCCACCTCAAACATAGCTTACTAAATTGAAAAGTACATAAAAAAATTTTTTTTTAATTTAAGAACAATTTTATAAAAACAGAAGCTATCCTGGGCGCCTGGGTGGCTCAGTTGGTTAAGCGACTGCCTTCGGCTCAGGTCATGATCCTGGAGTCCCAGGATCGAGTCCCGCATCGGGCTCCCTGCTCGGCAGGGAGTCTGTTTCTCCCTCTGACCCTCCCCCCTGTCATGTGCTCTCTCTCATTCTCTCTCTCTCAAATAAATAAATAAAATCTTTAAAAAAAAAAAAAAAAAAAACAGAAGCTATCCTGTAACTTTCCGAAAGCAATGATAGAACTTTCAATCTATACATAGCCCACGGTCAAGAGAGGCAGGTATCTATACTTTTTCAAAGTTCAACACCAGTAATTAGTATTGTAAAGCTTAGGAGTCTTTTTCATAGCATTTCTAAGGAAACACAGGCTCTTACAAGGAATCTGTGACTGACTAGCTGTGTAAACATGAGTATCTATCACCAGGAATAGCCTCAGCAGGAAGATGAAGGGGTTGGTGTTTAGAAGACAGTCTCTTTAAAAAAACAAAACAAAAACAAGACCCTTTACAGATTCCCTTAGGACAAGAGGTATACGCTCTTAGTACCTGTTGCTTAAAAAGAGTAACAACCAAATGTACCACAAATTCCAACACCTAATTGTTCAGCTGGTGATGTAGATGAATTATGAAATAATTGAGTATATCTGAAAATCTGAAATAACAGATGTATGCTATATTATTTTTTCAGTGTTTAGATAATGTTTGGGTTAAAAAGAGGTCAATGGATCCTTAGCAATAACCCTACTTGTCTCTCTCCCACCACAGGCCAAGGCCATCTGCTCAGAAACTGTGATCCATACAAATACATTCCTATCATCCCCTAACATTCCTGAAGTTTATTAGTCTATGATGGCTACCTCTTCCAGGTAAGAACAGAATGGAATGAAAGAATCACAAGGCAGAGATAAATATGGTCAACTCCTGGTCACCCACTAGGAAATTCTCTAGTGCCTTAGAATTCTTTTGCTTCCTGACTGAATGCCCTGTAACACACATTAAGTCTTCACTCCTAAGAACATGAATGGAGGGGAGTATGTTTGAGAAACTCAATACCTGGATTTGTTATCTGAAACTGTATGACTTGATAATGTTCTACAGGTAATCATAGGTGATTCTGGCTCCACTGTTATGTCTTAGTACCTACCCCTTGCCCCGTTTATGAAGTCTCTCTACTGCTTAAGAACCAGCAACAGCTCCCAAATGCCTATCACAGGAAGCTTCAGCTTTTTTGCCTGGCTTCCAAAGTTAGCATAATCTGGGCTCAGGCTACATATTCAAATAAATTTGACATAACCTTAAGATCAAAGCCTTACAACAAAGACAGTATCAACAAGGAAAACTAGAGCCCAATTTCATTCCTTAATACAGAAAAAAAATGCTAAACAATAAACAAAATATTATCAAACCCACTGGGATATTAAAAAACAAAATATAATACAGAATTGAGTAGAGTTTATCCAAGAATAACTTGATGGTTCAACAATAGAAAAATAATCAATATAATTCATTATTTCATAAAATAAAAAGCCAAGAGCATCTGATACAAAACCCTAATGTTACACGGAAAGATGCTAAAAGGACTTGGTGTGTTTAGTTGCTGTTTGTTTAGCTTCCTATGGCTGCTGTAACAAATCACCACAAACTTGATGGCTTCAACAAGAGAAATGTATTTACTCACAAGGTCTGCAGACAGTGGCATTGGGGCAAACCCTTAGTGTCCGCAGGGCTGTGCTCTCTGGGAATCTACTTCAGCATTTCTTGACTCATGGCCCTATCTTTAGGGATCCCATCAACTTCTCCGATGTAGGTCTGTCAAATCTCCTCTGCCTCTCATAGGACATCTGTGATTATGTTTAGAGCCTACTCAGATATTCCAGAATATTCTCTCCATCTCAAGATCCTTAACTTCATCAAATCTGAAAAGACACTTTCCCTTTTAAGATAATATGTACAATGCCCAGGGATTATTACCTGATATTTTGGGGGACCATGATTCTACCTACCACACTTTTCCTTAAAAAAAAAAAAAAAAGCTTTATTCTCGATATTAGTTTGAGAGAGCTGCCATGCAAAATACCACACATTGGATGGCTTAAACAACAGAAATTTATTTTCTCACAGCTCTGGAAGACGTTCAAGATCAGGTGCCAACAGAGTTGGTTTCTACCGAGGCCTCTCTCCCTGGCTTACAGGTCACCCCGCCTTCTTGCTTTGTCTTCATGTGGCCTCTTCTGTGCAAATGTATCCCTGATGTCTCCTCCCCTTCATAAAAGGACACTAGTCATATTGGATTAGGGACCTACCCTTATGACCTCATTTAACCTTAATTACCTCTTTAGAGGACCTATCTCCAAATGCAATCACATCAGGGGCTAGGGCTTCAGCATACGAATTTTGGAGAAACAAGTGAATCCACAACACTCTCTAAAAAGGTTCATATCAGGGGAGAGTCAAGGCCCTAGTCAAGGCAAGTTAAAATGTCCTCATGACAAAAAACCGAATGCAAGTTTTTTTGAGCCCTTATTACTCTACAACTGGCCCTAAAGGGTTCTCCGAGTGTTTATTCTTTGTTCTACCCTATCTCACAAGAGACTGCTTCCTACACCTATGACTCCACTTTCACTGCTTCCAGAAAACATATGCCAAACCTACATCAGGGAAACTCCAACAGTAAGCCCATGTACTGTCCTTAAGGTCCAAATAAAAACCTGTTAATTTTGTTTACTAAGTTGGGTCAACTTACTTAGAAAATTGTGTGGTGTTTTCATTAGTAAGTATGCTTAGAAACTGTGCAAGGCAAAACTGTTTTCAATGGTATAAATTTGTAAACAACTGAAATCTACACAGTAGTATTTGTAATGAGTTTACTGTTAAGAATGGTTGATTTGGGGTGGTGGAATTGGGGGGATTTTCTTTCCTTCTTTATACTTGCCAGTATTTTATAAATCTTCTATAATGGTCATCTATTACTTTCAGAATTAAAAAACTCTTTTGTAAAAATATATGTCATTGTTTCTTAACGGCTATTGAATGACGCTGTGTAGTCAAAAGTATCTTTAAAAGGATCTATTAAAACCTATCCCTCCCCAAATCTTTGTGAATCTTACAAACCTAATTTAAAAGTTTTCACTTTTTTGCTACTTCAGCTTATAATGCAGGAATTATAAAAGAATGAAAACTTGAACAAAATTACAATTCAGAACTGGTATGTTTAATTTATATGCACTTTAGAAAGTTCCATGCTAGACATGTATAAAATGTACTGGTGTTTAATTATGCTGTTTATAATAATTTGGTGAAAATATGGGTCTTCAATAAATACATTACCTAATGTTCTAAAATCATTTCTATGATAGGGTGTCTGAGTGGCTCCGTCAGTTAAGCAGCTGACTCTTGGTTTCAGCTCAGGTCATGATCTCAGGGTCCTGGGATCGAGCCCCAAATCTGGCTCCCAGTTCAGTGGGGAATCTGCTTGAGATTCTGTCTCTCCCTCTCTCTCTACACCTCCCTTGCTCCCATGTGCACACATGCACGCTCTCTCTCTAATAAATCTTAAAAAATATAAAATTAGTGCATATTATTGAATGCTCTTAGAAGATTGAGTATGTATCTTTCTTATTTTTGTAAACTACACAGTGACTAGGGATTTAATAAATCTGTTAATAAATGACTGTCTATGGTGATAATACACTTTATTTTTTTTATGTTTTTTTTTTTTTATAAGCCTGCTTTCTTTTAGAGAAGAATTGTGGTAATAACTTGTTGAGGAGCCTTAGGATATACGAAAGCAGAGTGAACCCTTTTTATTATGAGAAATTCAGAGACCTTCAGAATACCTTAATAATTACCATTTAAGCACTTCTTGATAATTATTCTGCTAATGATGAGTTGTAAAGCTGCCAGAGTCAAACTGAGATGTGAATGCCAGGCTCCTCCACTAACCGGCTGACTTGTTGCTTCACATCGGCCTTCCAGCTTTATTTTAGTGTGACTCAAATGTGTGCCCCAGCAAAATGACAAAGGACCACAGGCCCCAGACCTTTGGGTCACCATGCAAATAGCCAGTGAATATCAGGTGTTTATGTAAGGGTATGAGTTCTGTGTTCAGAAGGTCTGTGAAGCTCCTAAAATTGTCTGCTACATTTTGTGTCTATGTGCACACACACTTTTTTCTGACAAGAGTTCTGTAGCATTTATGAGTACTGTCAAGTCTACAAATCCACAAAGATTAAGGACCAGTGGATTCATAACCCCTTCAGAGGTCTGCCATCTCATTTCCTTGATAGACAGCACATACCTCAGGAGGGATGAAGACACCATGTGGGTTTATCAGTCTCATTTTAATTTTACAGTCCAGAAAATGTGTAGCCTTTCCATAGTATGTTGTATTCCTTTTTTAAAAAATGTGAATTCATATTTCAATGCAAATGCAGTGTCAATGAATGTGATTGATAAAATATGAATGATGCTTTATATAGTTCTATTATCTGTATAGTCAGCAACGTATAAAGATGGAAGTATACAAAGAAAGTTTATTTACATTAAAGATAATAACCTCTGAATATTTTCAGTGTTACAGCTAGTACTGATGCATTTTGGCCAAGTTAAAAAGACACTGGTGAAGATTATATTCAATATTTTGTTAATGCAGGTATAGCATTTAGTTTAAAAATAAATGGCTTTTTCCCTTATTCCCATTTGTTTATAATCGGTATTTTTAATATTTCCTAATTATTTGTAGATCAATTCGGAGCTTTTTTTTTTTAATTAAAGATTTCCTTTGTGAGGAAAATTTTGGTATAAATATTGGAAGACAAACTGAGTGCCCAGAAGAAAAACAGTTTTTCCCTTCTTACTATCGAGATTAGAATAGAAAAGCAGCTCTTGAGGTTGCCTCCTGTGGGAAAGGAAAAGCTTTAACATTTACGGAATTTAATATCAAGGGGACAGTTGTTCTGCAGACCATTACAACACTGATAATTTTCTGCAGTTTAGACAGATTAGAGGTTTAATCCTAAAAGAACACAGTGTCCAATATTTTTGGATACAATGGTTTTACATACAAAAGAAGCATATTAACATTAAGGAAATCCTTTTTCCTTCGATACATATTTTCAACCATTACATAAAGTTTTTATTATTGGAAAAAGAATAGACAGCAAACTGATCAGATTTCACATCGAGGAGAAAATTTGAATTTTTAGAGTTTTTATTTGTAATATTTCCTGTTGTGTTTCTATTAATTCAGAAAATTATTTTACTCACGTCTCAATTATCTGCATTACAAAAATGAGAAAAAGCTGATCACATAAACCACATGTAATGTGTATGTGTGTACAATGTTTACATGGACCAGAAAGGGGTTTTTTTGTGCTTTCAGTGGAAACATAAGACAAATCTGATGTTCTCATAGAAACAGGTTTTTGCGTTTTTTTTAAGATTTATTTATTTTTATTTGAGAGAGAGAGAGAGATTGTGAGTGGTCTCTTGACCCTGAGACCATAACCTGAGCAGAAGTCAAGAATCGGATGCTTAACGGACTGAGCCACCAGGCACCCCACACTAAGTTTATTTCTAAAAATACTGACCACAAAGAACTACATGGCTGGTTTTATTATGGGCACCCTAAAACAAGTAGTTAGAAGTGTCAGATATATTTACAGTATTCTTCAATTCCTATAATCATTAAAGTTCTAACATGGTTTGCTGATAGATAGCCTTCACTGTTTGTACTGACTTATGTCACACGAAGACAAACCTGGAAATCCAGTTAGTTCTCTTAAACTAAACAAGGTTGGGATTATAAAATGTGATGAATTCATTATCTAATTTCAACAAAATACCAAGAACAATTTCTTGAAATAGTATATAGTTGGCATGTTTGGTACTGTTTTTTTAAATCAGAAGTTCTATTACACTGATCACCCCGGCCCCCACTTTACACTCTCCTTTATCCATCTGCCCCAACGAGCACATGCATGCTGTTTCAGCACCTCCCCATCACTGGAACCTCATTTCTCATCTTCAAGCTCCTTGCTAGCGCAAAAAGCTCCAGCCCCAGGTAACCAGAGCCACCACCACTGGCTTAGGTGTGTGGGTTTATTTACTCCTACTCCTCAAGTAGAAGGAGTAGAAGGGTGCCTGCAGAGGGGATTCCTGCTTCTATTCCTAGAACTTTATGCGGGGAAAGTAGTTTCTGGGTTCTCAAATTGGAACTCTGACCGTATTTCTTCATCAAACCACTGCTACAGACGGTTGCCCCACTCTAGGCGCTATTTATATTACTCTGAGTGACATTACGGATCAAGTCAACTTTGGAGAGCTGGAACAGAAATCCAAATGGTATTTCCCAGATTTTTTTTCAGGAGAAAGAAGTTAGAATTAATACACTGATGGTTAACTAAGTATGCTGGGTAGGAGGCCCTGTACTGAGGTGGTTTACATATATTCTCATTTAATCAACACACTGAAATGGGAATTATCACTAACAAGTCATAAGAAAACCAGAGAAAGCTAAGTTAACTTGCCAGGGTTGGAATTCAAATGCAGTTCTATCTGATCCATGTGTGTCCCCTCAGCTGCCACACATCATTGTCTTCTGTGTATATTTCAAGTTTTAAATACCATTGTATAACATAATCTTTAACACCACTGTATAATATAATTATCTTGAGTTGTTGATTGTGTGTGTTTAAAATGTAGTTTTTGTTTTTCGTTTTTTTTTTTTTTTAAAGATTTATTTATTTATTTTAGAGAGAGACAGAGCAAGCAAGCAAGCGCATGAGGGCTTGGGGGGTGGGGAGCAGAGGGACAGAGAGAATCTCAAACAGACTTCCTGCTGAGCACTGAGCCCTGAGCCCTGAGCCCTGAGCCCCGAGGGGTCTGCGGCTCCAGCTCGATCCCAGGACCCTGAGATCATGAACTGAGCCAAAATCAAAAGTTAGATGCTTAACTGACTGAGCCACCCTGGCGGCCCTAAAATATAGTTTAAAATAGAGATAGCTGAACCTTTTTTGATCTTCAAAATCCATGTATTTAAAATTTTGCATATATTTTAAAAAGCAATTAAAAAATGTCTGTATATGCGATTTGAACCTTACTACAATTCCTTACACAAACTTATATGAATTACTAATGAGTAAAAATAGCAAGCTCAATAATAATTATTACCAAATTCTTATACTTAACATGATCTCTTGGTAATATATCAGGCAATAAACTGAAATTTTGCTAAGTTAATGGCAATTTCAAATAACAGTAAATTTTATACTTTACTTTTCGTCCCCCAAATCTCTAGTCAAATCTTTGCAAAAAGAAAGGAACCTATACCATTTTATTTTCTCTGTAGAGATACTTTATGGGCTATGAGAACAGTTTCACACTTGCTACTTTTATTATATAAAAGAAGTATACTATTGTTTTGTTTTAAAATTTTACAAAATTGGGATGCCCGGGTGGTTTAGTCAGTTCAGCATCCAACTCCTGACTTTGGATCAGGTCATGATTTCAGGGTCATGAGATCGAGCCCCTAGTCAGGCTCCATGCTCAGCAGGCAGTCTGCTTGAGGATTCTCTCTCTTCATCTGCCCCCCTCCCCTGGCATGTGCACACTCTCTCTCTCTCAAATAAATAAATCTTTTAAAAAAATAAATATAATTTTACAAAATTGTTACCAAACTGTATATTACATTTTGCAACTTGCTTTAAAAAAAATCAGCACTGCTTTTTGAAATTTATCCATGTTGGTAATATAGAAGTCAAATTTTTCATTTTGACTGTTATATCTCAGGGTACAAAGAAACCCCTTTAATCATCTGCTTAGAAGAGGCCATCATATTGTTTCACTCTGTCGCTATTACAAGTATAATGATCATCCTATATATATATATAATACTTTCTGGTGTTGACACATGGAGGCATGAACTTCAGGGTCATAGGGTTGTGCATCTCCAAAATTACTAGGTGTTAGGTAATTGCTTTTTAAACTGCCTATACCAATTTACTTTGCCACCAGAAATGTATAAAGAGCTCTCATTTCTCTACATAAATACTTGGCAGTATCAGACCTTTCCATTTTTGTCAATTTGATGGGTATGCCAAATGCTATCTCATCCATGTTTGTTACCTGATACTCCATTGGTTCATCAATGAAATTTATTACTGATATAAAAATTTATTTTTCTTAATGCTGACACTGTATTGTGATGGTATTTACATTTTTTTTTTAAGATTTTATTTATTTATTTGACAGAGAGAGACATAGCGAGAGCAGGAACACAAGCAGGGGGAGTGGGAGAGGGAGAAGCAGGCTTCCCGCAGAGCGGGGAGCCCGATGTGGGACTCGATCCCAGGACCCTGGGATCATGACCCGAGCCAAAGGCAGACGCTTAATGACTGAGCCACCCAGGCGCCCGGTATTTACATATTTTAATGGTCATTTTCAAGTTGCTATAACTTAAACATTTAAAAAATTGAGCTTTTAAGTCTGGAAATATAATTTCTCCCTCTTAGGAAATGTTCTAGTTTCACCACTAGTTAGGACAATATCTGTTAAAAAGTCCTTGGCCTATTCAACACAAACTTACCTGGTTTTGAGGATTCTATTGATTAAAAAGAAAAGTACTTCTAAGTTTTATGCTATAAAAACATTTGGCACAATATTAAAGACATTAAAAGTACTTACAATGTCATCTTTTCACACACACCTCAATAAAATTAGTAATTCCATCCTCTGCATACTGAAAGCACTTTATACATCATTTATTTTAATCAGCCTAGTGCTGGTTTGTTGCTCCTTTATTAAATTAGTTCTTCTAAGGCTGGGATCACTGTGTTGTAATACCTTTCAAGATAAAACATATCTTTAAGGTACAAAACATTAGAGCACCCTAGGAGTTTCTCTTTATGTCCCCTTCCAGTGCTGTGTCTTCAAGGGTAAATACTACCCTGACATCTAACAACACAGACTTGAACTTTATATAAGTAAAATTATGTAACGTGTTCTTTTGCCTTTGGCTTCTTTCACTCAACATTGTATTTATGTGATTCATCCACAGTGTTAAATACAGCTGTAGTTCTTATACTGCCATTGATGTATAGTGTTTCATTGTATCACCATACTACAATGTATTTATCCATTCTACCGTTTGTGGGCATTAGGTTAGTTTCTATATTGGGGCTCTCATGAAGAGTATTGCTATGAACAACACTGTCCATGTCTTTTGGGGAACACGTATCTGTATGTCCGCTGGGTATATACCGAGAAGTGGCATTTCTGGGTTACAAGGCACATGTATGTTCAATTTTACAAGATAATGACAAACAGTTTCGCAAAATGGACTACCAAAGCCTAATTTCTGCACTCACTCATTCACTCATTCCTTCCCTAATTTTGAGAAATGCATCAAACAAAAATGTGTTAAGGTACTATACTTGACCCTGGTGCGTATGGTCAACACCACGTTCCTATATCTCCACAGCAATCATTCCTTCCTACATTCATTTTCCTGAAAACCTAAGGTAAGCCAGGCACTGTGGCATTGTTCTACATTTGGAGACCATCAAATTAATAAGAAGGACAGACTCCTCGCCCTCACGGTACTTACATTCTAATCAGGAGGAAAACAATAAAACATAGGTAATAATAAATTTTAAAAAGATATAATATCAAAAAGGAGAAAATGCTAGTGAAAAAAAATTAAGTGGAACAATGGGGAAGAATGTGGGCGTATTTTAGATACAATGCACAGGGAAGGTGTCTCTAAGAAGGTAAAATAAGTTTCTGAAATAAGGAAGTAGTGATAAAGGTAGTGAGAAGTAGTTACACTTAGCATCTACATATTCTGGAAGTAGAGATAAAATTATTTGTGATGGGTTGGATGTGGGGTGTGAATACACTGATTATGATAGACTATTCATAAATGTTTGACTGGATGAATAACAATATCTAATAACAAGTTTGTAGAATGATCTATTACCTGTCAACAAATGCACACTAATTTATTAGGCAGTCTTCAAAGTACTGAGTATGTCCTCTATAATAATACTTAGGTTGTATTTCAAATATTCCTCTGTTGTCATCCCAACAGTCAGTCGATAGTAACTTCGTAAACAAAGAATGATTCTTCTTTCCAGAAAAAAGATTTATAAATGAAACAAATAAACATGAATATGTCTGTATATGCGTGTTTGTGTCTGTATATATATATATATATATATACATAATCTTAATAACGCCAAATGCTTAAACTTAACAAAGCAAGTAACTATATAAAATGTTATTTTCTAATTTATATGTCACCATTTTGATACATGAGTACTAGCAATATCTTAAAGACTGCCAAATCTGCCAAGTTTTTTTTTTTCCCCCAGTACATAAAAACAAGTCTTTTAAGGGGCACCTGGGTGGCTCAGGTCATGATCCCAGAGTCCTGGGATCGAACCCTGTGTCTGGGACCCTGTTCAGTGGGGAGCCTGCTTCTCCCTCTCCCTCCACCCCTCCCCGGATCCCCCCCACCTCGCTTGTGCTCTCTTTCTCTCCCTCTCAAATAAAATAAAATTTAAAAAAAAAAAAAAACCCTTTAGGAAGTGCCTTGAGAAGTAAATTTTAAATGTTTTTTTAATTTTAAATGTTCTAATAAGCATACTATGACTTATGCTAAAGTTTTACACACTGTGCTACTATTACCAATTGCTATTGTATTTCTAGTGTTGACTTTTTTCTTAGTGTTTTGATTTTAATTTATGACAACTCAACAAAGAGGCAGATAACTTGGGTTTAAGTTGAGTAATACCACCACATACTAGCCAATACCACTAACAGTATGAATGGATAAATAACAAATAGGTCTCTAACTCTTCTAGCGTACTTTTTGCTCTACAAAATAAGAATAGCAATACTTTCATGTTACTTCTTTAGAACTAAAAATCATATAGAATCCCCAATAGCTTTGGTTTTATTATGCCAAGGAACACTATCTGGAAAATCAGTCTTAACCGACAGATTTGGCACGCCAAAATGGCAGCCTATGCGATAAGTAGTCAGTTAAGACAACCTTTTCTCTTGTAAAACGACGAGAATCTTAAGTGCCCGGTTTACAAAGCCTTGGTATATACTTATCCAGAAAGCGTTATACCTGATCCTTGTTTCTATAAAGAAAGTAGGGGGAAAAAAAGAAAATGAAAATTTCCACACAGAATCAGAAGTATTAATCTAATTGTAGAGCTTTGAAAGGCTTTAGAGTAAGACAGAAAAAAGTAGAATGACTATGGGAAAGGAATCAAAGTTGAGAATGTTAATAACTCAGAAAAGAAAGTAACAATCTGGGCGCCTGGGTGACTCAGATGGTTAAGCGTCTGCCTTCGGCTCAGGTCATGATCCCAGGGTCCTGGGATCGAGTCCCACATTGGGCTCCCTGCTCCTTGGGAGCCTGCTTCTCCCTCTGCCTCTCTCTCTCTGTCTCTCATGAATAAATAAATAAAATCTTTAAAAAAAAAAAAAAGTAACAATCTAGCAGAAAAATTAAAAAGCAAAACAAAAGTAAAAATTTAGAAAATTACCATTCACAATAAAAGACATTCCCAAAGTTTAATCTAACAAATGAGCTACAATGGAGAAAACAGTACCTGGATCCCACAAATACAGTTAGAACTGTAAATGCTTTAAGAATGAAAAAGGCAACTCATTTTACAAAAGGTTCAATACAAACCGGTATGCTTCTGCGTCTAAAGCATAAGATAATAGGACAGTTCTGACAGCCCAGTTTGTTCTCAGCCACGTAAACAGCCTGGTGAGAAAAAGCTTATGCTTACTTCTACTGAAAATGAAAACTGTTTTTACTGCTTTCCAATATTAAATGCCTATTGCGCAGATTGCCATGGTCTCTTCTCTTCTAAGGTCTTATAATAATTGACAATATATAACTGAAAAGACACCACGCAGCCTCAAATAAATAAATGAACAATCCGCATTGGCAACATGTACAAACAACATTACACAGTGTGCAGCAGGGACCTGTGGGTGTCCTGTGTATGGCAGCGTCCGGCCAGGAGACGTTAAACGAGGAGCTCTTTGAAAGAAGAAGGAAACGTGAGCAGAGTATATTCCAAATATTATAGCAGAGCTGGGAAAAGGCTCCCAAAATGAAATAAGATG
>NC_138375.1:129113859-129141509 GCF_054177405.1 Leptonychotes weddellii | reverse complement strand
TTGTTTCCTAAGATTAAGAATTCCTCATATCAGTGAGGTCATATGATACATGTCTTTCTCTGTTTGACTTATTTCGCTCGGCATAATACCCTCCAGTTCCATCCATGTCGTTGCAAATGGCAAGATCTCATTCCTTTTACCATCTGACTCTTGATCTCAGTGCAGGTCTTGATCTCAGGATCATGAGTTCAGGCCCCACATTTGGCTCCACACTGAGCTTGGAGCCTACTTAAAAAAAAAAAAAAAAGAAGAAATTGTTAAGGTAGGATAAAATCCATTGCAAAAGCATTATAAACATTTCCAAAAATGTAAGAGATTGCAGGACATGAATTTCAAACCAGACCACAATACATCTGACCATTTCTAGGCCACATCATCTGTTTAAATCCAAAAGAGGGGTACCATGCAAAGCCACTACAAGAGATCCCCTAAAATGACTGATGAAGATTTTCTTATCACTGAGAGATGTTTTTGACTGAAAGATTATCAGAGTTTTTCCCTTCATATTTCTGAGTTCCAAACCATCTTGGGGTACCCACTGGAATCTGCCAGGATATATCGTTGAGTTCACCTGCGCTACTTTTCGCCAGAAACTCATGCTCTTTGTCATGTATTGCTTTTCTTAAATGCATAAAGGATCAAAACCTGTGTATTTTCCCCTATACCATACTACTGTATGCTCACATCAGAATAGTCATTAAACAGTCATCCCTCTGTGACCTTGAATTCCCCATAAATAAAATTTTAGAGTGTATAAGTTGACTTCAGTGTAGCTTTTGGGCAACATTGGAGTTTCACTTCTGATATGGATGAACTGCAGGGCAACCCTATGAGGAATAATTAGAGAAAGTACAATGTCAAAGTCAGGAAAGGTGATGGGGATTGAGGAGTGCACTTGTGATGAGCACCAGGTGATGTGTGGAAGGAAGTCTTGAGTCACTAATAGTGTACACCTGAAACTAATACAACACTGTGTTAACTAACTGGCATTAAAGTCAAAACTTAAAAATTCAAAGAGAGAGAGAGAGAAAGAAAAGAAAACCAAGAAAGAAAGAAAGTTTGCAGAGGTAAATGACAGAGGAAGAATAAAGAGTTTTACACCAAAGACATGGAAAAGTCAAGGAAGACATGAGAACACAAAGCTGGTCTGTGCCAGGTGTTCCAGACCCTGAGTAGGCATCAGAACAGCCTATGCAGTTTTGTGGGTTTTGATGTAATTTTATTTTGTTTTAATGCATCTATCCTGGTCTAAAGATTTACAGGACCTTTGTGGTCCTGAGCATAGAAAATTTTTAATAGTAGTCCCTGTTGGTTCTAGAACCAGAGTTGAAAACCACTATGGCCTGGCTGTGCAGATAATCTTATTTTTCTTTACTTTCCCACCAGTCTTTAAAAACAATACTAAAGTAAAAACCAAAAAATAGCTCAGCATACATTATTATAATTTTATGCTGTGTTAAATGTTCGTAATATATATCTTTAGCAATTTTTATTGTTTTTAGTGAAAGAAAAAAATGTATTAAACTATTTATTAGTTCACTTCAAAGCATGGTTGCCAGCATATTCTTCCTTTAAAGTCAAAATTTTACCACATATTCTCTTTACCTTGATCTATTCAAGACTCTTACAGTTGGGGCTATTTCAAATATATAAATGATTAGAAGTAAATATTTTTATGGAAAAATCCTTTGCTTTTTGTTTTACGCCAATAGTTAGGTAGGTTCCCAAACATTATTCCAGTGATTGTTGTGGATCAGCATTTGGATCTTTCATCTGTCAGACATCTGGATAAATTAAATGACCTGGCTGTGACTGATCACAAAGTCTGATTTTGTAGTGCTCATTTGTCTTAATGTAGGATCTTAATTCCAAATACATTTGTCTCATGTAGGATTTTGAAGTTATTGTGATATTAAGTGAAAAGTAACTTTTATTTCTAATGGTACTAAAGCATTAATAAGTAAAGAACTGAGAGTGTGAAATTGACTAGAGAATTTAGAAATGAGAAGACAGTGTGGAGGTCAGTTTATTCCCTTTTCCCACCTCTGCCATGGCGCTCCTCTTCCACAACATTAAATTTGAATTCTAAAAAATTAAAAGATAATGCCAGCATGGCAGAGATGTTCTGTGGGTTTAGATCACATAAACTATACTATATTGTAATTTTTCAGGATGTTTTCCATAGCTTATTAAAATCTTAAAAATAGAGTATAATATGGTACAGACTTTAAGCTGCCTTTATATGGCTTGTGCTTCTTGTTATACTTCTGTTTCTTTTGGAATTCTTGGCTAAAGATCAGTTCCACATCTGATTTTATGAACTAGCCATGAGACAATGGCAGTAAAGTAATAAATCAACATAATGATTCAATTAATTGTGATTCACATCATCACTTAACAGTCACATTTGTTATTCAGTGGTGTGTTTGTCATAAAGTTAGTATCTGTTTCTAGAATTTTTAAAGATTATATTATTGCTATTTTTTCAAATTGGATTTTATGAATAATGGCAAACTGTATTTCCCTAAACTTCCATATCCTATTGTCACTGATCCTTTTGACTCATTGCCTTCTTGAGGGGGAAAAAAAAAAGCAAGATTTTTATTATTATTTTGCTGATAATTGCTGAGTTAATTGGAAAAAAATACATTTGATCTTTTAGTTTTTAAGGAAACCCTTGAACTTGAAACAGAAACTGAATCTTCTTAAGATTCACTGGAGGCATTAGGTTTTCTTAAGTAAGCGTTGGGTGTAGCAATAGTAATTTGTTATCATTCAGGTATGAAAATCACTGCTGATTTCCCACCAATTTATATTAAATTGAAATGCTATGGAGTTTTAAACTTTGTTTAGAGCTGAGAAAGTTTAGCTGTTCTACAAGTTAGCAGAGAAGACTTTTATACACAACTACAGGCACTATCTGGAAGAAGTCTGGTTAAAATTTTTGAAAAGTAGTCCCAGCTGGTCCAAGATGGAGGCCTGACTGGCCTGGTAGACTTCTTGTCCCTCCTGACACTTCACGAAAGTAGACACATAGGAGCACCTAAAGGAGCAGATCCATGCAGCACAGAAAATCCGAGAGACTTACTAGTGCTTGCAAGTTTTCGAGAAGTTAGTGGGAGAAGGAAAGAGGGGAGTGAGCTGATGAATGAAACAAGGCCTGAGGGGGCCACAGAGGTGAAAGGACACCCATCCACCTGGCTGAACCCGAAAGAGGCTCTGTGCTGAAAATCTGCGAGTGTGAACAAGGGCAGGAAGATGTAGAGCTGAAAACAGGAAAATTCATTACAGGTCTGTACATGAAACCAGGACAATAGACTTCCCTATCCCACATCTACATCCCCAGGCCAGAAACCAGAGCCTTGTCCCAAAAGAAAGGGAGTGAACCTATTATGGGAAGGGGCAAGGTTTCTTTTGTGCATCTTGGCACTGCACAAATAAACCTGCATTATTCTGGCCTTTGAGAGATGCCAGCCATGCAGACGGCTTCCTTTGTACTCACTACAGCTCCTACCATATATGGAGCTTGCCTGTATCCAGGCGCACCCATGTGCACAGAACTCCTAGTTAATGCTACCAATCAGGCAGAATGACAGAGGAAAACCTATTGTCATCATTATACCTGTCCGTTGTTTCTGAAGCCCTCATATTATTAAAAATGCTCAATTTTGTGTTATGTTATCTTCATTTTTATTGTTCATTAAATATTCCCCATTGTACGAATTTTTCACAAATTGAAGCAGACCCTCTTTTCAAGAGTAATTCACTTTTGGTGGCCCAGTTTTAGGAATCTACCAGAAACTACATTTTTCCTCTGAAGACATTTTCATTTGGTCATCTATTGATGGGATATAATTTAGGAACAATTAGTCTTTACATTTCATGATTTTAGTTTGAATTTAATGATAACGTAAGCCGACACTGATATTTAATAGTGTACATTTGCTAACTGCAAATTCAGATTTATTTAGACTCTTGGATTGTATCTTTTTGCCTGTAAGAGATATAAAATGCTTTATTAAAATACTGAGAAATGTTGATCTCATTAAGTGGGAGAGAAGAACGTATTTCTTGTCTTTGAAACATGTACTAATGTGAATTGAGTTGCAGTGTACAGAAACATTGCCATTAGATCCAATCTTAATTTTTCTCATTTTCTTAAATTTTCATGGATATGCATATGGAGCTATTTTTGTATTCATTCTCAGCTAAATAAATTAGCCCAAATATGCATGGCTGAAATTACCTTCTATAAAAATTTCCAAAAGCATTTGAAAAATATCCCAAGGGTAGCAAGTCCATAATATTTTACCATATTAAAATGCTGTGGCTGGCTCCTGGATAGATAGATATATGATCAGAAGAAAAGAATCTAAAATGTAATGAAAGTTGACCATACTGTTGTAAAGTCCAAGAAGATCTTGTATCACTGAATGAGACTGAACCTGGGGACTTGGGGAAACTTCACATGGTACAGTTTGCAACTTTTATTCATTTTGGAGTTACTAAATACGTGAAGAACACTGTTATACCTGTTCCTAAAGGTCAGTAAGCATGGACAAGATTCTGCTGAAGTATAATTTGGGTATTATTTTTAATCTGTAATAGACTTTTATGTTTTATATTTGGTGGCTATAGAAATTACCAGTTGCATGCATCTATATGACAGTTGAAATCTGAAGAGTGTTGGTTAATGGTCCTTGGATTTATGTTTCAAGAAGCTAGAGGATGGGCAACATCTCCCCTCTGTGTCATATTGACATTTGGTTTTTTTTTTTTTTTTAAGTTTTGTTTATTTACTTTGGGGGGGGCAGAGGGAGAGAATCCTCAGGCAGACTCCCCACTGAGTGCAGAGCCTGGGGTGGGGCTCTATCCCAGGACCCTGAGATCATGACCCAAGCAGAAACCGGGAGTAGTTGGGCAGTCAACTCAACCGACTGAGCCACCCAGGCGCCCCATATTGATATTTGAAACAAGATACAAAAAAGTCAGGGACATCAGCTCAGGTCATGATCTCAGGGTCATGAGATCGAACTCTGTGACAGTCTCCCCTCTCAGTGCGAAGTCTGCTTAAGATTCTCTCTCCCTCTGCCTCTCCCCCATCTTAAAACAAAAAAGTCTTCTGAATCTTGTAAAGACCCTTTATAGATATTTTAAGTATATAGTTTATTGCTTATTGAGTAGTGTTAAAAAAACAAAACAGAATTTAACTGAGTAAATTTTAAAGATATTACTAGCCTTTTTTTCCCCAACCATTTATGAATCAGGCAACATCCCATCTAGCAGATAGAAAGGAGCTCCAAAGAGCAGCACAAAGATTTTTAGAGGCAGAACGGAACAGCATTCTTAGCAGAGGCCCCTCTACCTGAAGTCATGGTGCTAGTTTAGAACTTGCTGTTCTTTTTAGTAAATACCAATTCTTTTCAAAATTATGTACATTTCTTAGAAAGAAAAATAAGGCATCATACTTGCTTACTGAACAAAAGGAAGACCATTGTGGTGGGTTCAGGTCAATTTTAATTGGAACATTAGCTATAGATAATTTGAAGATTCTCATGTATGGACTGCTTTTATACAGTATAACTCCAGGATCAAGATTCTGTGGTCAGGAGAAGAAGATGGTCACAGAATAGAAGGACCCTAGGCTCTCCTCATCCCAAAAACACAACGAGGTAACTGTCAATCATCCTAAATACCCCAGACATTGACCTGAAGACTGATAGAACAACTCCACAACTAAGGAGAGAGAAGGAGCCACATCGAAGAAAGAGCAGGAGACATAAGTGGCTTTTCTAACACACAGAAGAGGCAGAGACTTAGACAAAAATGCCAAGATGGAGGAATTTATCCCAAATGAAAGAACAAGATAAGGCCATGGCCAGAGAGCTAAGCAAAACAGATATAAATAACATGGCTGCTAGGAGAATTTAAAACAACAATCATAAGGATACCCACTGGGCTTGAGAAAAGAATAGAAGACATCAGTGAGACTCTTACCACAGAGATAAAAGAGTTTTAAAAGCATCCATCAGAGATGAAGAGTGCAGTGAATGAGATTGGAAACAGGCTTGATATAATGAACAGCAGGCTGGAAGAAGCCGAGGAATGAATTAGTGACCTAGAGGTAAAAATAATGGAAAATAATAAAGCTGAACAAAAGAAAGGAAGAAGAATTAGGGAACATGAGAACAGACTTAGGGAATTCAGTGACTCCATCAAATGTACTAACATTCGTGTTCTAGGAATCCCAGAAGAAGCGAGAGAAAGGGGGCAGAAAACTTATTTGAAGAAATAATAGCTGACAACTTCCCTAATCTGGAGAAGGGAACAGACATCCAGATCCAGGAGGCACAGAGAACTCCCATCAAAGTCAACAAAAACAGGCCAACACCAATACATATTGTATTTAATTTGCAAAATAATAGGGATAAAGAAAATAATCTTAAAAGCAGTAAGACAAAAGAAGTCCTTCACTTACAAGGGAAAACCCATAAGGCCCAACTGCAGATTTCTTAACAGAAACTTGGCAGGCCAGAAGGGAGTGACATGATATATTTAAAGGGCTGAATGGGAAGAACCTGCTGCCAAGAATACTCTATCCAGCAAGGCTGTCATTCAGAATAGAGGGAGGCTCAGTCGTTTAAGTGTCTGACTCAATTTCAGCTCAGGTCATGATCTCAGGGTCATAACATGGAGCTCTTCATCAGGCTCCACATTCAACGGGGAGTCTACTTAAGATTCTCTCTCTCCCTCTGCCCCTCCCCCCAATTCTCTCTCTCCCTGAAATAAATAAGTCTTTTAAAAAAAACAAAACAACAACAACAACAAAAAAAAATGGAGAGAGAGCTTCCCAGGAAAACAAAAACTAAAGGAGTTTGTGGCCACTAAACCAGCCGTGCAAAAATATTAAAGGGGACTCTTCGAGTGGAATGGAGAGACAAAGACAAGAAAAGATCAGAGAAAATCTGCAGAAACAATGATAAAACAAGTAATAAAAAGGCAAAAATTCATATCTGTCAGTAATTACTTTAAATGTAAATGGATTAAGACATAAGACATAAGATAGAATGGATGGAAAAAAAAGAGACCCATTTATATGCTGCCCACAAGAGACTCATTTTAGACCTGAAGACACCAGCAGATTGAAAGTGAGGGGATGGAGAAACATTTATCATGCAAATGGATGTCAGAAGAATACCAGAGTAGCAATATTTATAAGACAAACTCGACTTTAAAGACTGTAACAAGAGACAAAGGAGGGCACTATATAATCATAAAAGAGACAATCCAATAAGAAGATCTAACAATTTTAAATATTTGTTTACCCAACATGGGATCACCCAAATATATAAAACAATTAATAACAAACATAAAGAAACTAATTGATAATAATACAATAATAGTAGGGGACTTTAATAACACCCTGCTTACATCAATGGACACATCATCTAAACAGAAAAAAAACAAGGAAACGATGGCTTTGAATGACACATTGGACCAGATGGACTTAGCAAATATATTCAGAACATTCCATCCTAAAACAGAATACACATTCTTTTCAAGTGCACATGGATCACATAATAGGTCACAAAACAGGCCTCGACAAATAAAAAAAGTTTGAAGTTATACCATGCACCTTTTCTGACCACAATGGTTTGAAACTACAAGTCAACCACAAGAAAAAATTTGGAAAGACCTCAGGTACATGGAGGTTAAGCAACATGATACTAAAAAATGAATGGGTCAACCAGGAAATAAAGAAGAAATTTTAAAAATACATGGAAACAAATGAAAATGAAAACACAATGGTCCAAAACCTTTGGGATGCAGCAAAAGCCATCCTAAGAGGGAAGTTTATAGCTATACAGGCCTACTTCAAGAAGCAAGAAACATCTCAAATAAACAACCTAACCTTACACCTAGAGAAGGTAGAAAAAGAAACAAGCAAAGTCTAAAATCAACAAAAGGAAGGAAATAATAAAGATTAGAGCAGAAATAAATGATATAGAAACTAAAAAACAACAACAACAACAACAACAAAAAACAATAGAACAGTCTGATGAAACCAGGAGCTGGTTCCTTGAAAAAATAAATAAAACAGATGAACCTCTAGCCAGGCTTATCAAAAAAAGAAAAGATAAAGTACCCAAATAAATAGAATCACAAATGAGAGAGGAGAAATAACAATACCACAGAAATACAAAGAATATTATTAAACCTTATATGCTAACAAGTTGAACGACCTAGAAGAAATGGATAAATTCCTAGAAACATATCAACTACCAAAACTGAAACAGGAAGAAATAGAAAACTTGAACAGACTGATAACCAGCAAAGAATTTGAATCAGTAATCAAAAAACTCCCAACAAACGAAAGTCCAGAACCAGACAGCTTCACAGGCAAATTCTACCAAACCTTTAAGGAAGATTTAATACCTATTCTTCTCAAGCTATTCAAAGAATAGAAGAGGAAAGGGGCACCTGGGTGGCTCAGTTGGTTAAGCGACTGCCTTCGGCTCAGGTCATGATCCTGGAGTCCCGGGATTGAGTCCCGCATCGGGCTACCTGCTCGGCAGGGAGTCTGCTTCTCCCTCTCCCGCTCCCCCCTCTTGTGCTCTTTCTCTCTCTCATTCTCTCTCTCAAATAAATAAATAAAATCTTTAAAAAAAAAAAAAAAGAAAAAGAAATGCAACAGAAATGCATTGCAGAAATGCAAAGTATTTTAATTTTGCATCCTGCAACTTTACTGAATTCATTTATTAGTTCTAATAATTTTTAGTGTGGTCTTTAGGATTTTATATATATGTATATAGTATCATGTCATCTCCAAATAGTGGCACCTTTACTTCTTTCTTACCAATTTGGATGCTTTTTATATTTCTTTTCCTTGTCTGATTGCTACAGCTAGAACTTCTAGTACTATGTTGAATAAAAGTGGCAAGAGGGCATCCTTACCTTGTTCCTGATCTTGAAGGTATAGCTTTCAGTTTTCCCCCACTGAGTATGCTGTTAGCTGTGGGTCTCTCATATATGTCCTTTAATATATTGAGCACTTTCCCTCTATATCTATTCTTGGGTTTTTAATCATGAACAGATGTTGAATTTTGTCAAATGCTTTTGCATCTACTGAGATGATCACATGGCTTTTATCCTTCATTTTGCTAATGTGGTATACCACACAAATTGATTTGCAGATACTGAGTCATCCTTGCATTCCTGGAATAAATGCCACTTGATGTTGGTGAATAATCCTTTTAATGTATTGTTGAGTTAGGCAAAAGGTAAGAGGTACAGACTTCCAGTTATAAAATAAATAAGTCACAGGGATTAAAAGTACAGCATAAGGAATATAGTCAATAATACTGTAATAACTTTGTATGGTGACAGATGATAACTATACCTTATGTGGTAAGCACTGTATAATGTATAGAATTGTTGAATCACAATGTTGTATATGTGAAACTAAGAGAACACTGTAAGTCAACTATACTTCAGTAAAAAAAAGGCTATTTTAAAAAAGATTTCTCAAAATTAAAAACATGCCTGATAAAATAATGACAAAACAAAGCCTAACAAAATGGACTGTAAACATGAAGGACCTATCTAAAGATCAAATCCTTGAGCCTAGACAAGAAGGACAAGAGATTGATTCTCCACAATCCACTGCAAAGGAGAAAGACATAAAGTAAGAGAAATGGAAGGTAGATTTAGAAGCTCCAGCAGCTACCTAACAGAAGGATAGAATAGAGAGAAGTGGGTGAAAAAGTAATCACAGAAATAAAAGAAGAAAATTTTCCTTGGCTAAGAACAGATTCAGGCTTTCAGATAAAAGCGGGTGGAGGCACCTGAAGGAGAACACTAATAATAAAAACAGATACTTAATCACATGTTGGTATAATAGCAGAACTCTGTGGACACAAATTTCAAAATCTTCTGAGGGGTGGGGGGTTGAGGAGGGGAAGAGATCAAAGGAGAGAGGGAGCATCTACAAAGATATGAATCATACTGACATCAGAATTCTTTTTGACAAAATCAGATAACGAAAGTCACTAGAGCAATGTCTTCAAAACTCTAATGTACAGTTACTTAAATGGAGAATTCTGTCAAGTCTAATAAGCAATCAAGCGAGAGAATAAATGCACATTTTCAGTAATGCAAAGACTCAGGCTAGTTTATACCTTCAGATATAATCTAAAAGAATAACTAAATGGTCAATTCTACTAAAACAAAACAAAACAAATCAATGAGGGGGACGTACAATAAAATTGTGATGCCAAAAAGCAGTAAAAGTCAATTTGCTAAATTAAATTTAGTAAAACTAAAATTAAATAATTACTGATACATAATGTTAAAAAGAAATAACAATCTAAAATTAAAGTACAAAAGTAATTTAAAATAAAACCGGGGAAGAAATAATACACATATACTAAAAAGCTCTAGATACTGTTCCGAAAGAATACCAATATTCAGTGAGAGAAAAGCTTTTGGATGTTCTCAAAATATTCCTTTTATTCAGTTATACAAAGAAATGCCCAACAAAGGAAAAAAAAGATTCAATTTCTGTGTTTGCTTGTCTCCAGATAATACCCATATTTAAATATCACTTACTGGTATGTAAAAATCACCATGATACTGTTCCTGGAGCTACTGAGCCCTTTTTAAAACTAATTAGACAAAATGTTAATATATGGCATTGAATGTCCTATATGGAGTGGAACCAAACAATGAAATCGAATATATGAAATTATGACTCAGAAAGGTTCAGTATTAATTCTTGGAAAACACATCCTCCAAAATTCAGATGACCACAGATATTTTTTTAGGTTTCATACATTTTATTTTATTTTTTTAAAGTTTTAATTTAGATTCCAGTTAGTTAACATACAGTGCAATATGAGTTTCAGGTGTATAATATAGTGATTCAACACTTGTCCATACAACACCCTGTGCTCATCACAACAAATGCCCTACCCTTACTCCCCATTACCCATATAACCCATCCTCCCAACCACCTCCCCTCTGGTAACCATCAGTTTGTTCTCTATAGTTAAGACTGTTTCTTGGTTTGCCTCTGTCTCTTTTATTCCCTTTGCTCATTTGTTTCGTTTCTTAAATTCCACATGTGAATAAAATTATATGGTCTCTCTCTGATTGACTTATTTTGCTTAGCATAATACCCTCTAGCTCCATCCATGTTGTTGCAAATGGCAAGATTTCATTCTTTTTTATGGCTGAGTAATATTCCATTATATATTATTATATATGTAACACACATATGTATACATACACATACCACATCTTCCTTATCCATCCATCAGCTGATGGATGTTGAGCTGTTTCCATAATTTGGCTATTGTAGATAATGCTGCTATAAATATTGGGTGCATGTATCCCTTTGAATTAGTATTTTTGTATTGTTTGGGTAAATATCTAGTACTGCAATTGCTGGATTGCAAGGTAGGTCTATTTTTAACTTTTTGAGGATCCTCCATACTGTTTTCCAGAGTGGCGGCACCAGTTTGCATTCCCACCAACAGTGTTAAGAGGGTCCCTGTTTCTCCACAACCTTACTAACACCTGTTGATTGTGTTGTTGATTTTATCCATTCTGACAGGTGTGAGGTGACTGCTCATTTTGATTGTATTTCCCTGATGATGAGTGATATTGAGCATCTTTTCACGTGTCTATTGGCCATCTGTATGTCTTCTTTGGAAAAATGTCTATGCATGTCTTCTGCCCATTTTTTAATTGGATTTTTTGGGGGGTGTTGAATTTTATAAATTCTATATAGATTTTGGATACTAATCCCTTATCTGATATGTCATTTGCAAACATGTTCTCCCATTCCGTAGGTTGCCTTTTAGTTTTGTTGTTTCCTTCACTGTGCAGAAGCTTTTTATTTTGATGAAGTCCCAATAGTATATTTTTGCTTTTGTTTCCCTTGCCTCTGGAGACATACCTAGAAAAAAGTTGCTATGGCCAATGTCAAAGAAGTTGCTACCTGTGTACTCTTCTAGGATTTTTATGGTTTCAGGTCTCATATTTAGGTCTTTAATCCACTTTGAATTTATTTTTGTGTATGGTTTAAGAAAGTGGTCCACTTTCATTCTTTTGCATGTTACTGTCCAGTTTTCCCAACACCATTTGTTGAAGAGACTTTTTCCCAGTGGACATTCTTTCCTGCTTTGTCGAAGATTAACTGACCATATTGCTATGGGTTCATTTCTGGATTTTGTATTCTGTTTCATTGATCTGTGTGTCTACTTTTGTGTCAGTACCATACTGCTTTCATCACTACAGCTTTCTAATAGAACTTGAAGTCTGGAATTATGATGCCTCCAGCTTTGCTTTTGTTTTTCAAGATTGCTTTGGCTATCCGGGATCTTTTGTTGTTCCATACAAATTTTAGGATTGTTTGTTCTAGCTCTGTGAAAAATGCTATTGGTATTTTGATAGGGATTACATTAAATGTGTAGACTGCTTTGACTACTATAGACATTTTGATAATATTTGTTCTTCCAATCCATAAGCATGGAATGTCTTTCCATTTCTTTGTGTCATCTTCAATTTCTTTCATCAGTGTTTTATAGTTTTCAGAATACAGATCTTTCACCTCTTTGGCTAGGCTTATTCCTAAGTATTTTACGGGTTTTGGTGCAATTATAAATAGGATTGATTCTTTAACTTCTCTTCATGCTGCTGCATTATTGGTGTATAGAAATGCAACTAGATTTCTGTACAATGATTTTGTATCCTGTGATTTTACCGAATTTGTTTATCGGTTCTAGCAGTTTTTTTTTTTTTATTCTGAGTGCTTTTATTTGTTCCCCAAACTAATCACCTCTGTGGACATAAACAAAAGATCACCCACATGAGAACAGGAATCATTTCTTGACGGCAAGAGAGTTTGCGGGCGGCCACCACCGCTTGGGTCTAGCAGAGACGCCAAGCAAACGCAGGCCAGGCGGAGGAGTGGAAAAACTTTCTGATGACAAAAGTGGAAGGTCCAATGAGAGGTTGTTGGAGTTGGGGAAGCAGGACAGGAGCTGACTAGAAGAGGAGTGTCCTAGGTCATTTCAGGGAAAGAGAAACTTGATTTCCGTCTGTGGGTCCATCGATCTCATTCTCTGGATCTAGCTCTATGGAGAAGAACATTGACATGTCTCCATTTTTACATTTGTATCCTCATGTCCACAATCTCAAGGTTTTAAGTTTGTTGAATTGGTGGAGTCTTTTGGGTTTTCTATAATGAATACCATGTCATCTGCATATAGTGAAACTTTTACTTTTTCCTTGCCGATTTGGATGCCTTTTATTTTTGTTTTTTTGATTGCTGTGGCTAGGGCTTCCAGTATTATGTTAAATAACAGTGATGAGAGTGGACGACATCCCTGTCTTGTTCCTGACTGTAAAGGAAAAGTTTTCTGTTTTCCCCATTTAGGATGATATTAGCTGTGGGTTTTTCATATATGGCCTTTATTATGTTGAGGTATGTTCCATCTAAACCTACTTTGTTGAGGGATTTTATCATGAAATGATGTTGAATTTGTCAAATACTTTTTCTACATCTATTAAAATGATCATCTGGTTCCTATCTTTTTATTAAAGTGGTGTATCATGTTGACTGATTTGCGAATATTGAACCACCGTTACAATCCAAGAATAAATCCTACTTGATCGTGGTGAATTATTTTTTAATGTATTGTTGGGTTCGGTTTGCCAGTATTTTATTGAGAATTTTTGCATCTGTTGTTCACCAGGGATATTGGCCTGTAATTCTCTTTTTTAGTGGTGTCTTTATCTAGCTTTGGTGTCAAGGTGTAAGGCTGGCCACATAGAATAAATTTGGAAGTTTTCTTCCTCTTCTATTTTTTTTTTAAAGATTTTATTTATTTCTTTGAGAGAGAGAGAATGAGAGACAGAGAGCATGAGAGGGAGGAAGGTCAGAGGGAGAACCAGACTCCCTGCCACCTTGCTTTGTTCCTCTAATCCCACTGTCCACTCTGGGACTCTGCATGGTCAGAAAGCACATTTGAGAAAATATACTCCCCCTTTAATATTTACTGATCATGAGCTTTGTTTTTCTAAGCTTACATAGCAGCTTCTCCTTTGCTTATTTTTAGTCCAGTTTTCTCTGATTTGATTTTTTTTCTTGAATCAAATCTCCTCTGATTTGGGGGCGCCTGGGTGGCTCAGTCACTTAAGCATCTGGCTCTTGATTTTGGCTCAGGTCATAATCTCAGGGTTGTGGGATCAAGCCCCACATTGGACTCTACGTTCAGCGTGGAGCCTACTTGGGATTCTGTCTCACACTCATTCCTCTCCCCCCTTGTGCTCTCTCTCTCTCTCAAAACGAAACAACACAAAACAGACTTCTCTGATATTTAGCTTATAGAACTTCCTCAAATTTTCTGTTCTGTGATGGTATTCTTTCTTACTTATAATCAGAATTTGAGGGGAAGAAGTAAATGTGTCCTCATTTGCCATCATGATCCATTTTCTCTTAAAGTAAAATTGTAAAAAAGTACAGATTTTGAAATTAAGAGAAACTAGGAGAATGATGAAACCATTTAATAGAGGCTTATCAACATATTTTAATGGGAGGAAAGTGTTACGAATGTTTATAGTGCTTAATGAGTCTGTAAAAGCTGTTTATTTAGTGTTAACCTTTTTCGTGGGTTCATTTTCTTCCCCCAGTTCTTGGGCATTGCTTATAGTTAGTTACCCTATTTAAGAAGAACTTGCTTAAGTGGTATTTTTATCCCAAGGTAACGTGGAATATTTTGATATATTCAGTACTCAGTTGACCCATTTTATTAAGTAGGTATGTTGTTTTCAAAGTAGCATGGCGTATCAGCATTTTGATCAGTACATTTTAACTATCAGTATTAAAAGAAGTAAACACGTACCTTAGTGGGCATTATAAAAGAATGTCACTGTCTTATTCTAGATAAGACTTAATATAAAGAGAAAATCGAGTATTAATAGTCATGCAAAACAATAGCTAATGTGTGCTAGTAAATTATCTGCTAAAATGGACAGATTGATTTCTTTATAACCTCATTTTAATTATATTTTTGGAAAATGAATGCAATTTAAAATTAGACCTCAGGTTTGAATTTGTCATATTTTTCTTAATTGTATTTTAAAACTAAGTTTGCTAACAGGTATTTAGAAAAGAATAAGTAAAGATTTTAGTTTACAGTACTGATTTATTTATGGGTAGTATTGTATGCTTTTTCATTAAACTCTTCAAAATAGGAAGACATGAAGCAACATGTTCTCTTTGTGAAAGATAGAAATTAGTAACAAATCAGTAAGAGTGGTTTTGTCCATGAACTGCCTCATGGAGACTTACAAACTTTGATTTCACTTTTAATTTTTCTAGCAAAACCAGTTTCTACTTTAGAAACATCAGTAGCCCATGGAAATTTGTTGCTTTTCTTTTAAAAGTGCACCTGCATCCAAAACTGATTAAAAACATACTTAAAAAGAAAACTGCCATAATGAATTACATTTGTCAGTACTACCTAATTTGCCAATATGACTAGTTTTGATTAAAAAGAAGTTGATTATAATGTTCAAAACTGTTTATTGAACAGAAAAGCTGGATGCAATCAGAAATCAGAGGTGTACCCATGGAGATACTGAATCTGAAAATCTTGATGTGACAATTGCTATTTCCTTTTAAGGTTTGGCCAGTCTTGCCAGACTAGGTAGCTTTTCTGCAAGTATTTGGAAGCATGGGGGCATGGGCAGTGTGGAGGGAGGTGATGTTTTTTATTTTTATTTTTTCGTATCAAGGTTAGAGTGATGTTAATGTGTATTCTTTTCATATGTTAGTAAATTTCTTTCATCAAATTGATTAGTTCAGCATGCAGCTGGGTACTTCCAAAAATATGTTACCATGTCTAGAAGTTTTCATTTCAGTGCATTTATTTGACATCTTTCTGCTTATATTAGTGACCAAAACACCTGACTCCTACTTCTTTTTTTTTTTTTTCATTGTTACTTGATAGCCTTTTGCATATATATAGCTCTCTGGCGTTTTCATTCCTATCAACCAGCACTGAGTTTTAGTTTCTTACTTTTATCATCACTTACCAACTTCAATTGTTTTTGTTTAGGATGCGCCAGCAGATTCCTTGCTCCTGTTCTGTGTCTTCCAGCTCTCTCCTCAGCCCCTGGCGTTACTAGCCAGTCATTTACAGTGTTTGGGCTTCAGAAATAACTGTGTTTCCCTTAGTTTTTAATAATATTAGCTAATGTTTGTTGAGCACTTACTTTATGTCATTTGCTATTCCAAGACATTACATGTCATACGATCTTCACTATAATCCTGAGCGAAGTTACTCTCAGATGAGGAATGTGAGGCACACAGAGATCACTTTCTGGGAAACCCTGCAACTTAGTAATTGGTAGACCCAGGATTCAAACACAGGCAGGGTGACCCCAGAGCTGGGACTTCTAACTTCTCATCTTTTTCTGTTTGAGTCTATGTTTTCATGTTGTCATTTGGCCCACACTTACCTATTATGTTAAGAATTTCTACATCCCTCAAAACTGTCCCAAGTATCAGTTAATGTAATTTTCAACAGAGTGAAAGTTTAATACACATTATGGACAGATTTCTTTTTGTTGCCCTTTGTAATTAAACTTAAGGAGAGCAGTCATTACTAGGTTCAAAGCTAGGCCTAAGAGGATTTATAGGGGACGTACATATGTGTTTTTACTTTATCGGTAAATCTTTTTCTTAATTGCCGGTACCATAACAAGACATTATAATGCTTGGATTTTATCATTAGCGTTTAAGGTATGATTTTCTTAGAGTTGAAGAGTGAATGTAGGGCCACTTTTTTCAGTATTAATTATTTGGAAATGTATGACTCTACTCGTTAGAAATGGATTATTTCCTAAGTATTGGTTGTCACGTCCAAGTCTGTGCTTTCCCAAGTCTTTTATTCTGAAGTGAGCTAAAGACGAAATGCCTCTGCATTTTGTTCTTTACATTTTGTACCTGCACAACGAACATAATTTTTTTGAGCTTTGTTCCTCATTTCCAGAATAATTTGAGGTACAAGTTAGGCCCACTTGTACAATATTTGGCAATATTTCTCTGTCACATAAATCTACAGTCTTGCTTTAAAGTGGCTGGTATATTATCAGGCACCATTATTTCCTTTGTGAAGACAAGTATAAAATTAGAAAACGTTGCTTTGGAAATTGTCTCTTTAGTCTATAGTAGAAACAGTTCATGTAGCAAAGGAAAAAACTCGAAATGAGGTTTGATATTTGGTTGTCATGACTGAACACGTCTATGGTTTTACAGAAGTCCTTCACTAATATATTAGCAAGTATTTATTTATACCCACACACGCATTTTAGAAAATGAGTAGTTCAGTCTTTGCTCTTCAAGGACTTTATTTGAACACACGTTAAACGCTAAAATGTATTTCAATCGCAGCAAACCGTACTTCCCAGAAAGATTAAGAATGAAAGAGAGCTGGACTTTATCCAGACTGTGAACCTGGTACTTGAGAGCCTTTTACTAATAGCGTGGTGCCTAAATCAAGCCAGACTGTTCCACGTTCTACCCACCTCTTGCCATGTAGGGTGCGTCTGGCTCTGCTTTCTCGGGTGTACATTTTCCTGTGATTAAAGAGCAGGACATGGTGGCTGGTGGGAGGCAGGGTTTTATCTTGCCAATTTGCTCAGAGGTATTTCAGGTCAAATTTTCAATGTTGTATGAAGCCATGCTACTCTTTAATATTCTAGTTCATTCCCTTCAGGAATCAGAAAATGCACTGCTTCATGCAAGTTCAACTACTCAGGATATCCCTTCCCTGAAATCTGGCTCTGCCGTTTTGCAACATTCCATGGCACCTACCACTCCCATTACCCCCACGACAGCACTTACCGTGCAAAGACTCCATTTTCTATGAGTCTTAGTTTCTTCTCTGATCAGAAGATAGAAGGGCATTAACCACACTGCCATCTAAAACAAAAATCAGGGGGTGCCTGGGTGGCTCAGATGCCTTCAGCTCAAGTCATGATCCCAGGGTACTGGGATCAAGTCCCGCATTGGGCTCCCTGCTCCACGGGAAGCCTGCTTCTCCCTCTCCCACTCCCCCTGCTTGTGTTCCCTCTCTCACTCTCTTTGTCTGTCAAATAAATAAATAAAAATCTTAAAAAAATAAATAAGATAAAACACAAATCAAGGCCTAATCTGAAAATAGAAGCGTGCAGTTTTGCAGCCTCCCTATTGACAGAACACACACAGCATTGTGATCTCCATTATGACTGTTGGGTGTGAGCCCTGCATTATATTGCTGATGTCTTGCTTGCCTGTCCTAGCACGTATTTTTCCTAATTAGGAGCTTGATGGAGAGAGATACTGTTTCTGTCACTTTCTGTAAAATATCTTGGCCTCTTTGAAAGGTAGGTGTCCTCTAAATGCAAAATGTGGTCTGTTCTTTTAGTGTGAGACATCATTTGATGTACTTGCCTTGCCTTTAAGAATAACATTCACTTTCTTTGGAACAAGTCTGTATTACGTATATATACAGCTGTAGAGTACTAAGCCACGGGTAAGTTCATGTCCTAAAAGCCTCAGATACTGCCTATGTTTGGAGTAGTTGGCGTTTCATTTTGTTTTCACGTATTCATGAAAAAGAGTGGTGAAAATATTTCTCATACTGGTATTAAAGCTTCATCTTTGGGTTAGGTCACCAGTGAACATGAACTCCACAGAGTGGGCCTATTAAAGTCAGTTTGTCTACTTCACTAAAACAGTAACATAGTTTTGCATTGTTTGGTGGTCTGTGTTCAAGAGACATTACATCTAAAAATAGCTAGAAGGTACAGTTTTAATATGAAGCAATGTCATGTGGGAATTTCAGAATTGTAACCATATTCAGATTATATCCACACAATGCTATTACACCCTTTCCAAAAAGTTAATGTATTTGGACAACATTTATATCACTCTGTGTGTTTACTTGTTTATTTATTGCTTATTTAAAATGTTACATTTAAGAGAGTTTTTGCTTTTCTTTTCCCTAGTCAGTATTTTATACGTGGCTTTATTTTCCATCTGATTTAAAAAGCCAAAAAGTATTCTATTCAACTTAGCAAGCGTCTATTAAACATCTGTTCCAGTCAAGGCTCTGGGCTAGGTACACGTGGAGCATAAAATACAAGGATGGTGATGACAGTGATTGCAAACACTGTCTTAAGTGCTTCTACATGTAGTACTTACGTAATCCTCATTTCCCTGTCAGGTAGGTGCTGTCATTATCCCCATATTACAAATGAGGAAACTGAGGCACAGAATATCTCATAATTTGCTCAAGACAGTGACTTATAAAGACTGGCTTAAAACACAAGCAGTCTGACACCAGGGGCCACACTCTTAACCGTGGTGCTATATATATACAAAAGCGAAGACAAGAGCCTTCCCTCAAGAAGCTTTTATCCTACTAGAAAGGTAATGATATATTTGGGGGGGGGAAATGCAATACCAGGTAGAAGGTGTCGGGTGCTGCACTCCTGCCTCAAATCTGGAAGATATTGAGGCTCAAAGGGAGAGATGCCTTCCTTTTGGGAAGCGGGGGAAGGCCTCATGGAAGAGGTGTTCGGGCTGACCCCAGAGGAATGGCAGGATTTGGGCACGTGGAAGTTAGTTAGAGAGGTATATTCTCATTGACGGAGGCAGTGGGAACAAAGGCATTGTTCTGAGAAAACACGAGTGTTCCAGGGTAGTCATTAGCAAATTTGTATAGCATCCTTGGGGAGGTAATAGGAAGAAGATAATTCAACTTGAATTGTGGAAGGATTGAAGTGGCAACCTAGGGGATTTGAACTTCTGCCAGTAATGAAGAATCTTCAAAAGATGTAAATTCTAGAAAAAGAAGTCCATGATCAGAGTTTGATGGATTGAAGCAGGAAGAGAAGAGTGGCCCTGGGACTTTTTAAAACTTAGAGAGCATATTGAGGAATTGCATCAAATATTTAAAATAAATTTTACTCTGTAACTACATGAAAACTAGGGCGGCCAAAGTTAGTTTGACTATATAGAAAAGAAAAATCTTTGTGCTCACACAGATCCTTTAATATAATACACATGATTTTACTTAAAATTGGAAATTTTACATCATTTTTGAGGTGTTAGTAAATTATAGATCCAAATTATAGATTCTTTAAAAATTGAATCACTATATTTTTCTTCTTTAAATGTTGGAGACTAGTTCAATGGAAAAGAATTATCCAAATCAGAATCTGGCCAATGTCCTAAGGATTCACATCACTTTCTTGTAAAGATGTTATAAAATACTTTACAGGTTTTAATGTTGTTTTACCTCTAATCTTAAAAGATGCTATCTGTAGCTGAACTAATAGGTCTGTGTTGATGCAGCAAAAATAAACCTACCTTCTTAAAGAACGACTCTTAACTACACTTTAATTTAAATCTCTTTCTGTAACTTGCCAGTATTTAAAGTATAACATTAAAGAGAATTGCACTCACAACAAAATGAATTTATTGTCATGTGAGTGCATGTGAATACCTTGCTTCCAAGTACTGAAATAGTATTCTTGGAATACAGTATTTCTAGAGGGGCATTTCCTACCAAGCCTGTCAGGAGAAAGCTGATACACTTGGAGAAATCTTGGGTCACCTACCAAACCTGTGATTTCCCCGACCTAGTTTATGAACCAAGTTATATTGAAATCATTATGCAGTCTGTGATTCCTCCTTAGGACTCTCACATTTTACTTCATTGGTTATACTGACTTTTGGATTTCAGGCAGTAAATAAAATCCTACTCCGTCCATTTTAGAATTGGATTAGTCTGAGCTGTATTTTTGCCTGGTGTCTTGTCAGGCATTTTCATGTTACTTTTTGTGATTTTTTTAATATAATAGATTTGTATGTTTTTAATTTTAGGCTTAATCCTCATCTTTTTTAAGAAACACCTTTTAAATACCACACTTACTCATTTTCAGATATTGTAGCCCCTTAAGCATCCCCCAAATTTTTCATGAATGTAGCTATGTGCTGAGATAATTTTTTTTTAAAGATTTTATTTATTTGACAGACACAGCGAGAGAAGGAACACGAGCAGGGGGAGTGGGAGAGGGAGAAGGAGACTTCCTGCTGAGCAGGGAGCTCAATGTGGGGCTTGATCCCAGGACCCTGGGACCATAACCTGAGCCAGAGGCAGACGCTTAACGACTGAGTCACCCCTGTGCTGCGAAATAATTTGGGCCAATTATTTCGGTCCTTTAGATTGCAGGCCATCTTGGTTTGCATACATACAGGTTTTTAAAGAAGGTAATTGTCTCCTTACCTCTCTGATCTATGCCTTGCCAGTCTTAGTTTTCTACTTTTTGGTAGAAGAATAAGGGATGGAGGTGGGAGAATTAGTGAATTCTCTTAACCCATTTCTGCATATTCAAATCGTATTTCCAAACACCAGGTCTGATCTCACCTCTAGCATAAGTTTGAAATGAAGGTAAAAGAGGTATTAATTGCCATTTTATTGTTACCTTCTTTTCAACTTTCCAATCTAAGATTTTAATAAATGGATAGCATTTAAAAAATAATTCTTACCTTGGTGTAGTTAATAATTCTGTTTTATATTTTTAAGTCTTTTGTTCATTGTCTCTGATTCCCTATTTTACATTTTTATCTCCAGTAAGTCTTCATCTTCCTCAAGGGAGGGATGTAGGATGAGTGGTGGCAGACTTTAAGCATATTCTTTCTCTACTCTTTCTAAAGGCAGAATGGTAATAATGAGGTAGATATGGGTGTTGGGATAATATGTGAATATCTGCCATATTAGTCCCTATAATTTTAATATTTTAAATATTTTGTAATTAAAAAGAAAAGATAGACTGGGACCGGTTTATTGAAAGTTTTGACTTATAAGACAGAAGAGGTAAAACTTTTAACGGAGGGTCCTGGTAGAGATACTGAGCACTCTCACTAGAAGAGCAGCCTAATGAAAGCCATGCTTTACAAAGCTGAATTTGGCCTCCATATTTAGAATGGCCTAGAGAATGATGAGACTGAAGAAATGGAATTGAAGCAAATTCAGCATTCTGGTTTTTGATAAATAAGTTCTTAGACCAGGTGATGGCATCGAGAATAGAAAGGAAAGAGGAAGGAATACTGCTTCTTTATGTCATCACTTTTGGTAAGCATTCCGGAAGGAAAGTTAGAATGTATTACCAATTCTGCTTAACCCATTCTGGATACTACCTATCTTAGATCTAATTGTTAACTGCTTGAACATAAGCGCTGTCCATGAACTGGGTGAGCATTTCCAAACCAAGACCAGACTGAGATCATGACCTGTGATATGGTCACCCATGTGGAAGATCATCTAAGAAATGCCACAGTTAGCTCTGTTACCAACAGTACGGATTTCAAATTAGTCTGGCCCGCCTGCATGGAGCCTGTGTCTGTTTGGCGGAGCTCTGATTTGCAACAGTCTTTGGCTGCTTCTGCAAGGTTCTGCAAACTTTTACTTAAGCCAGTCTCTTTATAAACATCTAAAAGAGAAATCCTTACACCATTATTTCACCCCACCTTAAATAACGTTGCTCCTCACAAACATTCTGTGTTTTTACAAAAATCACTTGACTTTTTCCAATTCCATGACAGAAATGAGTAGTTTTTTCACAATTATTTGGATAAATCCTACCAACCTTATCAATTTTATATTTATTAATTCAGATCTGACTTGAAAGTAAAAATTACCTGTAATCACTTTGGGGTTAAACAGATCTAACCTCTTCCGATATTGTATTCCAGTCATCTATGGAATAATATACATCTAAATTCCCTATTCCATTAATCTGTGATTTTGAAGCAGCCCTATGTGACCTGTAATCAAAAAGCAGTGTTTAATAGATGCTTTTACTATTCTGTCATTTTTTTTCCCCCATCCAGGATAGGAAATGCCTTTGAAATCCTTGTTTATTTTCTAGCACTATAAAAAAATTCTGTAAAGTAATTTCAACTTCAAAATTTTTGAGAACTTCTTAATAGGATATTTAAAATTTTATTTTTATTAACTTGGCCTAGGTTACAAAACTCATTAATATTAATGACTTAGACTAGAGAGGCATTAAGGCTCTCTAATCATCAACAGATACAAAGCATTAAACCAAATTGTGTAGCCTTATTGTGTTATGAGTCATTCCAGGCAGAGACCACATAGGACAAGCAAAAGCCGAACAATTTAGTTTTAATGTTTTTGATCCCAACCTTTGGTTTCTTACTTCTTTTTGTAGATAAACTGGAGTTTTAAAACTGATACTCAGACAAATTTTTTATGGATTTCATAGGAGTGTATGACTCATTAAAATAAAACCCTTGGAACTAATCATCTAAAAAAGCATTTATTAGCAATAAACTTTAGAAAAGAGATAAAATTTGAGCCAGTATTTACTTTTTAAAATATATAAATTTTTAAATCACACTTGTATTCCCTTAAGTGTGCATGAGATAAGACTTTACTAATGTTTGAAAAGTTATATAAGTATGAGCTGCTAAGTAACGTATTCTACATAATCAGAAGATAGGATCTAATAGCCTCTCGGCCTGTCAGCGGCACATTGGACTGTAGTGAAGAGAGCCGGAAGTTTTCAACCTTGAGATGAGTAATAATTACACTGTATTCAGGACAGCTGATTTTACTTACCTCCCCTTGCATATAAACAACTGGGCCTTTTAAATTGTGAATATAAAATAACATGGAATATGGATAGTGGGATTGGGTCATTTTTGGTAAATAGAACTAATAATTGGAGACATTTGTCTACCATAGGTGTTGGCAAACTTTGTGCTGCAAAGGGCCAAATAGTAAATATTTTAAGCTTGCAGGTTATATAACTCTGCTCTCATAACACAAAAGCAGCCATAGACAATACCTGAACAAGTGAGTGTGGCTGCATTCCAAAACACTTTTATTTATAAAATCTGATGGCAAACCAGATTTGGCCTGTGGACTAGAGTTTATCAGCCCCTGGTCTACATTCATTTGACTTCCTTACTCTATACTCATGCCTCTAATCAGCAGGGATTAGCTTCTCCCCACTGAGCCACCAAAAATACTTGGGTCAGTGTCACTAACACTCTCTTGGTCTTGGAATCTGAAATAAAAACTTACCAATCCTTGTCTCAGTTGGTTCTTGGGAGCCTTTGACACTTGAATCACACTTTCCTTCTTAAAACTCTTTTCTTAGGGTCCATGATAACACTTTCCTACTTTTTTTCTGGTTTCCTAGTTTTATCCTACCTCTCAAGGCATTCTTCATTTTTTTGTGTTTGCAAAGTTCCACTTGTTTATACCATTCCTTAAATATTGGTGTGCATTAGGGATCTGTTTAAAATTTATATCGTTCCCCAGAACAGGCAAATCTATAGGCACAGAAAGTAGATTGTCAGTTTCCTAGGTCTGGGTTAGGAAGGTGGGTGGATAATATCTCTAGGGTATGGGGTTTCTTTTAGGGATGATGAAAATGCTTTAAAATTAATTGTGGTGATAGTTTTACAACCGTGAATATAATAAAATACCACTGAATTATGCACTTTAAATGGGTGAGTTGTGCGGTATATTAATATCTACATAAAGCTGTTAAAAAATTACTAGTTAATGGGGCACCTGGGTGGCTCGGTTGATTAAGCATCCGACTCTTGGTTTCTGCTCGGGTCGTGATCTCAGGGTCATGAGAGCGAGCCCCACCTTGGGCCCGTGTTGGACTCTGCCTTCGGTAGGGAGTATGCTGGAGATTCTCTCCCTCTCCTCTTTCCTTCTCCCCCCAGCTTGTGCTCAGTCGTGTGCTCTCTCTCTAAAATAAATAAAATCTTTGAAAAATTATTAGTGTTGAATTCTCCAATGTTACTATTTTCCCTAGATTAAAAATAAAACCCATGTTCCACCCTTTCCTCAAATACCATAATCCCTAGTGAACTGTCTGCCAGTATTATGTGTTGAGTTCATCTTCGTATGCCCCAGACACAGTAGTATGCACCATTAATATATATATTAATTATTAGTATCTACATTTTTTTTAAAGATTTTATTTATTTATTTGACAGAGAGAGAGAGAGATAGATCACAAGTAGGCAGACAGGCAAGCAGAGGGAGAGGGAGAAGCAGGCTCCCTGCTGAGCACAGAGCCCGATGTGGGGCTCGATCCCAGGACCCTGGGATCATGACCTGAGCCGAAGGCAGATGCTTAACCATCTGAGCCACCCAGGCGTCCCCTTAGTATCTACATTTGTCCATACCAGTACATCACTTTCAAACACACTATTTTTACTGGCTATGTAATGTTCCATTGAATGGTGATGAATTTCTTTGAAATTAGTCTTCTTTCAACTTTCTTTTTATTTCTTAGGATGGATTTCTTGGAAGAGTATTACTGGGTCAAAAAGCATGAACTTTTTTTGAAAAACTAATATGTATAAGCAGATAGTATATTTTAAATGTAAAATGTAACCTTTATTCATGAGCTCCAGATATACTCAGGATTATAGAAAAGTGCCAACTCATTAGAACCATTTCATTATTGGAATAGGCAGTGTTAATTTCATGATTCCAAGAGGATTGTGCAACTCGTAATCAGGTAATTAGGTTAGCAGGGAACTAATGTGGATGGAAAAATGAGCTCAGTCTTCATGTGTCACTGTTACAAGTTAAAAATTTGTAATGGAACAACGTGATTACAAGATAACAATTTCTTCTAGACAGTTACTGCCTTAAATTAATCCCATAATCAAATTAGTTATTGTCCCTGCCTGTCTTTAGGACTTTGGGTCCATTAAGTGTTGAGAGTAGAATAGGGGGTGTCTTATGATTGTATGATTGCAGGTTTGCAAACACTGCGTTCTCAGGTGTCCCTTACATGATGAATTCAGTGCCCTTCAGACCATGAAGCAAATGTTGAATTTACCCTTTTTTATTTCCCAGAAACAGAGCTTCCAGTTAGCCAATAAGAAGTATAAATTGTAACTAAACTGTGAAATTAATACTCATTTAGGTGCACATATTGGTCTTCTTTCCCTTGAAGACTAACACGACAACACAAGATAGAAAAAAATTAAACCAACATGTGTTTTTAATTACTTTTTTCTTAACACTGTGAATTACATGAGGTTATTTAATTTAGGATGCAAAATCCATGATAGCTCTTGAAAGTTCACACACATCATCCAAATTTCTGTCTCTGAATACAATAAAGTGATTGTATGAACAAAGGAGAAACCCCAGTTTGGGCCTTGAGCTCACAGTCTTTAAAAACCACGCACGGGGAACGTGAATTCAATTTGTTCTCTAGTTTAGCCGGAATCCCTCAGCTGGGATACTAACACATGTTTTGAGAGGTTAAGTCATGCAGCCATTTGAAATCTGTAATGATAATGCTTCAGTAATCAGATAAGTACTTAAAATTAGAATAAAGAGCAATTTCCAGAAAAAGATAACATCACCAATAATATTTACTACAGAAAAAAGCTCCATTTTGTAGCTGTCAGTGCTCTTAACATAATTTCTCACTGCATTTAAGGAGCTTCTTGTAATCATATTCAAAACCTCTTATCTTGCTGATTATATTCAGCAACCATAGCTAAATATTTCAGTACCAGAGCTGAAAATCATAATGACATATCAGCATACACATAATAAATTACAGTTAATGAATAGTATAGGAGGTGCATGTTGACTGGCTCCAAGTTTGTGATCTGCTCATGCATAGCACATTGTAATTTTTAAGAGGAGAAAATATGGTGATGGTACACCTGCCAAACGTACTGTTCTGTCCCTGCAAGAACAAAGTAATATTTTAGCCAGAATGAAAAGGGCATATACAGATAACGGGTTAAATGCCCTAGCAGCTGAAGTAGATACCTCTGATGAAGCATTTTGTGACAATATGTCATGCACAGTTTGACAGTTTTTATATTGAGTAAAGATTTCTGGTCAGAAACGGTTCTTGAGAGCCAAAACTTGTGTTTTTAGCTAAATATGTGCAAAACCTCAAATCTTCTGATTTCACCAGTTTAGGCAGGGACCTTCAAGTGTGAAAAGCCATTTTTCAAGCTAAGTAGGAAATCAATAGATTTATTTCTTTTCAAGCTAAGTAGGAAATCAATAGATTTATTTCTTTTTTATTTATTTATTTATTTTAAAAATTTTATTATGTTAGTCGCCATACAATACATCATTGGTTTTTGATGTGGTGATCCACGATCCATTGTTTTCGTATAACACCCAGTGCTCCATGCAGTACGTGCCCTCCTTAATACGCATCACCGGGCTAACCTATCCCTCCACCTCCCTCCCCTCTAAAACACTGAGTTTGTTTCTCAGAGTCCATAGTCTCTCATGGTTCATCTCTCCCTCCAATTCCCCCCCCCATTTTTCCCTTCCTTCTCCTAATGTCCTCCATGCTATTCCTTATGTTCCACAAATAAGTGAAACCACATGATAACTGACTTTCTCTGCTTGACTTATTTCACTTAGCGTAATCTCCTCCAGTCCCATCCATGTTCATGTAAAAGTTGGGTATTCATCCTTTCTGATGGCTGAGTAATATTCCATTGTATATATGGACCACATCTTCTTTATCCATTCATCTGT
>NC_138375.1:129034204-129113359 GCF_054177405.1 Leptonychotes weddellii | reverse complement strand
CCATTGTCTTCACAATTGCTAGCCTGAATTCCATCTCCGACATCTTGGTTATATCTGCATCCATTTGTAAATCTGCAGCATAAGTCATAATCTCTGAGTCTTTTCTGTTTTGGGGGCTCCTCCTAGTCATTCTGTTGATGGGTGTTTGAGGGAATGTATAGAGTCCAAATTATTGACCAGAACTCAAGCAAGATGCACCTGTTTTCTTGGGACCTTAGGGTTGCTGGCCTCTTATTTTCCCAGCCTATCCTCTGTGGGAGGGGCCTGCCACGCTATTACTCAGGGAACTCTGTTTGGGCAGAGTTGCCTTGTGCCCCTGTGCTGGGGGATGGGCTCAGCGGGAATCAGTTTTTGGGGCTTTTGTTCTCTGGTGGCTTTCCGCGTCTCTTCCACGAATCAGAGCAGAAGAGACCGTTTCCAACCCTCTGCCTCAGAGCAGAGAGATCGCAGTCTGTTCTTCAGTGAGCTCTCCAGGCCACACTGTCTCCATTTCTGTCCGTGCTGTTATAAACTGCAGCATCCTGGGTTGTGCGCCCCTCCGCAGCGCTCCCAGACCTGCCTCCAGGTTGGGGCACATCTCTGCCTTTTATGCTTCTAAAACCGCCAGCCGCTCCCAGTTTGCGCACAAGCGCGCACACGTGATCCCGCCACTCCAGGTTTCTGTCCCGGGGGCTGCAGTTCGCCCAGTCAACCCAGCCGCTCCAGGTTTCCGTCCCGGGGGCTGCCCTAGAGTCCTTTCCCCGCCGCTACCGGTCTGCGAGTCTGTGCCCGGTCCGCAGTGCGTGAGGCTGTCACTCACCGGTGGTGTAGGATCCCCACGGCCAGGCACCCTCCCGCTGCCCTTTATCCTCCGATACCTGCCTGGGGAATCACAGCTCCCCACTTTGTACCTCAAAACCAACCGCCTGCAGCTATTCTGTTTGTAGAGATCCAGATCTTCTTACATCTCAGGCTGGTTTCGTGGGTGCTCAGAGTGGTCTGGTAGATATCCAGCTCAATTCCGGGGACCAGTTGAAATAGGGTCCCCTACTCCTCCGCCATCTTTCTCCCCTGAATTTCCCAATAATTAACGACAGATACAATACCACAGCTCCCAGGATCATTTCCAAGTCTTTACATATTGAGGGACTGGACTACAAATCTTCTGAGATCTTTTTCACAGAAGTTTCATCTCTAATAAAAAATCTTGGCAGAACTCTTGGGGCGCCTGGGTGGCTCAGTCAGTAAAGTGTCTGACTTTGGCTCAGGTCACAATCTCGGGTCCTGGTGATGCAGTTTTAGAGTGGAGGTGAGGTGCGGTAGGTTGAGGTCCGGAGCTGAGGATCGAGAATGTCTTCAGTCTGCAGTTAGAATTTTAAACATTGCAGTGGTACCGTGTTAGAGTTTGTGAAATAGTCCCAGTGGTTCTTTTTTTTTTTTTTTTAATTAATTTAACTAAGACAAAAAGATTAGCTTTTTTTTTTTTTCTGAAAAGTTTTGAGGATTTGAAGACTTTAACTTCACATTATTTCTCCATTACTTAAGACACATTGGTGCCTCAGCAGCCATATTTATCAAAATATTTAGCCTCAGCATCACTTTTATGTATTTCTGTGTAGACTCAGAGAGGGGATGTAGATGTGCAAATTCATGGAGAGAACTTTTTTCTATAAATTAGCTTGATCTGCAGGTGAATGTGCTGTTTTATCTTGAGTGATCATAACACTAAAGTGGAAAGAACAATGATTGGTCTCCCCATAATACCACTTCCTGTTGGTTCATCTTTGTGGGACCAGCTGCCTCATCTTTTGAATAAAAGGGTTGAACTAGGTTATTGCCAAAGCTCTTTCTTACTGACATTTTGTGGTTCTCTTCACGACCTCAGTTCACCATGTAATATGCTTGTGTAGGTTTGCCTTTCCACATCTTCAAGCCCTAGAATTGAAAAGGACCTTGGGAGGTCATGTAGTCAAGCTCCTTCAGAGAAAAGGGAAAATTTGCTTTCCTTCCACCTATGGTGCTTTTGCTTGCACCTTCTCAAGCTGGCATCCTCTGAATCAGAGCTGATTGTAACATCTGTTACCCCTTTAGTTGCCAGGATTGATTCCACTGATCTGACAGATGGGCAGAGGATCCCTTCCTCCCTTCTGTCCCATGTACCTTCTTCCTGTAGTTGGGAGCGTAGCCATAAAGGGCAACCAGCCTACGTAGAGAAGGACTTTTCTTTGGTTAAGTGTAGACACCTTCCTGGTTGTCGTTGTATTGGCACTCTGTAATGTTTCTTGAATGATGAAATATTATGGACGACAGAAGTGGCTAATGCTTGTATGTATTAGTAGAATTTCATGGAGGTTTTTTGTTTTTTTCCGTCTGTGGTGAGAGCTTAAATTACATCCCTAGTTTTTTTGAGCAATAATAGTGAATAGAGATTCTGGAGTATATTTACAATTACCTATTACTGCGTATAGTTAGAACATAATCTGTAGGTGTATTTATCAAATAAATGGTACCTAATGATTTTTGCTTTATAAGCCCATTCAGCCGTCAGTAGAGCTTGAAATACTATTTACATGTTATCTTTGCCCTTCATTTCCGTCACTGAAAAGGAAAAAACTTGCTCTTTAAGTACCCAGCAAAGTATTTTTAGATTCAGTCAGAACAGGAGATTAGTAGTTTTTCTTTTACTGGAATCCTTCACTCCTCATTTTCTAGTTGAAAAGCTAATTGTATCATTTCTAATTCCGACATCCAACTTAGCAGTGTAAATTTGGTTTAACTCTTAGCCAGTTGATATTTGTGTTATTTAGAGGCTGTTTTTACTTGGATAATTTGTGCAGAGGCTAATGCATTTCTCTCTTGGAAAATGTATATGTGTTCCTAATTCCTAACTAATGGGAAAGCAAAGGATATTTTTACTGTCAGCTTTCATCAAGTGAGACTTCTCTGAAGGCCTTACTAAATTTTATTTCCATGGGAATTTTCTAATGGGTATATGCAACATTACCCAGGTGCTTGTAGACAGGACTACAAATTAAAAATGAAAAGGAATGGGTGAATACATCTTTCTTGTCTTTTAAGAAGGTGGCAGAATTTTAATCTCGCACTCTCATTTTCACTTTGCAGTGTGTGCAGAGAAGATGCAGAAAGTCTAAGTTGGGTTTTAATGCAGGAGACCAGCTTAGGCAATATAAGCAATGAATTTCCTAAATGGGTTCTTGGCTGTAATCTTATATGTTGAAGGCAGAAGAAAGAGAGTAAATCTAGTCTGTGTATGTTTACCTAACAGTATTAGCGACTTTAATGTGTTTTACCGGAAAATGGAAGACTGAAGACATATTTAAAAATAAGCTACCCAGTTTTATTGCCAGTATACTAACTCACTAAATTATTTTGATCCATGTAATAAATGCCCACCATACATTATCACGTACCATGCAGCTGTCAGTGCTCTTAACTTAATTTCTCTGAACAGAATTTGTGGGCCTGGTGGTACTTGCCATTTATGGAACACCCACCTACCCTAGATACTGGAATTCCATAGGGTTCAGCCCCAGGCTTTCCTCTCTTTTCATACTGCATTCTTTTCCTGGGCAATGGCATCCACTCTTGCAGTTTTGTTCTTGTTTGTTTTTTTGTTTTTTTTTTTTAAGATTTACTTATTTTAGAGAGAGAACACAAGCAAAGGGAGGGACAAGGGGAGAGAATTCTCAAGCAGACTCCCCACTGGGCATGGAGCCCCACATGGGGCTCGACCCCAGGACCCCAAGATCATGACCTGAGCCAAAACCAAGCCGGCCGCTTAACCAACTACGCCACTCAGGCACCCTAAGAGAGAGAATCTTAAGCAGGCTCTGTGCTCGAGATTTATTTATTTATTTAACAAATAATTTTATATTTATATTTATTTAATTTATTTAATAAATATTTATTTATTTTAGAGAAAGAGCATGAGCAGGGGGAGGGGCAGAGGCAGAGAATCCTCAGGCCGACTCCCTGCTGAGCACGAAGCCCAAAGTGAGACTCTATCCCACAACCCTGAGATAATGACCTGAGCCGACATCAAGAGCTGGAGGCTTAACCGACAGAGCCACCCACACACCCCACGCTCTTGCAGTTTTAAGTATCAATATATCATAACAAAATATATGTTTCTCTTACCTAAGTCTCTTTTTTGGCTTTCTAGACTTATTTCATTTATTTTCAGGGAAATCTCACTTAATCAAGCTCATTGTATCTGGAACTGCCCCTTTGATTCTCTCCTTCTTCAAATCTCTAGAGTTTCCTTATCTCCGCTGCCGCCATCCAGTTTCTCTTGCCAGAAAGCTGAGAGTTATTCTAACTTCTTCTGTTCCTTCACACACACACACACACACACCCTTACTCAAATCTCTCACTAAGTGCTATCTCTTCCACCTCTAAACCATATCTCAAGTTTTTCTGCTTTATCACTGTTGCCATCACATTAGGTCAAATCACTATCTGGCCTGGACTAATGCAGTAGCCTCCTAACTGGTCTCTCCACATCCCTTTGGCCAACTCCATTTACAAATAAAAGCCAAGGGCAGTTGTTAATATGTAGATACAATTATATCATTCTTACACTTAAAACTCTCCAATGGCTTTCCATTGTTCTTAAAAGAAAGATCTCTTTTGTCCATCCCAGAAGATGGGGTCTATCTGAGTTTGCTAGGGCTGCCATAACAAAGTACGTCAGACTGGGTCACTTATAACAGAAATTTATTTATGCACAGTCTGGAGGCTAGAAATTTGAGATCAAGATGTCAACAGGATTGGTTTCTTCTAAGACTTCTGTCTTTGGCTTGTAGATGGCCATATTCCCCCCGTGTCTTCACATGGTCTTCCTTCTGTGTGTGTCTGGGTCCTAATCTCCTCTTATAAAGACACCTGTCGTTGTTGGACTCAGGCCTACCCACATGACCTCATTTTACCTTAATTACCTCTTTAAGACCTCAGCGCTGTATACAGTTACATATTGAGGTACCAGGGGTTAGGATTTCAACGTGAATTTTGGGGAGACACAACTCAGTCCACAGCAGGGCTTAAACTGATGGTTGAGGGAGGAGTAAACATGTATAAAATGCACTACTCTGAGTAACGTTTCTTTGTTCCTTATGGTCTTGCTTCCACTATCATCTTTTCATCAAAATCTTAACTGCTATTAGGTCCACATATTGCCTTAAATAGCTATTAAAAAGATACTAGAAACAATTGTGTACAAGTATCTATTTCAGTCCCTGTTATCATTTCTTTCGGGTATATATTCAGGAGGGGAATTGCTGGGTCATATGGTAATTCTTTGTTCAACTTTTTCAGGAATTTCATGCTGTTTTCCACAACCACTGCACCAATTTACATTCCTACTAGCAATGTATATGGATTCCAATTTCCCTACATCCTCACCAACACTTGGGTTTTCTCCTCCCCACCCTCAAAATTATATCCTCCTTAGTTTCTCATTGCAGTTTGATTTGCATTTGCCTAATGACTGATGATATTGAGTATCTTTTCATGTGCTTACCTAACCATTTGTGTATCTTTTTTGTTCCGTCCTTTGCCTTTTTTAAAAAATTGGGCTTGTCTTTTTGTTGCTGAATTACAGGAGTTCTTTATATATTCTGGGTATTATACTCTTATTAGATAATGATTTGCAAGTATCTTCTTCCATCCTATGGGTTGTCTTTTTTCTCCCTCACTTCTTTTAAATCTTAACTCAGATGTCACCATCTCGGTGAGACCTTTCCTGGCCACTTACCACTGAATCTCCGCCTACCCACCTCCAGACACACATCTCCTTTCCCTGCTTTATTTTTCTTCCTAACACTGAACAACAGACATTCCCACACGTATGTATGTAGATTGTTATTGTTGGTGGTGGTGGTGTTACAAATCTTATTTGTTGTCTGCTTTTATTAACTAGAAGGAGGGGAATTTTTGTCTCTGTTACTCCTTAAGTATATGTAGTGTCTAGACCAGGCCTTGTAGATATTTAATCCGTATTTATTCAATAAAAATGAATGAATGAATTCAACACCTAGCAATGCCATATATTTTTTTTTTTTAAGTTGGGGAAATCGGCACATGTACAGAGAAAGAGCGCAGTGATTTGTAAAAGAGCACCTTTGGCCCCCCCATGATCAAGAAATCTATACAGTATTGTCATTACGTCAGAAGCCTCCCTTATGGCTCCTCCCAATTACTTCCTCCTTTGTCTGGTCACCCAGACGGGATCACTATTTCCGATACTTCTGGTAATATCTTTGTTACTTTCTTACTTTATAGTTGTCCCACATAAGCATTTGTCTCTAAAACCTCTTTTGCTGTTGTTTTTTAAATCCCCATATAAATGAAACCAATCAATATGTGTCTTCTGTGCCTTTCTCTGGCATTTAGATTATTTGAGAGTTGTGTGTGATACCGTATTTAGCTCTAATTTATTTTCAAGTCTGTATAACGTTCCATTGTATTGCTATACTACAATTTATTTATATATTCTTCTGTTGAAAGAGATTCCGGTTACTTCCATTTTTTGGTTCTTTTGAATATTGTTGCTGTCATTATTCATGTACCAGTCTCACGGTGTCCAAATGTGTACATTTCAATTGAACATAATACTAATACTTAGGAGTGAATTTTGGGGTCATAGGGTATGACAAGTTTTCAGAGTAGTTACACAGATCCACAGATTTTCATGTCTTCCCACAATATGGTTGCTAATGTATTTTCATATGATTTTGGCTGTTTGGACATCTTTTGTGAAGTGACCGTTCAAGTCTCTTGTATGTTTGTTTTGTTTGTTTGTTTTTCTTTTTTTAAATCAGAGCAAGGCTGTCAAGCCAGGACACTCTTGAGCAACCTGGACATACCCCTCTCTGTTGGGGAAACTGCCAGGAAACCTACCAAGAGGAGGGCTGTCCATAATTTCTAGGTTCTTTCCCACTTGTATTCCACCCGAGGCAGGCTTCGAGATCAGCACATTAGCTGCAATCCCTTTTAACAATCTCATCTGGCATCATGCAAGTCTCCCACTAGTTCACTCCTTCACGCCAGCCAAACACTACCACCCACTTGACTTTCTTTTTGTCTTTCATGAAGTATAATTGATACAACATGGTATTAGTTTTAGGTGTACAACACAATGTTTGGGTATATGTTCCCATCCATTTTTCAACTGAGTTTTTTATTGATTTGTAGGCATTTTTGTATATTCTGCATATGAGTCTCTGGCTTTCCTTTTAGTCTTTTGATGATGTGACTCAATGAATGGAAGTTCTGGATTTTAATATATTCTCACTGATTATCATTTTCTTTATAATTAGTTTATTTACTAGCAGCTTATTTGCCAACTAAAGATTATATAGTTAGCGTATTTTCATGTCATTTTAAAGGAGTCTTTATATACCCCAGGGTTATAGACAAATTCATGAATATTTTCTTTTAGCTTTTTCATTTTATCTTATCCATTTAGAACTGCACTCCATCTGGAAGGAAATGAATAAAAACTGGCAGGAAAGTGTGGGATATTTGGGAGATAGTGAGTACAGCAGTTTGGTTGGAGTACAGAGATTTTTTTTATTTTGGTGGGGAGAGTCTTGTGGGAAAAAAACTTTTTAAGTTAGATTAGGGAAGATTGTGTAGAACTAAGAAAAATATTATTCTGCTCTGTTCTCACATGAGCAGGTGTGATTTATTGTAATGTCCGAAACATGTTGGGTATAAGCACTTTTGTCTCAGAAAAGGGAGCATGCAGTCGTGTGGATGACTCAGTACACATCACCCACCCTCTTTACCCCCAACCAAACAATCACAACAAAAACCTATCTTACTTACTGACTTCCCTGTTAATGTTTAAAAAAAGTCTTCATTTACGTGGAGGAGTGTGTCTAATACTATTTTGACCTAGTTGGGTGTCGTTAAATTACTTCCCTTTTTTCTAGTAACATTTACCTATTGATGGTTATCCCTATTTTATCTCAGGTGGAAAGAACAGTTCAGGATAGCCCTTACCTTCCTGCTCTGACTCTTCTAGTTCATTGTCCATTGTTACCTGGTTGTTTTCCTCGGGTAGCTTTCTTACCACGGTGCGCCTCCAGGTGCTCATCTTTTAAAGAGGAATATTTTATGGCATGCCTGCCTCCTTGGACTGTTTTAAAATTAATATGAGGTATTGTAGGTGATTACCAGTGTCAGGAATTTTCAGAATACTTATCATCATATGAGCCTATTCTTTATTTTTTACTTTTTTAATCGAGTATTTATTTTTTTAATTCAAATTTTAGTTAACATACAGTGCAATATTGGTTTCTGGAGTAGAATTCAGTGATTCTTCACTTAATGCAACACCCAGTGATCATCACAACAAGTGCCCTGCTTAATGCCCATCAGCCAACTATCCTGTCCCCCACCCACCTCCCTCCATCTACCCTCAGTTTGTTCTCTATCATCATGACTCTTTTATGGCTTGTTTCCCTCTGTCCTTATCTTTTCCCCTTTCCCATATTTTTTCTTAAATTATGCATATGAGTGAAATAATATGGTATTTGTCTTTCTCTGACTGATTTATTTTGCTTAGTATAATACCCTATAGTTCCATCCACATCATTGCAAAAGGCAAGATTTATCCTTTCTGATGGCTGAGTAATATTCCGTGTATATATGTACCATGTCTTTATCCATTCATCAGTCGATGGACGTTTGAGCTCTCTCCATAGTTTGTGAGCCTATATTTTATTTGTGTGTGAAAAACAACTGTAATGCTTTTTATTTAAAAGCACATTTATGGAATTTCATGTTGTCTGCATTTACAGGAAGAAGGAATGATAGAAATACACATAACCTGACAATTTTTGTGGGACCCATGTAGTCTGTCTCTAAAAAGAGTTTTCCTAGGAGTTATCCATTACATCTAAAGCCCTAGGGTGAATTTTCTTCTTCTTTTCTTTTTCTTAAAGTATAGTTGATGTGCAATATTATATTACAGGTAACCCTTGAACGATATGGATTTGAACCAGGCAGGTCTACTTATAAATGGATTTTTTTTCCATTAATACAGTACAGCACTGTAAATGTATTTTCTCTTCCTTATGATTTTTTTAATAACATTTTCTTTTTTGTAGCTTACTTTGTGATAAGTATATACAGTATATAAAGTAAAAACAGTATACAATTCATGTAACTTACAAAATATATATTAATCAACTCTTTATGTTGCCAGTAAAACTTCCGGTCAACAGTGGGCTATTAGTATTTGAGTTTGGGCAGAGTTAAATGTTATATGTTGATTTTCGACTATATGGGGGGTTAGCACCCCTAACCCCCACATTGTTCAAGGGTCAACTTTAGCTTCAGTGAATCACTTCAGTACAAGTGATTCAACATTTATGTGCATTACAAAGTGATCACCATGATAAATCTAGCTACCATCTGTCACCATACATAATAGTTACATAATTATTAACTATATTCCCTGTGCTGGACATAGTATCCCTACGTGTTATTTATTCTATAAATGGAAGTTTATCCCTTTTAATCCTTATTCCCTGTTTCACTTATCCCCTCACCCCTCTCCCCTCTGGCAGCCACCAGATTGTTCCCTGTATCTGTGAGTCTGTTTCTGTTTTGTTTTGTTGGTTCGTTTGTTTTGTTTTCTATATTCCACTTGCAAGTGAAAATATACAGTATTTGTATTTCTCTGTTTGACTTACTTCACTTAGCATAATACCCTCTGTGTACATCCATGTTGTCACGAATGGCAAGATTTCATTCTTTTTTATGATTAATATTCCATTGTGTTTATATATACTGTATCTTCTCTATCCATTCATCTACTGATGGACATTTAGGTTGCTTCCGTATCTTGGCTGTTATAAATAATGCTGCAGTGAACATAGGTGTGCATATCTCTCTTCAGATTGGTGATTTGTTGGTTGTTGTTGTTTTTCTTCCCATAAACACCCAGAGATGGAATTGCTGGACCATATGGTAGGCCTATTTTTAATTTTTTGAAGAACCTTCATACTGTTTTCCATAGTAGCTACACCAATTTACATTTCCACCAACAGTGCAGGAGAGTTCCCTTTTCTCCCCATTCTTGCCAACACTTGTTATTTCTTGTCTTTTTGTTAACAGCCATTCTGACAAGTCATGAGATGATATCTCACTATGGTTTGGTTTTGCATTTCCCTGATGATTAGTGATATTGAGCATCTTTTCATGTGTCTGTTGGCCATCTGTAAGTCCTCTTTGGTGAATTGTCTGTTCAGTCCCTCTGCCCATTTTCTAATCATATTTTTGGGGTTTTCTTTTTCCTATTGAGTTGTGTGAGTTTTTTATATATTTTGGTAATTAACCCATTATCAGTTATATCATTTACAAATATCTTCTTTCATTCAGTAGTTTGCTTTTTTGTTTTGTTGATGGTTTCCTTTACCATACAAAAGCTTTTTAGTTTCATGTAGTCCCATTTGTTTACTTTTGCTTTTGTTGCCCTATCCTGGGGGGACAGATCCAAACAATCTTGTTCAGACTGATACTGAAGAGCTTTTGCCTGTGTTTTCTTCCAGTAGTTTTATGGTTTCTGGTCTTAAACTTAAATCTTTAATTGGTTTTGAGTTTATGTTCATGTATGGTGAAAAAAAGTGATTCAGTTTTATTCTTTCACGTGTAGCTGTCCAGCTACATTTATTGAAGAGACTGTCTTTTTCCCATTGTATGTACTTGCCTCCTTTTTTGAAGATTAATTGACTGTATGAGCATAGGTTTATTTCTGGCCTCTCTCTTCTATTCTATTGATCTGTGGTATGTGTGCGCACGCATGCCAGTACCATACTGTTTTGATTACTACAGCTTTGTACTATATCTTGATATCAGGGATTGTGATACCTCCAGTTTTGTTCTTCTTTTTCAAGATTGCTTTAAGTTATTTGGGGTCTTTTTGATTCCATACAAACTTTAGGATTGTTTGTTCTATTTCTGTAAAAGATGCCATTGGTTTTTTGATAGGGTTTGCATTGAATCTGTAGACTGCTTTGGGTAGTAGTAACATTTTAACAATATTATTTCTCCTAATCCATGAGCACAGAATATCTTTACATTTGTTTGTGTCATCTCCAGTTTCTTTCATTAATGTCTTGTAGTTTTTAGAGTACAGGTCTTTTACCTCCTTAGTTAAATTTATTCCTAGGTATTTTATTCTTTTTGATGCAACTGTGAGAAATACTGTTTTTTAAATTTCTCTTTCTGATATTTTGTTGTAATTGTATAGAAATGCCACAGATTTATGTATCTTAATTTTGTATCCTTCAACTTTACTGAATTTATTAGTTCTAGAGGTGGAGTCTTTGAGGTTCTCTGTATTTAGTATCATGTCATCTGCACATAGTTTTACATCTTCTTTTCCAGTTTGAATGCTTCATTTCTTTTTCTCGTCCAATTACTATGGCTATGACTTCCAATGCTGTGTTGAATAAAAAGTGTCAATAGTGGCATCCTTGTCTTCTTACTGACCCGAGAGGAAAAGCTGTCAGCTTTCCACCACTGAGTGTGATGTTAGCTGTGGGTCTGTCATAGGTACATTCCTTCTGTATCCACTCTGTTGTGAGTTTTTATCATAACTGTATGTTGAATTTTATCAAATGCATCTTCTGCATCTGTTGAGATGATCATATGATTTTTACCCTTTTTGTTAGTGTGGTGTATCACGTTGATTTATTTGTGGATGTTGAACTATCTTTGCATTCTTGGAATAAGTTCTACCTGATTGTGGTGTATGATCCTTTTAACGTACGGTTGAGTTCAATTTGCTCATATTTTGTTGAGGATTTTTGCATCAGTCTTCCTCAAGGATATTGGCCTTTGATTTTCTTTTTTATGGTCACTTTGTCTGGTTTTGGTATCTGGGTAATGCTGGCCTCCTAGGATGAGTCTGGAAGCATTCCTTCTTCTTCAGTCTTTTGGGAGAGTTTGAGAAGGATAGGTATTAACTCTAGTTTAAATGTTTTATGGTAGAATTTACCTATGAGGCTGGTCTAGGACTTTTGTTTGTTGGGAGGTTTTTTTTTTTATTATTACTGATTGAATTTCATTACTATAGTGATCAGTCTGTTCAGATTTTCTCTATCTTCTGGACTTAGTCTTGAAAGATTGTATGTTTGTAGGAATTTACTCATTTCTTCTAGGTTATCCCATTTGTTGGCATGTGATTATTTGTAGTACTGTCTTACGATCCTTTGTATTTCTGTGGTATTGGTTGTAATTTCTCCTCTTCCATTTCTGATTTTATTTATTTGGGCCCTCTCTTTTTTTTCTTGATGAGTCTGGCTAAAGGTTTAGCAATTTTGTTTATCTTTTCAAAGAACTAGCTCTTAGTTTCATTGATTTTTTTTGGTCTCTATTTCACTTATTTCCCCTCTGATCTTTTATTATTTACTTCCTTCTACTAACTTTGGGTTTTACTTGTTCTTTTCTTGTTCCTTTAGGTATAAGGTTAGATTGTTTGAGATTTTTTTCTTGTTTCTTGAGGTGGGACTGTATCGCCATAAACTTCCCTCTTAGAAGTATTTTTGCTATGTCCCATAGATTTTGAACAGTTGGGTTCCCACTTTTATTTGTCTCAATGTATTTTTTTATTTATTCTTTCTCTGTTGACCCATTGTTTATTATTAGCATGATGTTTAGCCTCCACATGCTTGTGGTTTTTCCAGCTTTCTTCTTGGGATTGATTTTATTTTCATACCACTGGGGTAGCAAAAGATGCTTGATATGATTTCAGTCTTCTTAAATTTATTAAGACTTGTTTTGTGACCTAACATGTAACCTTTCCTGGAGCATGTTCCATGTGCACTTGAGAAGAATATGTATTCTGCTTTTGGATGGAATGTTCTGTATATGTCTATTAAGTCCATCAGGTCTAATGTGTCATTTAAGGCCAGTGTTTCCTCATTGATTTTCTGTCTGGGTGATCTATCCATTGAAGTAAGTGGGGTGCTGAAGCCCCTACTATTATTGTATTACTGTCATTTTCTTCCTTTATGTCTCAATTTACTTTTTTTTTTCTTCTTCACCAAATCTACTAAATGTTACCCATGAGTTATCCTGGATAATAGCAGGTATCCATTGATATTCCTTTAAACACACAAGCAGTAAAAAGCCCTCCCAGAAATAATTTTTAGTACTTAACTAGTCATTATATTCCTTCAGAAGACAGTATAAACTCCCTGTTAGAATTACCATTTTTTTTAATTCTTTCAACTTAAAGTATAATTTGCCTTGTATGAAAATGTTGTTTGTATCTGATTACTGGAAGAATGGGGATGTAATGTTCTCATAAACTTTTTTCTTAAACACTTGGCTATGTAAAAAGTAAAATACAGTACTATCTAAAGATATGTCTATATACACATGTATATAAAAAATACATACATGTATTAGTTTGTTTCACCAAGTGATTAGAGGTATGTAGTTCAATTTAAAATACTTTTGGTGGGTGCCTGGGTGGCTCAGTCGTTAAGCGGCTGCCTTCGGCTCAGGTCATGATTCCGCATCGGGCTCCCTGCTCGGCGGGAGGCCTGCTTCTCCCTCTCGCACTCCCACTGCTTGTATTCCCTCTCTCGCTGCGTTTCTCTCTGTCAAATAAATAAATAAAATCTTTTAAAAAAATAAAAAAATAATAATAAAAAAATAAAATACTTTTGGTATATGGTTGACAAAATGACAGAGCATTTTGATTACTTGGAACTATAGTTTTACATCACTAAGATATTTCTCTTCTTATTTAGTATGACATAATAGGCCGCAGTTTATTATCCAGACTATCTTTCTGACTCTTTCAGGGTGGGGGGGGCGGAAACGGGACCAAATAGTCAAGTCTCATTATCTACTGACAGTGATAGGAAGCACATGGATAATTAAACCCATTGTCAGATATAGTCTAAGAACTACTGTAGCCATGATTTTCTACATCTTCCTCCTGAAAGCTTGTTGTTAGAGTTGCGACTGATAGCTGAGATGGCACTGGTTTGAATTTCATTTTTATTTTCTCTTCTTCCCTTAACAAACATACTAATGAACCATGAGTTGAGTCAGAGGTCCAGAGTGTTCATAGAGCTAGACAATCCAAGCCCAAGCACCCCTGAAATACTAATAATTGGACTCTCATTAAACTTAATGCACTTCTTACATCCTTGTTGGGTCTAAACTGCCACTGATTTGTGTCCAGACATGAAACTGAAGAGAAGTTGTTTGAAAATATGCTTCCTTAGTGAACAGAACCTTCCATACATTTTCTGAAGAGTAAACAATGAAGCTAGAGAGTTGATTGTGGTTTGATAAAGCAGATTTGTGACTTTCTAGTTAAATTCTCAAAAAAGGCTAAGAGTATGTTTTCCTCCTAAAAACATCATGGTCCAAGGAAGGATATTGATCACACCCATTCCTGATATTTGTGGGACCTAAAGCAGGAGTAAAAATGGAGGCCTTGGGTCATATATCTAAATTTAAAGTCATAAATAAAGTTACCACACTACTAAGTAAATGCAATCTGTACTCCTTTCTTGATAATATACCTTAAGTAATGTCCTGGAAGGCGAGATTTAGATTTAGAATTCTTGGGCTCTCTGGGGTTCCATGTCAGAACATGACAATGTGGGGAGTTGGCTCTTAGCCAGCCCCCCTTTCCTTTTTGTCCTACATATCTATCTGAGTTCCATCATTACCCTCCTTAAACAACTGCCCTTGGCCACCCCTTGGGTAAACATAGATTCTCAAATTCTAAGAATAATCTCTGTACACGTAGATACGGAATACTTAAAGCCACTCCTGTATTCTCCCGTATTCTCGTGGTCTTCCCTAAGTCACTGTGGGTTGAATGAGAAATGATAATGATAATAGCTATCAGTGATTATACCTGCCAGACATTGGCATAAGTTCTTTGCATATTTTATCTCAGGTATCAGCATTTCCCCTTCTTGGGGCTAAGTATTTCAGTAAAGCAAGACACTAAATATATATACACATTTCTCGCTATATATATACATATACACATACACAACACTCAGGTGCGGATGTGCACACACGTTATTTTAGTTGTTGTTATTTTAAGAAGTATGTTTTCAAAGTCACCTTCCTTCCTTTTCCTCAGTGCAACCTTTTAGAAAACACTAACTTGAAACAAAGCAAAATCCAGGAACCAAGAACCCAGCTTAGCTGTGACCTCAGGTGTACGAACAGCAAGCCAGTTGTTCACAAACTGATTCAGTCTTCAGCCCCTCCTAACGTTTGGATTGGGGGGAAAGTAATAAACTTGCCTTGCTTTTCCATAGGGTAAACTGAGGCCTGTCTTCTCCCTTTAACTGCTGGGAGGAAATACAGCACTGCTAGGTAATGCTGATTTGAACCTTTGGGGGTTCAATGATGTGTGTCAGTTAGCCTACTACTTTTTTATCCTTCCTAAAGGATGAGGCTTTAAGGCAGATATGCTGTTGATTCATTTTAAAGCTTAACTACCTATGTAGGTGTTACAGGAGCAAAGAAAATGTGTGGAATTTGATCCTCTGTACCTTGGCTTCTTGAAAAGGGAGGTGCCATATCTGAGCATAGCCCCATTGACTCTCCTGGAGTTAGCTGGAGATACTTTGTTTTGAAAATGTTGGCTTTGTGAGTAGGAATGGAAACCATTAAAACAGATAAGACAAAGAGAAAAGGAGCCATAGAAACAGAAAGAGAATTAGGAAAATGTTGGAAATGACTTCAAGCAATTACATACGTGAATCCATGTCTCTTTTCAACCTTTGTCCACTTCTTCAGCTCATGGTGCCCGTTGGATGTCCCGTGAGCACAACAGTGTGGTCAGAGCAGGGAGCCCATTCTTGGCCTTCTCTCCTCATTAACTTTCATTTGCCAGAGATACCTTGAATAAAACAGGTTGACCAATCTTCAGGAACTACTTTAAGTGTTCCCTCAGTTTACAAAGTCAACCCAAAGCAGGTTGGTGTGGGCCAGATTCCTGTTGTAGTCTGCCGCACTGTCGTGCAGACGTGCCCGGTATCCCTCAGCACCCACGGCTCCCGTGAAGGTTCCCCCGTCACATCTGAGGCGAAAGGAAGGAGTGTGGTTAAGTCTCCGCTTTGAAGCTGTCATGTTAATTGTGAACTTTTGCTGAGTCTGTACGTTAGAAAAGGTAACCATCTCAGCATGTTAAGATCGTAACTGCTAGATTAATGCTCGGAGGCAGCAGCTGTGCTGACGGGAGGCATTCATGGCCGGATGAGTTCAATCACATATGCTGCGTCCAGTGTCTTTGAGTAATGGTATTTGCTAGATTCCAAATGGACTGCTGAGAAACATGAAATGCAATCTCCTATATTATCTCTATCTTGAGAAAAAAAATAGGTAATGAAATTGTTCTCTTGCTGGCTTCTATTTTATTAACCTTTGTGGAGTCAACGTAAAGAACAGATGTCCCTATAGAGTTGAAACCTTTAGCTAAAGTGGAGTGTCATTAAGCGCGTCTGTGAGTTCTAGCAACAGTGGGGTTGAATGGAGCAGGTAAGTATTTTTTTAAAACCAGTCAGAGAATAATAGGGCATATTCTGGGGCTAGCCAGAGAGAAGAAACTGCAGTGTGCATTGTATACAACTAAATTCATTCTTTCTTTTTCTTCCTTACAGAGCGTGGAGAAAGTTCTTGTGGAATTCAGTCACAAGGAATTGTTTGATTTCTATAACAAGGTCTATATTTTTAAAATAATTTCTGCTATGTGGGGTTTTACATAATGTTGCCTTCTTTTTATGAATTCTTATTTTTAAGTGACCTGTTATGGAGCTAAGTTCTTTAAACATCCCTTGTAAACACCGTATGTTTCACGGCGGGAAGCATTGCCAAGCCGAAGAGAATCTGACAAACTAAATCAGGAAGAAAGTGGAAATGGTTTTAATTAAAGCTATGGGATTGTTACTTTAGAGCAAAGCATTCAGTAATGAACTATGTGGTACCAAGCCACACTGGCACTTTAGGTATATTTAACATTAAATATTTTAATTTCTGGGCCCAAGAGGAAAGGGAGGTGCCAGGGCTGTAAAGATTTATCTTTGAGTGTTTGTCATGTTTCTTTCCAAATCCTGACTTTGTGAGCCAGGAAGATGCACTCCCCCACCCCCCAACTTCAAAAGTCTTGTGTAGTGATCATTTAAATTAAAACAGCTGAGTGTACTTAAAATAGTAGAATTTAGAAATCCTCCTTGGCACATTGGAAAACTTAGATCACAGCCATGAATTCTAATACCTTCATATGAAAAGAAAACTTTCCTACGTGGTGAATCTGTTGCTGTGTGAATGGATTTAATATGCATGGTTGCCGCTGCCAATCTGTCCCTCCCCTGGGCAAGTTTCTGAGCAGCCCTTCATATGCATTTCTCGCCTTTCAGCAACTTTTCTCTTGTTTTGTCTTTATGAATAGCTGGAGACCATACAAGCGCAGCTGGATTCCCTCACATGATGTTCCTGAAGACTGGCTTCTCCATCACACTCCTGCCACCTCATCATTCTGCACTGACGATGGGCCGCCAGGTTATGTTTTCCGAAGGATTCAGTAGCTTTCTTCTTGTAAACGACGGGGCTTACCGCTTCTTAGAGAAATAACAGCCAAGGGAGATCATTGTTTCGAGAGCTTCTAATACCCATTCTCTCCTTCTGTGAGCCAACGGCAAACAATTGTAAAGAATGCTTTCGCTTAAAAGGAAACAGTAAATACCATATTGTTATTATTGTCTTGTTTTTGCTTTATTGCCTGACCTGTTCATTTTTTACGTATTTGATGACACCTTTATGTATCAAGGAGGCTCCCTGGATACAAGGGATAATGTGTACCTTAGAATACAAAACTCCGGTAATTACCTTATTAAAGCAAGAAAGCAACCAAATGGCAATCAGATACTCTATTTTTCCTTGAGTATAATGATGTTTCACTTGGGAAATAACATAGGAAAGAAATTTAAAAGAGAGATGGTAGTAGTGTATCAGTTAATTCCAGTGTGAGCTTCTCAGTGCACTTTAATTTTTTTGTCTGAGTGTAATGATCTAATAATAGTCCAGGTTTCTGTGTGCTTTTCTTTGTGCTGCAAATTAATAATGATTCACTTCATAGTAAGAGAGAGATTCAGATCATAAATAAAAATAATTGTCCTGAGTGCTAAGTCATTATCCTTAAAATTTCAAAACAGATACCTTTTACATTTTCTTTCTATAAATATGTTAATTAATTGTAGTCAATAAAATGTTTATGTTTTAGAATTAGGTGAACTGAAGTACACAGTATTTTATGCTGTGACTATATATAAACATGAGTATGGTTGCCTATAAAAAAATATTACCAGTTGGATTTTTATGAATGAAATATTTGTTCTCTATAGTTTCCACAGAGAGAAACAGAGCCGGTAGGAGTGGGGAGTTGGGAGGGGAGAAATTGAGGGTGACATAGACATTGATTTGAGTCAAATGTGACTTTATTCATATGGAGGAATTTGATCTCAGAAAGGTCCTATGGTTAAACAAACAGCCATTGAAATTAAATCACAGTCCTTTTATGAGGTATCTGCTTTGAAGGTCTCTCAAATAAATGTTCAGTGTATGGAGTTTATGCCCTTGTTTGTATGTGTGCTCTATGTTGTTGCTTAGAATGATTGGGAGTTTGGATGATTTCAGAAAGTAGTATTATAGTTGCTGTCCGTAGTTGATTAATTTGAAAAGTTTTGTTAACTTAAAACTTCCATTGATAAGATATCTGGAAGACGTGTTTCTAATACAACAGGTTTATTTCCATATGTAGCTTATGGGAGCTGTCTTATTTTGTTACACTCTGTTCTGCCAGTTCCAGAGGGAAAAACCTGACTACTTACACATTTTGGTAACTATTCCTTCAGACTTCTTATATACAAAAACACATACATCATCTCAAGTTGAATTTGTTAGGGCCTCCTGACAGTGACCATATGGACAGGTAGAAGTTTTCATTGGTTTAATGGCCAATTTAACTCCCAGTGTAGGTATCTAAATTAAACGTGACAGTCCAAAATGAAATTCTCATTAGTAGCTCATTTTATGCTCCCTAAAAGACCTGGTTTTATACTCTCTAGGAGTATTATCTAGAACTGTGCAAAAATGCGGTAAATAGTTTCCTCTCGATGAGTCTAGTTCAAGAAAGTCTGACCAAAGGCATTGAAGAAAGGACAAGTAGAAGGTCTAATTCCAACTGAGAAACATAACTATTCCCCAAATATATTTAATTGCAGATCATGTCATTCTTTAAGGTGCCAGCATTGCTATGATACACAGATCAAAGAAAATACCATTCCCAAACAGTACTGAATACCTGTGACTTTTTCATAGATATAATGGAGTTGGAGGGTCAAGTGCTGGAACCCCCTCTCTTAGCACTCTTACATGAGTGCCTGACAAGAGGACTGAACACAAATAGACTTACTTGCTAGAAAGGAACCAATGTACTATTTTTACACCTACTACAGATAATACCTGCAATGCTCCAGTAGTAATTTGTGATTCTTTTTAATGATGAAAAACCAAAAATCATAAAGAAATAACTTAAAAGTATAGACTCTTATCATCCAAAATGGCCATTTAATGACATTTTGGTAGATTTTACTGTAGTGGGGTTTTTTCTACCCATATGTCTTTCTTGTTCTTTTTTCTTCCTTTCCTAACACGTTGGAATAATGCCATAAATACAGTTTAATACTTTGCTTTGCTTGTGTAACATTATACATGAGCATTTTTCCTGTCCTTATTATCTAAAACAATTTTAATGTAGTTACCCAATCTGTTGTTGGACGTTTAGACTATTTCCATTTTTTTAACATACTATAGAACTTATTGATGGCATATCTTTATATCTATAACCCCTGGACCACATCTGTCATTATTTTATTAGTATAGATTACTAGAGGTGGGATTACCTAAGAAGTATGAAGATTTATTTCCTATTTTTATCTTTAATGGTATTTTATTATAAAAATCATAGTTGCCCATAGTAAAAAAAAAAAAAAAAGTTCCTGTTTTGCCAGTCTCACTCCCACTTCCCAGAAGTGCCCACCTAACTACTTGGAAACTTTTGGTCTATGTCTTTTCAGACATCTTAGGCAAATACATACCACACACACACATGCCTTTTTGTGTATGCTTTTATGTTTTTACTTAAACATTTATTTATGTGTTTATTTATTTTTAAGTAGGCTCCATACCCAACATGGAGCCCAACACAGGGCTTGAACTCACGACCCTGAGATCAAGACCTGAGCTGAGATCAAGAGTCTGACGCTCAACTGACTGAGAAACCCAGGCACCCCTACTTACATTTATTTTAAAGTCATTTTGCATATTGTTGAATTCTTTTCCCAAAGGCCCATATCCATTTATACTGTCACCAACAGTGAAGGAGAATTCACCTGCCTCAAGACAACTTCATCACTCTTTTCTACTACTGCACATTTCATTCTCCACATTCTCCTTAACTTGGGACCAGGTTTTGGGAAGAGCATTGGGTGAGAGAGAACTGGACACTGGAACATCACTAATTACTTGGGCTATGTCACGTTGGTAACTCTAGAAGGATCAAAGAGGAGATCTCTTCTGTAATCAGCAAATGTGAGAGGTACTAGCACGGTATTTAAGTGTAAGGACACTGAAGTCAGACATTCATTTCCTCAACAAATATTCAGTGAGTGCCTATGATTCTAGGAATTTCATAGGCTAGCACCGTGTTAACAATGATGAAGAAAATAAATATGGTTCCTGGCTTCTTAAAGCATAATATGTTAAACAGTCAATTTTTTAAAAAGCAAGAAAATGTAATAAATTGTGAACAAGTATGGGATGAAAAATAATTGGCTTCTATTTAGAGAAAAAGATAGGACCAAACTTAGATCGGGGCATCAAGGAAATCAAATCTCTCTGAGGAAGTGAGATTTGAAGTGAGTCCTGTGGGATGAGGTAGAACAAAGCAATTGAAGAAGAGAGTAAATAATAGAAGACTAGAGTGAAAAAGCATTCTGGACAATGAGAATGGCCCATCCAGCATCCCAGAGATTGGAAAAGGCTTAGCATCTTTCAGGAACCAAAGAAGATCCATGTGACCAGAGTGTCGTGGACAAGGAGAGAGTAGAATGCGTTACAGTTATGAGGTAGTCCTGTCACCTCTACCGCCAAAATGGCTTGCAAATGTATCTCCAGGGCACTGCCATTTCCAGGCTATACCACCATCTTTACCTTGGCCTTCCTGCCTCCGCTCTACCCCTCTTCAACCCTCTCTTCACACAGAGCTGATATTTCTGGAACATTAGTCACATTAATTATACCATCTCTCTGCTTAGAACCCTTCAAGGCATCCTATTACACTTGAAATAAAATTTAAGTGTCTGGACCCTTGGGACAGACTAAGAGTCATGTCCTAGTTCCACTACTTTTTGTGGTGCTCAGTTTGCTCAAGCTCAGTTTCTTCATCTTTGTAATGGGAATAAAAATAATCTACATAACATGGGAGTGTTCATGTAGATTAAATGAGAGAATTCATGTTAAACAACATAATTCCTGATTTGCAATAATCACATAATAAATGTTGGCTGTCATTTCATAATCATTAAGAAAATGACCAGGGTTTCTATTGAAATTGTTCCAGGTAGGTTTGAATTTAAGTTGAAATTGCAGAAACCTTGCTACAGAGCCCCTTCCCTTTAAATTTACTTGGAGGTCTAATAAAAACTCTATCCCATGATCACCAGTTTCAAACATGATGCCAGTTTATCTCACTTTTAATTTTTTATTAACATGGTAAGATAATCTATCTATAGATATAAGATATCTATATCTTATGGGATAGGATCAGAATATGAAATTTTTCTTCTAGGACTCTCTTTCTGTATAGCTCTCCTGACTCTGACCCATCTTTTGCTCTAACTCTATTCTTTGAATTTCTGTATCTTACCTTAAACAATGTCTTCTACACCTTATTCATTATTCCAGGGGTCATCAAACTATGTCCAGCCCATCCTTTGTTTTTATCAAGCTTTATTGGAACAAAGCTATGGTAGACAGACTCCCAGTCATCCCTGCCTTTTGGTATTCACATTCCAGTACAGTCCTCTGCCCTCGACTGTGGGCACCACCTGTTACTTGCTTCTAACCACTCAAATGTGGCAAAGGAAATGGGATGTCACTCCCCTGGTTGTTGCGTTATGTAAAATTCTATTGTGCCACCAAACTTACTCTAGAAATTTTTTTCCCTTCTTGGCTTGGAAGAAGCAAGCGGCCATGTTGTAAGAGGGTCTGTGGGCAGAACCATATGGTAAGGAACTGTGGGTGACCTCTAGGAGCTGAGGGCGACCAGCCAGCAAGAAACCAAGGCCCTACGCTGGCAGCCCCACAGCCACGGGAAATAAATCGACAAACAACACGAGTGAGTTAGGAAGTGGACTCTTTCCCAGTCAGGCCTGCAGATGAGAACGCAGCCCAACTGACTATGATTGCAGCCTTGTGAGATTCCCTGGGAAGGACTCAGACTCCTGACCCACGGTAATGAGATAATAAATGTGTGTTGATGTAAACTTGTAAATGTATAGTAATTTATTTTACTGTAATGGATGTGTAAAACAACAGCCATGCTCTTTTGTTTACATTCAGTCATATAGCCTATGACTCTTTTGCTCGACGACAGCAGACGTGAGTAGTTGCCACATAGAGTATGTGACCCAGAGAGCCTAAAATATTTACCATGTGGCTCTTGAGAGGAAAAGTTTGCTGATGCATGCTTAGACCATGCTTCCCTGGGGCCTCCCTGGAGGATAGAGCAGTTGGCAGAGGATACAGAAATCTGTAAGGTGGATGTGGTGTATCTTTCCATAGCAGCACTTTAATTTTTGCCAGCCACATGGCCATCAATTGGAAATTATATTTTCTTTTTTTTTAATATATATTTTATTTATTGACAGAGAGAGGGAGAGAGAAAACAACAGAGCACAAGCAGGGGGAGCGGCAGAAGGAGAGGGAGAAGTAGGCTCCCTGCTTAGCAGGGAGTCTGACATGGGGCTCGATCCCAGGACCCCAGGATCATGACCTGAGCCAAAGGCAGACGCTTAACCGACTGAGCCACCCAGGCACCCCAGGAATTTTATTTTCCATCCTCTGCAGCTCCTGCAGCCACGTGACTAGGTCTTGCCAGTGAAATGTGAGTGGAAATGACATTCCTCTTTAGTTTTCTTTCCCCTTTCTAGGACTAAAACATAGATCTGGAGCTGGGTCATCTTTGAGCAGACAAGGATAATGCCATAAGGGGTAGGGAGCAACAAGATGGCAGGAAGCTGGGTCCCCGGGGTAGGGAGCAACAAGATGGCAGGAAGCTGGGTCCCCGGGATAGAGAGCAACAAGATGGCAGGAAGCTGGGTCCCCGGGGTAGGGAGCAACAAGATGGCAGGAAGCTGGGTCCCCGAATGTCCTATGGAGCAGGGCTGCTATTAGGCGCTTGACAAGCTGCCATCTCTACACCATCACATGAGGAATTCATTGTCTCCTATGAGGAGCTCTACTTGGGATCTGTTTGATTGGACAGCTTAGCCTAGAGCCTAATATGGGGGCAACATGATTTTAATTAGTTATTTAGAGCATTTATATTTTTTAAAGAGACACGAACGTTTTATGGCATAGAGTTCAAAATACGTATACATGTTAAGGAGAAAATGGGAAGCGTTTAAATATCTTTTGCTTGCAACCTGCAACTTCAGGCTAAACCCTCAGAGCTACTGGGAAGATATATTTACCCTCCTCCCCCAACGTGGTTCCTCGGAAGGAGAAGTTTGAGGAGCCGTGGGTGTATATCATAAATTTCCCCCCAGAGTCTTCACAGAATCCTTTTTCCACTGTTGAGGAAGAGGGCCAGGACAATTCTGACTTGTTCAGGCTCATTAGTCAGAAGCTGCTCAGGAATTAGAATTTAAGTTTCAGATGAGTCCATTTTGCTTCCCTGAAACTTTGATTTTTGTCATCATTATGCAAATAGTTCTACTCGATACACCAGCCTCATTTAATGCTAAAATTAGGAACACATTAATTTGAAGGATTTTATAGTAAAGCTTAATGGCATTTATAATTTTAGAGAATTTCAAAGATTTTATCATTGCTTCTTCTCTGCCTGCCCCCTCCCCATACATGTACTTTTGAAGCTTTTAATAGTCTTTTGCTTTTCTCTGAGGTGTAAGGTTGTACTAGCTGCTGAAGGCCTATGATTTAAATCCAAGCGATGGCAGTTTTCACAGTCTGCTTTGTTTGTTGTATTTGAAATGAAAAGTTAACAGTTTTTCTTTCAAAAGAAATAGTCTACAAAGACAAGACAGCTGAAGCAGGTCCAGTCTAAAAATCTGTAAGGAAGAGGATGCTACAGGATTAGTGAAACTGGCAGGAAAAATAATGAATATATAATAAGGTTCCCTTCGTAAAAACCAGAGTTCAGTCATTTTTAGCATCTTTTAATGAGAATCCGAGAATCTCATTTTCTAAATGACTTGGGTTTTTAAACTATCTTTTCTTCAAAGGAATCTAGGTAAAGGACAGAAGGGGAAAGCAGTTAATAGCAAATGTAATAGTTGCACTTCTTTCTGGAACTGAGTTTTAAAGAACACAATACATCCCACCTGACTTGTTTAAGGAAAAGTCAATAATAAGGTTTTTCTCATCTGTAATAAATGCAGATTTGCTGCGAGGCTTGGAGCTCGGTGATTTCTCAATGTCTCTCCCCATCCCTCCTAGCCTCTGATCCTGCTAGATTTTCTTTGTGCTCTGGTTCCTGTCCACATCTCACTTTTTTCCTGCAGGGTTATTTCAGATTCTTCTCCCAGGCTCCTTAGGAACAAAGCAAAAAGCCATCCCCAGAAACAGGCTGCTGTATCCCTTCCACCTTGGAAGCTTCCGCATCCCTCCCTGTCCAGAAATGTAGTTATGCTCTGGTAGCAGAGCGCAGTAATTTTCCAGGTGATTGGAGAAAGTAGTGACTCATCCGTCCCTGGCCATGTGCTCTACTTTGCAGTCCAGCCTCTCGCTCTATTACATGCTGATGTCAGTCATCCTGTGAGCATCAGGGTCCTTAGGAAATAGTGGCTGAGTGAATTAACAGCACATAACTAGTTTCTCTCCCCATGCCTCATTTATTTGCATAGTACCATCTGAATCCTTAAAAACAAACAGAACCATCCTAAATCTCGGATTTACGAGAGTATTTTTCAAACTGATTTAGCAATACATGGGGGCATCCCATAGGGGAGGAGCCACATCTGTTCTGGGGAGGATCTCCTGAAAGTCACCGAGCAGGAGAGGTTCATGGAGAGAATAACAGCCCACAAACCTGAGAGAGCTAGAGACCCAGCTCTCTCCCATCCAGAATGCTAGAGCCTGTTCTCCCACTGCTGTGAGATTTATGATGGTCACGAAGTTGACCTAGACATGTGTTTGGTGCCATGCTGTGAAGACTGGAAAGCAATGACCTTCCTACCAAATTCAGAGATGATTTATGGGCCAGGGGCAAATGAAGTGCCCTGGAAAGACATCAGCAACCTTCTTACATAGAGATCTATGATTAGTGTGTATAGATTTTGTGAGCCCATCACCCAGATTTTCATCTCCTGTGGAACAGCGTGTTCTGATTCAAGATACACACATATACACGCTGCCTACAAAGAGGCTTTCCTCACTCAAGTTGGGGCAATTCAATGACACCGTTTTAGAGAGGTCTCCTCTTACATGGCCCAGATTGTTCCAGGTTATCACAAATACCAAGGCTGGGCAAAAACCCAAAAACGTTCACCTAGACAATGCGGAATGCAAGCAAGATGCAGAGAGCCATGCAGAAGAGCCGTAGAGCAACATTTTAATTAAAAATTTCCCAAGGCAACCAACTGTGTCTTTAGATGTAGAGTCCAATTTGAGGGATTGGTTTCTTCCGGATAGGGAGTGATGATTTAGAACATCCAGCTTTTCTCCCTTGTGGCAGAAAAGGCCCTCATTGTCAGCGTTTTAGTGTTTCTTCCTACAGAGTATGTCCTGTACTTTACTTGTGTGATCCAAAGTGATCAGGGAAGTAATCAAAAGTCAGCAAGTTTGGATGCATCTCCTTTCTGGACTCGCGGATGACCCAGCGCAGGCACGCCTCACCCCACAGGCTTGGAGGACTCTGGGAATGGCCGCCTTGGCTAGGTATGCTGTTAACCACCCTTGTATGTTTGGGTCCATGATCTTACTCAGTTCTGCTTACATGTGTTGATAGGTGCCCTGAGCAGATGGGCCAGGAGAGTGTAACCACCATATGTGGGGTTATTCCTTCAGGCACTCTGTGGGAAATCTGCCCAAATGTACCGATCTTACACTGCTAAGGTTCCCCTCTACTGGCTTCCAAGAACCACTCCTCCCAGCTCTGAGTTTCCTGGCTCATATTCCTTGGGTTAATGCTAGTCCCTTAAATGCATTTATACTTTTGGATCCCTTTTCTTTAGGGATTTAACTTTTCAGTTAAATTTACAATCTGGGTAATCTGAAAGACATTTTAATTTTTTTTTTAATCAAAATCCTCAACAGGGTTTATGTTAAAACAAAAAGTTTAAGCAAGCATTCTTACATGCTAATATCATTCTGCTTTAGCCCTTTTTCTGGCCTACTTCGGCATTGTATGCAATTTATATATCTGTCTTTTTTTTTTAATTTTAGTTCCCGTAAAGTTACCATACAGTGCTTAATATTAGTTTCAAGTGTACAACATAGTGATTCAATACTTCCATACATCACCCAGTGCTCATCACAGCAAGTGCACACCTTAACCCCCATCACCTGTTACCCCCATCCCCCAACTCACCTCCGCTCTGGTGACCATCAGTTTGTTCTCTGTCATTAAGAGTCTGTTTCTTGGTTTCTCTCTCTCTCTCTCTCTCTTTTTCCTTTGCTCATTTGTTTCTTAAATTCCACATATGAGTGAAATCATATATTTTTCTTTCCCTGACCAATTTATTTCGTTTAGGATTATACTCTCTAACTCCATCCATGTCATGCAAATGGCAAGATTTCATTCTTTTTTTTATGGTTGAATAATACTCCATTGAATATATATGCCACATCTTCTTTACTATTCATCTACTGATGGACACTCAGGCTGCTTCCATAATTTGGCTATTGTAGATAATGCTGCAAAAACATAAGAGTGTATATATCTCTTTGAATTAGTGTTTTTGTATGTTGGGGGGTAAATACCCAGTAGTGTGATAACTAGATCGTAGGATGGTTCTATTTTTAACTTATTTTTTTAAAAAAGATTTTATTTATTTGAGAGAGAGAGAGAGTGAGCATAAGCAGGGTGAGGGGAAGAGGGAGAAGCAGACTTCCTGCTGAGCAGGGAGCCCAACGTGGGGCTTGATCTCGGGACTCCGGGATCATGACCTGAACTGAAGGCAGCCATTCGACCAACCGAGCCATGTAGGTGCCCTATTTTTAACTTTTTGAGTAACCTGCATACTGTCTTCCAGAGTCACTGCACCAATTTGCATTCCCACCCACATCCTGGCCAACGCCTGTTGTTTCTTGTATTTTAGATTTTAGCCATTCTGACATGTATGAGATGATACCTCATTGTAGTTTTGATGTGCGTTTCCCTGATGATGAGTGATGTTGAGCATCTTTTCACGTGTCTGTTGGCCATCTGTATGTCTTCTTTGGAGATATGTCTATTCATGTCTCCTGCCCATTTTTTAATTGGATTATTTGCTTTTTGGGCGTTGAGTTTTATAACTTCTTTATAGATTTTAGATACTAACCCTTTATCAGATATTCCATTTGCAAATCTTCTCCCATTCCATAGGTTGCCTTTTAGTTTTATTGGTTCTTTATTGTGCAGAAGCTTTTCATTTTGTTGTAGTCCCAATAGTTATTTTTGCTTTTATTTCCCTTGCCTCAGGAGACCTATCTAGAAAAATGTTGCTATAGTCAATGTCAGAGACCTTACTGCCTGTACCCTCTTCTAGGATTTTTATGGTTTCAGGTCTCATATTTATTTTTTTTAAGATTGATTTATCTTAGAGAGAGAACACGCAAACGCATGTGAGTCAGGGGAGAGGAAGGGAGAGAGAATCTTTAAGCAGACTCCCCGCAGAGCGAGGAGCCCAATGCAGGGCTCGATCTCTTGACCCTGTGATGATGACCTGAGCCAAAACCAAGAGTCCAATGCTTAAGTGACTGAGCCACCCAGGCACCCCTCAAGTCTCATATTTAGATCTTTAATCCATTTTGAGTTCATTTTTGTGTGTGGTGTACGAAGGTGGTCCAGTTTCATTCTTTTGCATGTGGCTATCCAGTTTTCCCAACGCCATTTGTTGAAGAGACTGTCTTTTTTCCATTGGATATTCTTTCCTGCTGTGCTGAAGATTAATTGACCATATAGTTGTGGATTTATTTCTGGGTTTTCTTTTCTGTTCCATTGATCTATATCCATTTTTGTGCCAGTACCATAGTATTTTGATTACTACAGCTTTGTAATACAGCTTGAAGTCTGGAATTGTGATGGTTCCAGCTTTGCTTTGCTTTTCAAGATTGCTTTGGCTATTTGGAGTCTTTTGTTGTTCCATACAAATTTTAGGGTTGTTTGTTCTAGCCCTGTGAAAAATACTGGTGGTATTTTGATACGGATTGCATTAAATGTTTGGATTGCTTTGGGTAGTATAGACATTTTAACAAAATTTTTCTTCTCATCCATGAGCATGAAATGTCTTTCCATTTCTTTGTGTCGTCTTCAGTTCTTTCATAAATATTTTACAGTTTTTCAGAGTACAGGTCTTTCACCACTTTGGTTAGGTTTATTCCTAGGTATCTTGTTATTTTTGGTGCAGTTGTAAATGGGATTGTTTTTTTAATTACTCTTTATTAAAATGTCTCCTCAAGCAAGGGAAACAAAGACAAAAATAAACTACTGAGATGACATCAAAATAAGAAGCTTTTGTATGAAGGGAAACCATCAAGAAAACAAAAAGGCATCCTACTAAATGGGAGAAGATATTTGCAAATTATATATCCAAAATATATAAAGAACTTAGACAGCTAAACACCAAAAACACAGTCTGGTTAAAAAATTAGCAGAGGACCTAAATAGACATTTTCCCAAAGACATCCAGATGGCCAACAGACACATGAAAAGATGTTCAACATCACTCATCAAAAACACAATGAAATATCACCTTACACCTGCCAGAATGGCTAAAATCAAAAAGACAAGAAATAACAAGGATTGGTGAGGATTTGAAGAAAAAGCAACCCTCGTTCACTGTTTGTGGGAATATAAATTGGTGCAGCCACTCTGGAAAACAGTATGGAGGTTCCCCAAAAAATTAAAAATAGAAATACCCTATGATCCAATAATTCCACTACTAGGTATTTACCCAAAGGGGAAAAAAAGGCTAATTCAAAAACGTATCTGCACCCCTTTTGTTTATTGCAATATTATTTACAACAGCAAAGATAGGGAAGCAGCCAAGTATCCACTGATAGATGAATGGGTAAAGAAGATGTAGAACAACGGGAATATTGCTCAGCATTAAAAAGGATGAAGTGTTGCCGTTTGTGACAGCATGCATCGATCTAGAGGGTGTTCCGCTAATTCAGTATGTCGGACGGAGAAAGACAAATAATAGATGATTCCATGCATATGTGGAATCTAAGAAGAAAGAAGAAGAAGCAAAAAGCAGAATCAGAGCAAACTAATGGTTGCCAGAGGGGACGTTGGGTGGGTGGGCGATGGGCAAAATGAGCAAAGGGGAGTGGGAGATACAGGCTTCCGGTTATGGAAGAAATAAGTCACAGTAGTAAAAGGCACAGCATAGAGAACACAGTCAGTGGTATGGGAATAGCGTTGTATGGTGACAGGTGGTGGCTACACTGGTTGTGAGCCCAGCATAATTTATAGAGAAGTTGAATCACTGTTATACACACGGAATTAATGTAAAGTCGTGTCAACTGTACTCAAACCAATTTTTTCTAAAAATTAAGAAAATGAAATATTGTTGGCCATGTTTACCAGTGAACAAAGTACTGTAAACAGACCCTGTCTGTGGATGGTCATCCTCTCTTGCAGTTCCTGCTTTCACTCCATGAGTTGGAATGCTAGTGGAACCAGGGATCCTTCAGGGTCTAGCCATCTTTCTCCACCTTAGTAAAACGTTACTGTTTTAGTTACATGCCATATAGTTGGCAGGAACTAGTGGTACTCCCAAAATTGTGGGTGAAGCAGAGCTTTGTATAGGGGAAGAGGGTGGACAGGTCGTTCCCAAGCCTTAAGAGTGAACCATGTGCTCTAAGCGAGCTTTATCGAGCTCTGAAAGGTAATAATAAAATGTCACTTTGTTTCCCATTTGATACCAGTTTTTCTGTATGCAGCTCTATTGGGAATGTCAAAAGTTGAGGAGTGATTGACAGGACAAGATTTGGGCACTTGGAGGCTCTCTAGTCAAGTGCCATTAAATGCAATCATAGTTTTCTCTCTGTCCCTTACAGCTCTTCTTAGCAGATCTTATTTTTCAGTGGCAAACATGTTAGAGAGCTGTGAACAAAAATATCTAAGCCATCATTTAAACCTTTCAATTCTGAAGTAGGCACTGAGTAAGAGAAGAGGTCTTTAAAACCAATGGCTGATTCTCACCGAAGAAGACCAGCTGGACACTTGGAGCCCTCCATTCTAAATAAACAAAATACTCCCTTCTCTGAAAACCGAGGGGAGATATTGCTGAGTCCATTTCAAAGACTCATTAGTGGAGCACCTGCCCCAACAGAGCGGTGAGACCAGTTCCCTGCAGGGCGGAACTTTAGCCTCTCCCTCCAGTCCCCTAGGAAGCTAAGGAGAAGTGTACCTTTGGTAGCCTGACATGTTTCTGTCTTCTGACCATTTGCTGAATTTGTGGAAGGACGAGAACAATCGAAAACAGTGCTCTTCTTATTCCAGAGCAAGTGTTTACAGTGCAACACAGTCAAGTAGGAAACTGAGCAAAAAAAGTGCATGAGATATTAACCGACTGATCAAGTTACCCTTATGTGGTACAGGAACAGATGACACTTCAGGGCTACCTTTGTGCCTCCTTTTCTAAATGTGTTTCGCTATCTGCAAGTAGGTCTGATTCACATATGAAACCCACAGGATTTGCTTCAGGCCGGGGAATGAATGAATGAAAGTCTTCTTCCATATGTTAGTTTCACTCAGGTATTTAACCCATCCCTGTGTGTATCAAAAGTAGGGCATACTGATTCTGCCATACCAAGTTGTTTCTGCCTCTGACCGTTAATCCCTGCCATCCTGAAACCGATGTAAGTGTTCATTGGTTGGAACTTCATCCACAAAATGTGTCATCAGCAGGACAAAAAATACTCTCATTGCATTAGTGACGTTGAGCTTTAAAGAGCTTGCATTGCTTCAGTTCCCTGCAGGGGTCTCTGAAATGTCCCAGGATATGTTTGGGACTAATTAAACTTGCTTGCCTTTTTCTACTTCTCCTTCAGGACTGCCATTGTGGGGGAGGAGAGCCAGATGGCAGGAGGTTTCTCTCCTAGACTAATCCACATGTCCACAGATTTTGCCCCCATCCAGCCACGGCTTGTTCCCAGCTCTCTCCCCACCTGAATTAGCATCAGTGCCAGGACCAGCAGAGTGGGAGGGGCAGACCCCCAGGAACTTACCCTTTACACAGAGAGAGACTCTTCAGACCTCAGAGCGCGGTACCCATGATGTCCAGACAGAACCCTGCTATATTCTGTGGGCTTTCTGCTGCAAAAATCCAATAAGCAAATGAAAAAATTAGCAATTGCTTTGCATATATACCCATATTTCTTCATTTATTTTTTTTTTAGAGAGAGGAATGGATGGAGATTTTTGTGTGCTTTTTAAAGGGGTATATTTATGCCCATTAAAAGGGCAATGATTGATTTTGGCAGCCTTATGATTATCGTACTCAAATAGGATGCTGGGCAAGACCTTAGCTGGGCGGCTCTGCTTATTCATTCATTCATTTATGTTTATCCACCAACTGTTCAATAGGTCAGCAAATGGGGTCCTACTGGAACCCCTGTTCTACTTGAGTATAAGCATCTGCAACAAAGGCACTGCCCCGGGTCCCCAGGAAGAGGCTGATCAGGAGGCAAAGAGGCTCTCCCAGTGACGCCTCCAGTGGCTTTCTGATGGTAGGGAAAGGTGGGGCAACATCCCTGTGAGCTACAGCAGCTCCATCACTGGTCAAATACAGCCTTACCTCCAGCTTCAGCTCCTCAGTTCATGAGACTCTGAATGAATAAGTAAAACAGCATAGTTCCTGTAACAAAGACTAATTGCCTGCTTGCTTTGTCTCCTAGCGTGCTAGGTACCAGCAGTTCAAAATAAATAAGACAGGATCTTATCTCCGAGGCCTTATGGCCAGGTGGAACGTCACCCAACCTGATGGGGCATCGAGTGTAACACTGACCACTGCTAACAGCAAGGACCCACTGCAGACGTGTAGCACCTCGCGCTTTACAAAGCCCTTTCGCACTCCTATGGCATCCTCACAGTAGTCTTGTTTAATACATTAAACAGGCATTATTTCCGTTGCATAAATGAATAAACGAAAACTGAGGCACCCAAGTCGCAGGTGCCCTCAGAATTTCTAACCCCCAGTTTAGGGCTCTTTGCGATCAGGTTTTGCCTCTCGGCTCCGAATGTCCCCTTCAGTACCTGCTCTGAGATAATGATTGGAATCCCTTTAAGCTCTTCTTTACAGTGATCACCATGTTAAGCTTTCTCAGCGGAGGGCGCCGGAGGAACTAGACAGGAGGAAGAGGCCTCTCCTGCGGGCTCTGCCAGCTACCCTGTCGGTCACTCATGTGGGTGTGAGGACACCTGGTGACGCTCTGCCCCAGCCGTAGGTCCAGAGCACTCAGTCCCTGGGTGACCTTGCAGCCCTGGCCTGGCTTGGTGAACACTTGCCCATGGTCCTCCCAACACAGACACCGCATACCCTAGGCCTCCTGCCTGGAGCATTACCTTGCAGCCCCTCCACCGGCCAACTCACCTGCCAATTTTGATGCCTGACACATTGAAGGTCCTGAATAAGGACTGGGTAACCAAGCATAACTTAATTTTAACACTCCTATTTGACCGGAAGCAGTCGCATCCCACAGAGAGAGCCGACATGCAGGGTGGAGTCAGGAATTTGTTGATGTAGGTGTCTGTTCATTCATTAGCTCCGGAAAGTTGATCTTTGTTGATTTTCTGTTCAAGTGATCTGTCCATTGATGTAAATGGAGTGTTAAAGTCTGCTGCTATTATTGAGTTGTTATCAGTGAGTTCCTTTATGTTTGTTATTATGCTCCCATGTTGGGTGCTCCCATGTGGGTGCATAAATATTTTACAATAGTTAGATCTCATTGCAGTCAAGTTGATCAAATGCTGGTTGGGAGCAGCAACATCGGCCCTCAACTGGGAGGTCAAGTAAAGGGTTGTTACCAGAAGACAAGTTAAAGGAACATTCTGGAAAAAACATGGAAAGACCCAGAAGGAACTAAGGGAATACCAAGTGTGGTCTAACCACTTGGGAGGTTCAGAGAAAATAAGTGACTTATCAAAAGTCATTTGGCCTCTTGTGGGCAGTGCCTGGAGCAGAAAGCAGGTCTCATGATCCCTAGTCTGAATCCTTACCATGAATGACATTGTATTGCTTCTTCCAGTGGGGTGCAAAGGGGTGGTGATAGAAACTGCCATCTAAGTACCCCAAAACATGGTGATCTCTTACCTAGTAGTTCAAAAGAGGCTATTTGGAGATCCCAAGAAATTCTCCCTGCCAATGCTGTTACCTTTGGGAAAGCAACTAGCTGTCTGTCAAATATGTAGAATTTAGGGTTTGTCACTCATTAAGGTAATTAGCCACCTGTTAACTCTCAGCATCCCAGGCTTGTGGGGCAAAGCAAAATATTCCCTGCCCTACCCTCCGCAAAGCATCACTGGTTTCTCTGACGTAGTCTTACACCTCACATAAAGCCTCTCCATCACTCCTTTATAATATCTGTGGCTCAATTGTGCTAATGGTTTCCCTTTATCATGTTGGTTTACTTAGCAGGACATTTTGCTATTTCCAATCAGTTGTTTTCCAGGGAGCCAAGGCCTGTCTTACGTAGTGGAGGAGAACCAACAGAGCGTGTTCCACACACTTCTCTGAAGCTTCCCCAAAAGCATGACTTCTAGCTTGAATCCTACAGTGAATGTATGGGCATATGTGACATACTGTGTATCATTAATTTCTCCTCAACAGATGGGTCACACATGAGCCAAGGAGGAGTGTGGATGTAGCAAGAGCTGTGTGAACTAAGTCAAGCCATGTTTAGAATGTCTTTGTTGGCTGTCATTGGGAAGAAGCCCACGCTGATTAATTGATTTGGGATGTGCATACACTTCTATGGTGGGAAGCAAGAGACACAAGGGTGCAGAGAAAATAGGCCTGCCTGTGAGTGGCCTAGGAGAGGCCAGATGCTCTGCAAGGGGTTCCAGTGAAATGAGAATTGCACTTTGCAGGCTGGCCCGGACTGGAGATGCATCTTGTGGAGAGCTGCAGGTGCACCAGTAATAAAATTTCTCTCACTGGGGAATCTGCTACCGTGAGGATGGCTCTCTTTACCTGGCCCTGCAAAATCAGTGAAGAAGGACACTGCCAGGATTTGCAAATGCTCAGGCTGTGCACTTCATAGCCGGGGCTTGCTCTGAGAGCCAGTGCTGAGGCACTTCCTGGCCTGATGATTTTCTTTGAAGTCACTGCTTTTCTTCCTCCCAATCCCCCTCTCTTAGTTTTTGCCTTTGTACTGTTCTGGAGATCTAAGTTTTCCTCTGGAAATACGCTCCTTTCACTTGTGTCTTATTCATTCATCCAAGAGGCAATGTGCTAGACTCTGTGAATACAACAGCTCCTGATGGGACTTCCTTGTTAGCCAAGACTTCATCACCTTCTCCTAACACCTAGGACAGGGTTCTCTGAATAGAGACATTCAGAATCGTGGACTTCTAGAGCTGGGCTGTTACTGTGTTTGAAGGAAGACAGTCCCAGGGCTCTAGTCCAGCAGGTGGATACGTCTCAGACCTTGGGATGGCATAACTTACTCCATGGCAATGCATCACCCTAGTTGTTGAGATCCATCTTCAATGACTAACTTTCAATAGGTTTTGCCATATGTGTCCATAGATTCACATGACCACCATTACAGTCAAGATATAGAACGTTTAACCTCCTGAAAGATCTCATGTGCTTCTTTGTACATGAGATCAAAATAAATCAACCACTGATTTATTTTGTCTTTATAGATTAGTTTTGCCTATCCTAGAAGAACCTTATGTCAGTGGGAAGTACACAGTATGACCCTTTCGTACCTCACTTCTTTTGTTCTGCATATTTTTAAGATTTATCCATGTTGTCGTATGGAGGCAAAGTTTGCTCCTTTTCATAGCTGAAGAATATTCCATCGTACGCATGTGCCACAAAAGGTTTGTCTTTTTATCACTTGGTATGGAGCCTTGGATTATTTCCAGTTTGGGGTTATTCTGAGTAAAGCCGCTATCAACATTTGTGTCTGTCTTTGGTTTTGATTTTTTCTTGTGGAAATGCCTAAGAACTAATGAGTTGTATGGAAAATGTTTAACTTACAAGAAGTCGCCAAATTCTTTTCCAGAATAGTTGTACCACTTTACATTCCCACCATCCGTCCACCAGGTTCTTGCTGATTCACATCCTCACCAACACTTGGTATTATCAGTCTTCTAATGTTAGCCTTTCTAGAGGTGTAGTGGTTTTAATTTGCATTTCCATGATGGTTAATGCTATTCAGGATTTCTCTTGTGCTCCTTGGCCATTTGTATATCTTCTTTTAAGAATCAACCTTTCAGGGGCGCCTGGGTGGCTCAGTTGGTTAAGCGACTGCCTTCGGCTCAGGTCATGATCCTGGAGTCCCGGGATCGAGTCCCACATTGGGCTCCCTGCTCAGCAGGGGGTCTGCTTCCCCCTCTGCCCTCTTCCCTCTCGTGCTCTCTGTCTCTCATTCTCTCTCTCAAATAAATAAATAAAATCTTAAAAAAAAAAAAAAGAATCAACCTTTCAAATATACTGCTTGTTTTTGTTTTTTTTTTATCATGATGATTGTCTTCTTAATGTTGATTTATAACAGTTCTTTATATTTTCTGGAAATATCTCCACTCTCCGTTATATTTACCACATATATTTTCTCCTTGTCAGTGGCTTGCCTTCCAAAAGCAGAGTATTTACTTTTGAAAAAGTCTACTCTTAGCAATTATTTTCTGTTATGGTTCATGCTTTCTCTGTCCTAAGAAATCTTTGCCTTCTGCAAACTCACAAACATTTTCTCCTGTACTTGCTTTTAAATATAAAAGTAAAACTATAATTTATTTTAAGGTAATTTTGATAAATGATATGAGGTAAAGGCCAAGGTTCATTTTTTTCTAAATAGATATCCAGTTTGCCAGTATCATTTATTAAAGAGTATCTTTTCCCCCGTTGAATTATTTTGGCACCTTTGTCAAAATCTATTGATTATGAGGGTCTATTTTGGACTCTTGACATGGTCTCATATTCTTACGCCAAACTCACACTACTTGATAACTGTAGCTATATAGTAACTCATGAAATAAACTTCATTATATTTTTCAGGATTGATTAGGATAGTCTAGAGCCTTTGTATTTCTTTCTAAATTTTAGAATTAACCTGTCACTTGCTACAAAGGGAAAAAAGAACCTATGGGATTTTTTTTTTCTTTTTTTTTAAAGCATTTTATTTATTTATTTATTTTTAAAGATTTTATTTATTTATTTGACAGAGAGAGACACAATGAGAGAGGGAATACAAGCAGGGGGAGTGGGAGAGGGAGAAGCAGTCTTCCCGCTGAGCAGGGAGCCCGATGCGGGGCTCTATCCCAGGGCCCTGGGATCATGACCTGAGCCGAAGGCAGACGCTTAACGACTGAGCCAACCAGGCGCCCCTAAAACCTATGGGATTTTGACTGAGACTGCATTCCATCTATAAATCAATTTGGAAAGAATTCACATCTTAACAATAGTGAATTTCCACTTGTTCTTTAATTTCTCTCAGTAATGTTTTGTCATTTTTAATGCACAAGTCTTTTATTCATTTTATTAAATTTATCTCTTAGGATTTCATTTTTTAATGCCACATTAAACGGTATTTTTTATATTAAACTTTCTAATTGTTCACTGCTAAGATCTAAAAATACAACTGATACTTGTATTTTAATCTTGTTTCCTGTCAACTTGATACATTTGTTTCTTAGTGCTGGTAACTTTTTGAGGATCCCTTTGGATTTTCTGCACATATGATCATGCAGTCCGAGCAAAGGATGGTTTACTTCTTCCTATCTGATCTCTACGCAGTTTTTTTTTATTGTACTAGCAGTGACCCCCCAGGACAATATTAAATAAATATTAAATATTGCACTAACAGTGACCCCAGGGATGAGAACAAATAACATTGCCTTGTTCCCTATCTTAGGAGGAAAGCAAGTCTGTCTGTCGTTCCCTTTCTTTCTTTCTTTTGTTCTTCTTTCTTTCTATTTAAATTCCAGTCAGTTAACATACAGTGTAGTATTAGTTTCTAACATACAATACAGTGATTCAGCACTTCCATATAATACCCAGTGCTCATCACTAGTACACTCCCTAATCCCCATCACCTATTTAACCCATCCCCCTACCCCCTCCCCTCTGATAACCATGGACTGGAAAGCAAGTCTTTAAACCATTAAGTATCATGTTAGTTCTAAGTTTTTGGTGTATGTCATCCATGAGATTGAGAGAGTTCTTAGATTACTGAGAATTTTTATCCTGAATTAGTTTGACAAGTGCTTTTGCTGCACTTATCAAGAGGAAAATGTTTTTATCTCTCCCTTATTCTATTAATATGATAGATTACATTGACTGGTTTTTGAATGTTCAACCACACTTCCATTCCTGGGATTCAATCCAAATTTGTCACTGTATATTGTGTAGGATTAGTATTTTTTTTTTAAGTTAATAGACTTGACCATAAAGCCATGTGAGTTTTATTTGTGGCAAATAATTTAATGACATAGTTTCTTTATGTTTTTGAATTATCCTTGAGTCTACTTTGATCATTTGTTTCTTTAAAGGAATTATCCGTTTCCTCCAAACTCTCAAATTGATGGCCATAATGTTACTCTTAATAATTCCTTGGCAGCTTTTTAATATCCATAGAGTCTGTGGTAATACTCATCTTTTATTTCTAATATTGATAATTTGTGTCCTTTCTTTTTCTTGAGAAGTCAGATGAAAGCATTATCAGGTTTATAGATCTTTTTAAAAACTCAGCTTTTAGATGAGTAGATTTCTCTGATGTTTCTCTGTTTTCAATCTCATTGATTTCTACATAATCTTTATTAGTATTTTTCTTTTTTTTTGCCTCTTTGGATTTAATTTATTTATCTTTATCTTGCTCCTTAAGATAAAAGCTTACATTAATCCTTGTAGATCTTCTTTTATAATATATAAGCATTTAATACTATATATTTCTCTCTAAGAACCGCCTTAGCTGCATCTCACAAATTTGACACATTTTGTTTTGAATTTCATTCAATTCAAATTTTGTTCAGGGGTACATTGTTTAATTTTTCAAGTATTTGGGGGTTTTCCAAAAATCTTTTTATTATTTTCTAGCTGAATTCTGGTATGGGCCAAGAATATACTTTGGATGATTTCTGATCTTTCATAATTATTTAAAAATTTGATGGGCCACAAAATTGGCTATCTTAGAGAATATTCTGCATTTGAGAAGAGTGTGCATTTTGATATTATTGGATGGAATGTCCTATAAATCTCCTGTAGGTCAAGTTAGTTGATAGTGTTGTTTAGATCAAATATTCTTACTGATTTCTGCCTACTTGTCCTATCAGTTACTAAGAGAGGAGTGTTAAAATCTCCAAACTACAATTATGGATTTGTATATTTCTCCGTTTAGGTCTGTCAGTTTTTGCCTTATTTGTTTTGAAACTCTGAGGTTAAGCACATACACATTTAGGATTATTGTGTCATCTTGGAGAATTGACCCCTTTATCATTACGTGAAGCCCCTCCTTATCTCTGATTATATTACTTGTTCAAAAGTCTACTTCATCTGAAATTGAAATAGCTAATCCATTTTTTTGTTGTTGTTTAGCATACATTGTATATCTTTGTCCACTCTTTACTTCTAACTTATGTATGTCTTTATATTTATAGTGGGTTTCTTGCTGATGGCTTTTCCACCCACCCCCACATCTGACATTCTCTGTCCTATAGCTAATGTTTTTAGACAACTCATATTTATTGTGATCATTGATGTTGGATTAAAATCCACTTGTTCTTTCCTTTTTCCTCTTTTCCTGTCTTCTCTGTATTTACTTAAGTATTTTTTATTTTTCCATTTTACCAGCTCTATTGACTTATTTATAATAATAAGTCAGTTCAATTGACTTACATATTTTAGTGGTTTTCCTTGGGTTTACAATATACATTTTAAAGTACTCTGAATCTACAGTCATATAATATTATACTAACTTATGTGTAGCTTAAGGATCTTGTAACATATAACCAATGCCTCACACTCATCCATGCCATTGTTGTTGTATGTTTTACTTCTCGATAAGATATAAATGTATAATACATTGTTCTTACTTTGCTTTAGACTATCAGTTGTCTTTTAGAACAGTTAAAAATAAGGAAGGTAAAATACTTCACTTTATCTTCATTCTTTTTTATTTTTCAACCTCTTCATTTTTTTGTATGGATCTAAATTTCTGACCTATGTCCTCTTCATTCTGAAGCACTTCAGTTAACATTTTTTTGGAGAGTAGGTCTGCTGGCAGAGAATTTGAATTCCCTCAGTTCCCCAGTTTTTGTTCATCTGAGAGAATCTTTATTTTTCCTCCATTTAAAAGGATATTTTTACTTCTTACAGCGTTCTGGGTTGACAGTTTTTTTTCTTTAAGCCCATTTAAGATCTCTCTTCATTGTCTGGCTTGGCTGGCTACTGATAAGACATTGACTATAATTTTTATGTGTGTTCTCTTATTGATAATGTGTCTTTTTTGTTGTTGTTTTTCTGGCTGCCTTCAAGATTTTCTCTTTGTCTTTGGTTTTCAGCACTTGGACTATGATATGTCCACCTAGGTTTTTGGCTTTGTTTTTATTTTAATCCTTTTTGGTGTTCTCTGAGCTTCTTGCATCTGAGTTTGGTGTCTGGTGTCTTAATTTTGGAAAATTCTTAGCCACTGTTTCTTCAAGTATTTACTTGAAGAAGTAAATTCTTATTTTGCGCATATCAGGCCATTTGATAGTGTCCCACAGCTCCTTGATGTCTTTTTTCGTTCTTTTTTTTTTTTTTTTCATTCCCTGTTCTTTTTGTTTTCAGTTTGCATGAATTCTATGGACTCTTCTACAGGTTCACTGATTTTTTTTCCCCCATCGACTGTGTCATAGGTACTGATAGGTACTATTGGAGTCATTCTTTACCTCTTTACTGTGTTTTTTATTTTTTTACATTTCCATTTTTTCTTTCTTATACTTTCCATTTGTCTGTTGAAATAACTTATCTGATCTTATATATTGTTTACCTTTTCCCTGATAGCGTTTAATATTATTAATCGCAGCTGTTTTAAATTTCCTGTCTGATAGTTCCAACATCTGTGTCATATTTGAGTCTGGTTCTGATCATTACTTTATCTCTTTGTACAGTGTGAGGAGACATCATGTGTCCATGATGAACAAAATATTGCTGAACTTCTTCTCATTTGCCTCAGGTTCCAATATAGCTCAGAATGACACTGATCTTATCTTTATTTAAAATTTTGATATTTTCATCAGCATGAAAATTTTGTATTCTGATTTTTTTAAATATTGCTAAAATATTATATACCTTGATTGCAGCATCCCTCCAAATTTTGTGACTGAGGGAAGTGCCTCACTTGGCTACCCTAGTCCAGGACTTCTGCTCTCTATATCTTGAAGCTAAAAACATTGGTATTTTGATAAATCATGTGGAAATAAGGAACCCTAATATCAATGCAGAGGGATTTTAGGATGAAAAGCTTCTGAAAATGTCTGTTTTAGACAAAAAAGGCAGTAAAGCATACACTTCACCTGAGCTCTTAGATTGGGGAAATGTGTCTCACTGACGTCTCACAGAAGGGTTTATGTAACTGTACTCATGATAAACCTCACAGAGTGTATTCCACTGTATAGAAGTAAAGTGTCTCCCAGAAGCTACAAGTGAAGCCTCAGCTAGGTGCAGCATTGTGTTTTTAAAGGTTATAAGCTCTCATCTGAATGCAGCCAGAGGGAGTCTGGGGCTTATTCTCCATAAGGCAAAGTACCCAGGGCTGACCAGGTCTTACTATTGAGGGGACCAGCACATAAAAGAGCCACCACCTTGTAACCATGTGACAGCATCTGGGGCTTGTAAAGGTAACACTGTAGGAGAAGGTGCTCATCATAACACCTTCCTGGCCCCCTCCAGTGAGGGAAGCCAGGAGAAAGAAATGGAACCAAAGGTAGCACTTTGGTGTCTCCTTTTTCTGACCTTCATGAGGTCACCAGGCCCTCCCTGCATTGTGGGAATCACACAGAGGTGTGGGAAGGCCCTTGCAACTGTCTCTCAACCCCAGGAGGTCATGTTTTGAGGAGGAATGTATGCAACCATTTATTTGGCTGTTTTGCTTTAGCTATGACTCTCACTATGATCTTAGCCCCCACACACATCATAATTCTTTGCATGAGAAAAGACTCAAAGAAAAAAATAATAATAATAATAAACTTTTTCTGTGTCAGTGCTGGTAAGATCACTGAAAATTGAGCCACTTCCTTAGAGACCCAGGGAGTGAATCCCAGGACAAAAAACCAAAAGTGTGCTTACAACTGGATTATGGATTCCGTAAACCTTGTGGCTCTAGGTACTGTTCCAGCAGTTCTGAGATAAAATGATGCTCCCCACCCTCTCACCTCTCACAATCAAATGGCAAGTCCCTTTGGGTCCAAAACACAAGGCTGCATGGCTAGAGGTTTTAGGAAGTATAATTAAGATTTCCTTTCCACTTAAGTGACATTCTTCATCATTAGAAGCTTTAAGTTACAGGGACAAGCTTTCCAAAACCTGATGAGCCATTCCCGTGCTTCAGAACTGGTGACTGTCCCCAGGTGAGTGATGATACCTGTGGTGGACAAAAAGGCACAAAGCTTAGACTTTCTTAGTAATTAGGTAAGCTCTTATAAAGCATTTTCTACAAACTGATAACTAGAATCAGGATATGTTTTTAGAAATAGGTAGTTGTCGGGGCGCCTGGGTGGCTCAGTCGGTTAAGCGTCTGCCTTTGGCTCAGGTTATGAGCCCAGGGTCCTGGGATTGAGCCCCGCATCGTCCTCCCTGCTCCGCAGGAGGCCTGCTTCTCCCTCTCCCTCTCCCCCTGCTTGTGTTCCCTCTCTCGCTGTGTCTCTGTCAGATAAATAAACAAAATCTTAAAAAAAAAAAAAAAGAAAAAGAAAAAAGAAATAGGTAGTTTTCACTGAGAAGAGCGTGCTAGGGCAAACTTCACACTGTAGCCCATAGGGAAATGTTAAGAACTCTTTATGAGGCCTCACTATTAGCATAGGTTACTTACCTCAGTGCCTCCCAAACTTTTTCTCATAGGATGGTCTGCACAGAAAATACTTGTCCAGCACATTGGAGTAAATCATAGAGGAGTTTTGAACCCTCAACTATGCTACTTGTGGCTTGAAAAATTGAAAAGATATTTGTGTCAGTGGGAAAGAGCTATATCCATGAAAATATAGAGAGTTTCCACCTCAGTGAAATGCATAGGGACCTGGTTAGTGGTCAGGTACCTACCAAACAAGTTGCTGAGCCTTATGTCCTATTCCATTAAAGAGAGGACATAATGCTTGGTGGGCTTATTTGGATTCTACAAGTAGACTGTTTTTCACTGGGTTGGCAGCTTTGCCCATTCAGCAATTACCTGATTAAGATCTTTAGATGATCTAAATATTGAAAATATTTTGCTACCCTAAGTAATCCAAAATAAAATTGTAATTTATGAAAGAATTAGTATGTTTGCTAAAATTAAAAATGTCTTTCTAGATTTTTAGATTTCAAAAATCTAAAGTTCAGTGAAGGTAAATCAATCAGTATCCCTCTCTTCCTCTGTTTGTCTGTCTCTCTTTCCCCCTGAGCACATACGTACTCAGTTTAATGTATAATCTAGCCTTTATTTGCCATGTGATTGTTTTAGATTTTTAAAAATTTGTTTATATTTTGGACATGGGACACTAAGTGACCCTATGATCCAAACCACCCCCAACATGAATGCTATCTGTTCTCCCTTTCTGTAGTGATGAGCAGGCTAAGAAGCATTCCATTATTGGCTAGAAGTTATGTTTATGAGACCAGGGCCTGCCACATCCACCAGGCCTCATGGAAAGTTCCCTGTGACCAGCTACCTGAAGGGGAAAAATTAAAATTCAGGCCTAATTACAGATGGTTTTGCATTAAATGTTGGCAGCTGCAAATATTGGAAAGGTCAGCTACAGTATAATGGTTCTATTCAAGGTACATTGAAAGATGGAAAGGCAGGAAAGTCTTCCCAGTAGGCAGAACTTCTTGACCAGTACATATTGTTGTCCATTTGTTGGAAAGTGGATGTGGCCTGAGCCCAGGAACACAGCCTGTGCTGATTCCATCAGGAATTTGCACAAGGATTGAAAAAAATTGGAGCTCCTACTTGATATGTGTAAAGTATATGAAGGTCATGGTAGCCACATAGCCACTGTCTTATCTACATACCTAAGCCTGAGGGACTCCTAGACAGGAATCATAGGTTTTAGCCATTACAGGTGACAGGTAGTAAGAAAAATATATCCTTGAGAATTGGGGTGAAGTCACTGAATTTTTCTCCAAAGCCCTCAAATAAATTCAGTTCAACTCAGCAAGCATTTATTAAGCAAGCACTTATCTGGTTCAGACACTGTGCTCACTACTGGAGATATGGCAGGACACAGGGCATGGTGCCTGTCCCAAGACTCAGTGGGATAGCTCCCTCACACAGTCCAGGAACTGAAATGCAAATATTTTTTTTCAAGGAGCCAAGGCCAGATCTCTATTGCACATTTATGTACAGCTAAAGTTAAGAGATTGGCTTGTTCATAAGTACAGAGAGCCAGATGGTTGTGAAACATAGTGGGGGTTTGAGAAATGATGGATGAATTAATGACTAAAACTATATTCCTAAACCCTCTTTCCACAAATGTTGACAGCTAAAGCTGTAAAAAAGTCCCAATGGACTCCTGCTAATGATCAGATCCTGTGATAATCCTGAAAGCCCACCCCACTTGAGGCATGATTCTGAGCACATTCTGACCTCAAAAGCTGAAACATGGAGGGTCATACTAATTAATAATTAAACTGAAACTGCATTCCATTATGCCTGTGGTGGGTGGTGGCTTGGTTTTGAATTTAGTTGTCAAAGTTTTAGCTACAAGCTCCTTCTGGCTTTCCCCAGAGTGCATGAGGCATTAATCAGTCATAGACTTGGACTGAGTTTACACACAGAATTAAGGTGTGATTTTCTCTGGCTCTCTCCTTTCCAACATTCCCTCTTTTTTCTTTAATGGTTATGGTTGTCCCATGCTTCTTTCTCTGCTTCCTCTGGACAATAAATGGGTGGATTTTCCTATTGAAGTTTTAGTGACCTGGGACTGTTGTCACCACATCTGTGACTACCTTCAGGGTAAAGTGACCCAAACAAGAAATTCATTCTGTGCCAATCACTATCCTAATTTCAACTCCCTTCCATAATTATCCTGTGTTTTTAAATTTCCAGAGCCTTCAGATAGTTTTTTTCCCCTTGTTTTGTAGTTTTTTGGGGGTTATAGCTCTTACTTGAAGGACCATAGGCTTATTAGGATCTCACTCCTTCTAAACTAAAAGCAGAGCCTCTGAGATACTTATTTTGCAGTTTCACGATGTCAATTTGACTCTTTTTAAATACAGATTCAAATTCTTTGTTGCCATGATTCAGGTTTTCCATTCAGTAGTTCTGTCCTTTTTTTCTATTAATCTGATTTATTTTGAAGGCCTTGCCTGCAAACTTCATGTCTGGGTCATTTCTCATTCTGCTTTTATTAACTGTTTTATCTCTTGATTATGAGTCACTTTCCAGCTTCTTAACTTTAGTTTTATTTTGTTGTATACTGGACACTGTGGATTTTGAACTTTTTAGAGGCTTCAAATTATGTTTTCTTTCACCAGACTTGATTCTCTCTTTCCTTTATGAGGCCTAGTCTGGGGACTGATGACTTAGTCAGAGACTGAACTAAGAAAATGCTTAGCTGCAATTTTTCTAAGTCTCAGTCTACCTCTGGTTCATCCCTGCTCTAGGGTATAGTCCTCCAAGTCTGTCCTGAGGTGGTCATTGGGTGTACCCATCTTGGTAAGTCTCAAACTCTAGTCTTTGTTTTCTCATCATTGTGAGACTACCCCAAAGTCCATTCTGCTTTTCACAGGTTATCTACTTAGCTTTTTAGGCTCACAATCAATGTAGCTTCAGAATTTGAGAAACATCTTTAGGGAAAAACTGGAGGTATACTGAGGCCACTCAGGTTTCCAGCCCTGTGAGATGACTAAAAAATTCTTCTGGTTTGTCTCATTCTGCTCTTTGGCCAAAATCAACAAATGCCTACAGAGAAAAAGCAGCTACAGAGGATCAGTTCACTTCTCTTCAGTTTTTCTCAAGAATGTTGGCCCATTAACCCCTCAGGTGTCTTTATACAAATGATTTCTAAAAAAGAAAAATATTGTGGCTTTTTGTTACAGGGCATATCTATTATCAGTGGGAGCCATAGTATGTCACAAGCCAGAAGCCAGTCACAGGAAAACATAATAGACCTATAAATAAAACGAGAAATCTGAACAGACCAGTTATGATAGTATGCCATGAACAAAGGACTATGACTCATTCTAACTTCTGTACTTACTCTCGATAGCCAGAATGAGAAAGAAAACACAAAGAGAAAGAACAGTTTCACAAGCATACTATACAGTCTCACGCCTCCTCCATTAGCACATGCTGTGCCTCTGCTGGAAAGACCCTAATTCATAAACAAGACACAAGGACAGGTAAAAACAATAAGACTTCACATTTTGGTCATAAAGGTAAAGGATGAGTCCATCAGGGAAGATTTGTCTTTGAGAAGAGGAGGAATGAGCCCTATCTGGGTCCATTTTGCTTCTCTTGACCACCATTTTAGCAAGGAAAGGGGGAGAGGCACATTCTTCTCAGAGAGAGGGGCTCCCCAGGGTTCCACCACTGATCATGCATCACGGGTGCTGAGCCTCTGCTCTGTCCAGCAGTACACTAGGCACTGAGAACAGGGGTAAAATGAAGCACAAATCTTTGCCCCAGGGGAGCTCCCACTGCCTTGTCACAGCTTTTTCTGCATGTTTGAGGGCCTAGCTAGCAGTTGCTAAGGGACGGGCTTTAGTAATGTGCTCAATGAGATGCCTTTTGTTGCTCCTTCCTGCCTGTGTCTTCTGCCAACTTTATATCTCTCCAATTAATGCCAACCAGGCAGAAGGTTGTAAGCAAAAGACATGAGAAAGTTTTGAGCTTCTCATAGATTGAAACTGACCCCCCCCCCGCCCCCCAGTCCACTATCCTTTGCTAAACAAATTAATGTCATTCTCAGAGCTCTGCCACTGTGTTGAAAATGGGAAAGGAAAATCTTTCGTGGGGATTATTACATCAACCAAATCCAATCAGGCCTGGGTCCTTTTTTGATAAGGTGAATGAGGAGATTACTATCTAATGGTCTAACCAGTAATAGTTAAACTATGAATTTGTGTTTGAATAAAATGTTAACACTCCTGGCATGCAGAGATTATAGAAATGTAAATTGTATCATAAGAAACAGTCCCAGTTGTGTAGCTTAAAAAAATACCAAATTCTACTTGCAATTATTGCCAGAGACTTAAAAATTAAGTTTCCTTCCCTGGAGTAGTTTAACTGTCAGTATGGTTATGTCCATTATCTGCCCATCCAAAATTATTCAGTTGATTTAATCCACTCAAAATTAGGGGATTTTCACCATGGGATTTAGCCAGGGGATTTTTCCAGCTCTGCTGATACCAACATTTAAAGTGATTATGTATAATCTATTTCCTTTCCACTATTTCATCTCAGAAAATACTATTTTCCCAATTTTTCTCTCTTCAGCAGAAAGGAGATCAGGACTGGATATGCTATAAGAATTCAGTGCTGGACCATTTATTGGATGAAATAGCTCTAAGAATTGCTGCTGAGATCTCTCCGGCAGTGGATTCTCTTTCCAAAATCCTGATATGTTCCAGCCAGAGCTGTTCACAGGTCAGAGAAGAGTAGGGTATTGGGTTGTTGACATGAGAAGGGTTTGATAACCCATGAAACATTTGGAGATATGGTCAGAGGTCTTTGTAATAATATATCCCCAGAGAGTATTTCTGTTCAAAGTGATAGGAGGCAAGGAGAAGGAATGGGCATTGTTGTTTGTTCAGTATTAAGGGGTGGTGGGAATTGACACAACTACATTATAGAAGTTAAGGTCCTAGCTATATTCACAAAGGCATAGAGTACACAATAGATTTTACATAAATTTAAAAAGTTGGGTCATTTATTGTACTTGAGTACTAATACCCTTCACCATGTATCCCCCTGCTTTATGTACAGCAAAGGCCAGCAAGCTGATGTTGCCTATAAGGCAATTTGATATGGTCCCAAATAGCTTATTTTTAATAATAAGGTCTAAATCTTTAAGAGATAAATATTTTGGACAAAATTTATCAAAAACAACTTTTGATTGCTTCAGTCTTTGGGAAATGTGAATTTGAGGACAGGAACATGGTACAACATTTCTGCATCTCCCTCCATCCCCAATAAACATAGATAGAACTGTTTCTGCTGCTGTCCATGAAGGATTAACTGCTATATAGAAGTGCTCATAGGGCTCTTTTGAGTCTTTGGTTAATACCAATCTGAGCATACTCTCTTTGTTCAAGGAAGTAAAGGAAAACAAGAACATAATAAGTACAGAAGTGGAAAACATCCCACAAAGCTGGACAAGACCAACTTCCAGTGTAAAATAATTACAGGAAAACTATAAAATAAATAATTCCCAGAGCTCACACAGGACTGGGGACTATTTGACTAATGTGTAGCCACAGTAAGGAGACACTTGAAGAACATTCACAGTAGAGACCTCAGAAGGGCAAGTCTTAGAAGTGGGTAAGAAGGGCTCCTTTTATAAAAAACTTTAAAAAAAATATTTCAAAGGGGTCAAATTTAATGTGAAAGTAACTCAACTGCCTGCCAGAAAATGTTGAACACTACTTAAAGGAATACAATAAAATTGAACACTCAATAGTGTTAAATTGACAATGTCAGGGTAACCAATAAAAATTACTATACATATAAAGAACCAGGACAATGCAATCCAAAATGGGAGAAAAAGCAATAAAGATAAACCCAAAATGATAGAAATAATTAAATTAGCAAGATGTTAAAATAGCTATTATAAATATGTTCTGTTTATTCATGTAATTAAAGAAAAACCTGGACTTAATGAAGAAGGAAGTGGAAGAAATAAAGAGGAATTAAATGGAACTTCAGATGATGAAAAATACAATATCTGAAATGAAAAATTCACTGAATGGGATTTAGAGCAGATTAGACACTGCAGAAGGAAAGATCAGCAAACTTGGAGATATAGAATATAAATCCAAATACAGAAGAATTTATCCAAAATGAAACAGAGAAAAAAATTTTGAAAAAATATGAGCAGAACATCCATGAGCTATGTGGCAATATCAACCAGTCAAACATGTGTAATTGCAATCCCAGAAGGAAAGGAAATGGGAAGAAGCAGAAAAGAATATGTGAAAACAGCCAAAGTTTTTTCAAATTTTGACAAAACATGAAACCCATTGATCCAAGAAACTCAGTCAACCTCAAACAGAAACAACAAAAAACACCTAGGCACATCAAAATCAATTGCTGAAAACCAGTAACCAAGGGAAGATCTTAAAAAGTATCCAGGCTTCTGGTTTGGTATGTAAGGAATTTAGAACCCGTCAATCCATCCTAACAAGTAAAAAGCTGGACAAATTGAAAAATCAACAACTCTTCTTAGATCTGTCAGAGAAGTGAGATCTTAGGGTAAAACCACTGTCCCCCATGTTGGAGAGACAGGCAGGTTCAGAGAATTACAACATATTGGAACAGAAACCCATGAGCAAAATGCTCTGTGGGAACCATTACCAGGTAGAAAACCTAAACTGTAAATGACAAATTGCTAGAAGCTCAATGTAGACAAGCAGGAGAGTTAAAAACTCCAGAGGGCACTAGTCAGAGAGGAACCTCCACACTTCAGTTGAGTTTTACCATCAAGAACCCTACCAGGTTCTCGTGATGAATATTGGAGAAAAATCCCCTCATGCTTCTATAGTATGGGCAGGGGGAAGTTACCTTTTTTGGAAATATGCCAGAGCATTCTGTTCTTAACATGGCTTGCACTTAGGAAAAAACTATTTTATCAAACTATTTATCTATTGGGGTTTTCCTAGAGCCTAGCCAACTTGAGGGAGGGAAAATACCCAACTCCAGCCCCCACTAGCCATCATGTCCCACCTAAGAGGGCAAAACAATGAGAAACCCTTGTGAAGTTCATAGTTCAGAGCCACAGGCTTCACTAAAAGACTGAGACCTAATTGTAGAACAGAATGCTTTCCCTTTCCTCATGCCCTACCACCATATAGCTAAAGGCCTATTTACCAGAGTTTCTTTTACCCAATACAGCAGGTGAGACTTTCACCAAAAAGTTACAAGGCATATAAAAGGCAAAACATTGTTTGAAGAGGCAAAGCAAGCATTAGCATCAGACTGAGACCCCAAATACCCAGAGGAATGCTGAAAAAGAAAAAGCTGGTGGCATCACAATGCCAAACTTCAAGCTATATTACAAAGCTGTGATCGTCAAGGCAGTATGGTACTGGCACAAAAACAGACACATAGATCAACGGAACAGAATAGAGAACCCAGATATGGACCCTCAACTCTACGGTCAATTAATCTTCGACAAAGCAGGAAAGAATATCCAACAGAAAAAGGACAGTCTCTTCAATAAATGGTGCTGGGAAAATTGGACAGCCACATGTAGAAGAATGGAACTGGACTATTTTCTTAGACCATACCCAAAGACAAACTCAAAATGGATGAAAGACCTCAATGTGAGACAGGAATCCATCAAAATCCTAAAGGAGAACACAGGCAGCAACCTCTTTGACCTCAGCCGCAGCAACTTCTTGCAAGACACGTCTCTAAAAGCAAGGGAAACAAAAGCAAAAATGAACTATTAGGACTTCATCAAGATAAAATCTTCTGCACAGCAAAGGAAACGGTCATCAAAACTAAAAGGCAACCTACGGAATGGGAGAAGATATTTGCAAATGGCATATCAGCTAAAGGGCTAGTACCCAAGATCTATAAAGAATTTCTCAAACTCAACACCCAAAAATCAAATAATCCAGTCAAGAAATGGGCAGAAGACATGAACAGACACTTTTCCAAAGAAGACATACAAATGGCCAACAGACAAATGAAAAAATGTTCCACATAACTTGGCATCAGGGAGATACAAATCAAAACCACAATGAGATACCACCTCACACCAGTCAGAATGGCTAAAATTAACAAGACAGGAAAAAACGAATGTTGGCGAAGATGTGGAGAAAGGGGAACCCGCTTGATCTCAGCCTTCCAAGTGAGCATGGAGTCTTTAAAATCGAATGAATGAATGAATGAATGAAGAGAAAGAGGGAGAGAGGTAAACCCAAGTTTATTTTCTTTCCAGAAGGGCATGAGGAAAGGGAAAGCATCTTAACACTGTTGGGACTACCAGGTTCTCGTGATGAATATTGGAGAAGCTGGTACGGCCACTCTGGAAAATGGTATGGAGGTTCCTCAAGAAGCTAACAGTAGATCTACCTTATGACCCAGTAATTGCACTACTAGGTATTTACCCCAAGATAACAAATGTAGTGATCCAAAGAGGCACCTACACCCCAGTGTTCGTAGCAGCAATGTCCACGATAGCTAAACTATGGAAAGAGCCGAGATGTCCATCAACAGATGAATGGATAAAGAAGATGTGGTATACATACACAATGGAATATTACTCAGCCATCAGAAAGGATGAATACTTACCATTTACATCGACGTGGATGGAACTGGAGGGTATTATGCTGAGCGAAATAAGTCAATCAGAGAAGAACAATTATCATATGGTTTCACTCATATGTAGAATATAAGAAACAGCACAGAGGATCATAGGGGAAGGAAGGGAAAACTGAATGGGAAGACATCAAGAGGGAGAAAAACCATGAGAGACTCTTAACTAGGAAACAAACTGAGGATTGCTGGAAGGGAGGTGGGTGGGGGAATGGGATAACTGGGTGATGGGCATTAAGGAGAGCATGTGATGTGATGAGCACTGGATGTTATATGCAACTGATAAATTATTGAACAGTACATCTGAAACTAATGATGTACTGTATGTTGGCTAATTGAATTTAAATTAAAAGAATCAGACTGAGAGACATGGCAGGGATGTTGGAATTATCAGACTGGAAATTTAAAACAACTCTGATTAATATGCTAAAGGCTCTAATGGAAGAAATAGACAACATACAAGAACAGATGGGTAGTATAAGCAGTGAGTAAGAAATTCTAAGAAAGAATAAAAAAAATGCTGGAATTCAAAAAACACTGTAACAGCAATGAAGAATGCCTTTCATGGGCTCATTAGTAGACTGGACACAACTGAACAAAGAATCTCTGAGCTTGAGGAAATGCAAATAGAAACGTTAAAACTGAAAAACCAAGGTAAAATGAAGAGTATAAAAAAATGGAGCAGAGTATCCAAGCACTGTGGGATAATTAAAAAGGAGGGGGGAAAAGGGAAGAGCAATATTTGAAGCAATAATGATTAAGAATGTCCTCCAAATCAATGTCAGACGCCAGGCTATAGATCCAAAGCTCAGAGAACACCAAACAGGATAAATGCAAAACAAAAACACATTAAAAATGAAAAACAATGCCTATGCATGTCATGTTCAAACTGCAGAATTTTTAAAAACTAAGAAGAAAACTTGAAAGAAGATGGGGGCAAGAAACCTTACCTAAAGAGGAATAAAGACTTAGAATCACACCCACCTTATCCTTAGAAGCCACACAAGCAAGAGAGTGAAGTATTTAAAGTGTTGAGAGAGAAAACAAAACAAGACAACACACCAATTTAGAATTCTGTGGGCTGTGAAAGTGTCTTCAAAAGAGAATAAAGACTTACTCAGACAAACAGAAATTGAGGGAATTTGTTGGCAGTGGATCCACTTAGCAAGAAATGTTAAAATAAATTCTTCAGAAAGAAGGAAAACGATGTGGGTCAGAAACTTGAATTTATATAAAGAAAGAAAGAACATTGGAGGAGAAATAAATGAAGGTGAGAAGGCATAAAAACAATACGTTGTGTCTGGAGAAATAAAGCTAAATGTACAGCAGACTTCAGAAGAATACAGTCAGATGACCTCTTCAAAATGCAGGGGGGTCGGTAGAGCATGCAACGCTTGATCTCAGCCTTCCAAGTGAGCATGGAGTCTTTAAAATCGAATGAATGAATGAATGAATGAAGAGAAAGAGAGAGAGAGGTAAACCCAAGTTTATTTTCTTTCCAGAAGGCTAGTTATTAATAATTTACCAACACAGAATGCCAGAGCATTCTGTTTTTAACAAGACTTGTGCTTAAACAGGAAAAACAGGCCTTCTCATACTATTGTTGTTCTGAACATAAAGCCACACAGTCTCTACATGGAATTTTGTTAATATCTGGCAAAGTTATTGATTGCACTCACTTTTCAAAGCAGCAGTTCAACCTCTAGGAACATGGCCTAGATATTTCTGCACACATGTGACATGCTATGCTTTTTTTTCTTTCTTTCTTTTTTTGCTTTTCTTTTGTAATAGCACATATGTCCATCAATTGACAATTGGTTTAAAAAATTGTAGTACATTTTATACAGTGGAATGCCAAGCAGCTATTAAAATAGATGAGAGCATCCTTTATGTCGTAAGGTGAAATGAGATCCATGCAATAAATACATATCTTTCTCTTAAGTGCTGTGGTAGTATGTAACAAGGATTTTTTTTTTTTTCTCTTTAACATAGCAATTACAGTTTTGGGTATTTATCCTGAGAAAATTAAGTAGAGGTGAAAACAAAGATTTATATACAAGATGTTCATCATGGTGTTCTTTATTTTTAAAAAGATTTTATTTATTTTTAGAGAGAAAGAGAGAACAAGGGGGAGGGGTGGAGGGAGAGGGAGAGAGAACATCTCAAGCAGACTCTGCACTGAGCATGGAGCCCGCCATGGGTATCAGTCTCACAACCCTGAGATCATGACTTGAGCTGAAATCAGAAGTTGGATTCTTAACCCACTGAGATACTCAGGTGCCCCCAACATGGTGTTATTTAGAACAGGGAAAGATTAGACATAGCCTAGATGTTCAGTGAAATGGAAAGAGTAAATAAATTTGGTTCAGCCCTACAAATGAAGGAATAGGCCTTAAAGTTTTGAAAAAAATTTTAATAACATCCTCAAAATATTGCAAATAGAAAAGATGCAAAGTGTCATCCATGTTATAACACTAATTTTGCTTAAAAGCTATGTGTGCACATTCACATGCTTACACTGTATTACTTACAAATATAGGAACAAATATACAACACATTAAGAGGATTATTTCTGGATAACTCAGTATCCTGGCATTGCAGTCTCGATACGATTTTCAGTATCTTTCTTTTTTTAATTTATTTTAGAGAGCAAGAGAGAGTGCGCTTGTGAGTGGGGGGTGGGAGAGGGAGAGAATCTTCAAGCAGACTCCTTGCTGAGTGCAGAGCCCCACGTGGGTTTCAATCTCACGACCATGAGATCATGACCTGAGCTGAAACCAAGAGTCAGATGCTTAACTGACTGGGCCAAGTCGGTGCCCCGATTTTCAGTATCTTCTTGATGATCACCTTCATTTTAAAAATTTTCTATGATTAGCATGTATTTTTTTATTTAAAGGGCACTTTGAAAAATTAAAATCTTTTATGCTTACAACATCTTAAAGAAATACTTAGCATCCTATTGTACAGTACCCCCCCACACACACAATCACTCTGTGCACTGTTACCAAATAAAGCATGCGGAGCTATAAAACATCTCATCCATAAAAATGAAGACAAAAATACAAATATATGCACTCATACCCAAATTTTGTTGTAAAAACTAGGGCTTCCAGAAGGAGAAGAGTCCCGTGGTCAAGTAAGTTAAAGAAACATTAAAGCCACATTTCATATCTTCCTCCTAGAGATCTGTAATTAATATTACTATATGAAAGTGTCAGAATGATCCAGCAGTAAGGAATATTGTTTCACTGTTTGGCTTATACTTTCTTTTTCTCCCTCCCTTCTCCTCACGAGATATCTAAATATGGCCTAGTCTCCCAAAGAACGTAGTTTAGAACATGATAAGCTCAGGAACTTCCGAGACTCCTTTCTCTCATCTCTAACGTTTTTTGGTTCTGTGGCATTGGCTTGGTGTAACATCAGTGACAGCAAGTGTGAGGGCTGTCCTAACTCTCCTGTCTTCCCAAGGCAGGAAGTCACACCTGTCACTTCATTGTCCCCAACACCCCCACCCCGGCAGGAGGGTTTACCTGCACATTATCACTCCTGCCCATCAGCATATCAGAAGGAAAGGACCAAAAAAATACTTGGAAACATATTGCATTGTGTTCCTGATGGGACATAAATTATTAGCATATAATTTTTGTATTGTCTAGTGTTTCCATTTCCTTTAGAAGAGGGATCTCATCTTTGTTTGTTTGCTCAGTTTTTCCCTCTCCTTTGCCTTCCAAGGAAGTCTGTCATATTTAGAGGTCCTCTTTGAGCTTCGGAGTTACAGGTTTGGAAGAAAGGGGGGAAAAGAAGGAAATAACAGGCAAGCTGTAGGGAGGAAATTTGGAAGAAAAATACAAGGGGGAAGGATAACAATATTTGAGAGGAGTGGAAGGAAGAGAGAAGTGGAATTTTAAGAATTGTTCTTTTGAATGTGTGTTATCTTTGTGGTCTTGAAGAAATGATAAATGTGTGAGGAAGGAAACAAGGAAGAGAGGAAGGGAGGGAAGCGGAGGGTTACCTAGAAAATTCTGTTTTGGTTGCTAGACTGAAGTTCTGGGACCACAACACAGCTCTTTGATGGGCTGTGGGAGACACCTTGTGTAGTATAACAGGTTTCCATGTGCATTCCCTAAAGCCCGGCCACTGGTAAAGGAAAAGATTTTATGGGCTTGGGAAAAAACTGAGAGAAAAGAATGGCAGCCTTGAAATGAATATCTTAGTCTCTCAGGTAACTGCATCCTAATCAGAAAATGGGGTTTAGGAGACTCTGAATGATCCTGTACACTGAAGACGGTTTTCTGTTCTGAAAGGAAATGTAACCAGAAAGCTGAGCCTGCCAAAGGACAAACTAATGAAGAGGGGAAAAAGCAGAACAAAGCCAAGGCTGAACAGAGGAAATGCAGCAAATGGGAATCCAGATAGCTCACCAGACGGGAGAAGTTCAATGGCACAGTTTGAAAAGGAATGCAGATGATAATACTCAGAGCATCAAAGAAGGAAAATATTGACAAAACTCAGTGCTAGAAAGGATGCCAATGGATTGGCACTTTTATAAACTGACGTGGTAGAGGGACTGTGAATAGGTAAAACTTTCTGAAGGGCAGTCTGGCAATATGTACCAGAATCTAAAATTGTAAATGTGTATACTCTTGGCATGGCAGTTTTCTTTGTAGGAATTCATTCTGAGGACATAGGTAAATGAGTACATAAAGATGTATGGATTTCTTTTAACTTATTTTTATGTAATAGCAAAACAAACTTTGAATAATTTAATTATCCATGAGTATGTGGCTTGCTTTAATACATTAAGTGGAATACAGTGGAATACTTTGCACCACAGAGCTCTTATAAGTATAGGCTTTGGAGTCAGTCTGAGTTCAAATCTGACCCTACCACCAACTACTTGCATGACGTTGATCACATTATTTAGTATCTCTTTGCTTATGTTTCCTAAGCTACAAAATGTTTTAAAATCTCTAAAATAGCTTCAAAATCTATAAAATCTATTCAGAAAGTTGTCCCAAAGATTAAATGAATTAATTACATTGGAAGTCCATGCACATAGTAAGTCCTCAGTAAGTGTTAGTATCATTATGCAAACATTTTCAATGATGAGATCTCATTAACATGGAAAATGATCATGTTGGGCAAAAGTTACAGACTAGCAAGTAATATAGGTTTATATGGAATAATGTATGTGTGAATGTATGCATAGAAAGAATTCTGAAAAGATGTTTACTATAACTTTAATTTTAATAATTAGACATTTCTGATAGTGCTATTCCAGATTATTTTATTTTCTTTTTCTTATTTTCTGCTTCGATATTTTTATTAACATAAAACATAACTCCTGAAATGCTGAGTTAGGAAATTTAGATCAGCTTTTCTGCTGGGAAAATCAAAACTCCAGATGGAATATAAAAATTACAGTTTTGGGGCACCTGGGTGGCTCAGTCGTTAAGCGTCTGCCTTCGGCTCGGGTCATGATCCCAGGGTCCTAGAATTGAGCCCCACATTGGGCTCCCTGCTCAGCAGGAAGCCTGCTTCTCCCTCTCCCACTCCCCCTGCTTATGTTCCCTCTCTCACTGTGTCTCTCTCTGTCAAATAAATAAATAAAATCTTTTTTAAAAATTACAATTTTAAAGCACTAAAGTGCCAACTAGATAGGGAAGAATTACCAAGGCAAAAGAGGTAAGTTACTCACTCAAAGTAACTTTTACTCTGAGGGCCTTTGCTGATCCAATAAGAAACAGATGCTAACTGAGCTAGAGTTGTGATGGCCTCATGTGACAGGGGGAATAGAAGTTAAAGCCAAGGATTTGCAGCTCGGGATGTGAGTTTGATGCTCATTCTTCCATGTACCTATTAAGCTGGTATCCCGATTGGCTTCATCCTCAAAGTAAGGGTGAACCAAAAGTAATTCCTTCTTTATTCAGTTTCTTCTCATTTCCCCACCTTTCCCTCCCTACTCCTCCTCCCCTTCTCCTCCTCCTCCCTCCTTCTCTGCCCCCTTCTCCTCCTCCTTCTTCTTCTTTTCTCTCTTTGTCTCTCTCTCTCTCTGTGTTTCTCTTCCTCTCTCTCAGCCTTGCAGTCTGAGTTAACATCACCTGGGTGGTCTCTCTCTCAGCCTTGCAGTCTGAGTTAACATCACCTGGGTGGTCCAAAACAGCTTTCAGCCCTGAACTTGGATTAAGGTGATTCCAGACAGGTGATGTGCAAAGCAAACAAAAATCCTTTTTGAAGGAATGTAACTTCATCTTAGTTAGCTTTGAATTTTTTCTAAAACATCTTATTTTTAAGCACAGTGGCCAGCATGTACTCAAGGATAACCAAACATACAAGGAAATAAGACACCTTGAGCAAGAACCAGTTCAAAGACATAACAAACAGATTTTAAAAGATTAGAATTGTCAAACACACTGTAAAACTCTCATTAAAGTCAGTTTGATCAGCAAAAAACAGGAAAGTATAAAAAATGATATAGCAGATATTTAAAAGAGCCAAATAGAATTTCTAGAACTAAAAATGATATTATTTAAATTAAGAATTCAATAAATGGGATTTTAGCACATTAGACTAGACTAAAGAGAGAATTTGTAAATTGGAAAATAGATCAAAAGAAATTAACTATAGCACAGAAAGACTAAAAGACTAATAATCAAAGAGAAGAAAAATACAGGAGAGGAGTAGACACAAGTGATAGAGTAAGAAGACTTAAAATAAGTTTAAAAAGAGTTCTAGAAGAAGAGGGAGAGAATAGAATAGAGGCAGATTTAAGGAGATGATTGCTGATAATTTTCTAGAACTGAAACCACAGATTGAAGGAACCCATCATATGCCAAACTGTATAAACAGAAAGAAATCCACCCTTGCATAATGAAACAACAGAAAACCAAACCAAAGAAATAATCACAAAACAGATAGAGAAAATAGATAACCAAAGAAACAGCTATTAGAGTGACAGCCAACTTCTCCACAATCACATGGAAGCTAGTGACCAGTAAAATGATGAGGTCAATCTGTCAAAAGAACAAAATTCTACCAACAAAAAAATGCTCTGCCCACCCAAGATAGTCTTCAAGAATAAGAAGAAATAAAATATACAAACATAAAATCTAGGATCAAAACAAAAAGATGGAGCAATTTTGCCACTAGTAGACTCACACCAAAGAAAATTCTAAAGAATGTACTTTAGGCAGGAAGATACTGATCCCAGATAGAAAGTATAAGATGAAGAAAGAGCAAATAAAGTGGAAAATATGTAGGTAAACCTAAATGAACTTTGATTGTATAAACAGTGATATTATTTTGTGGGGGTTTTTAGAATACAACTTTAAAATGCAATTGCGTGTGTGTGTGTGTGTATATGCACACATAATAACGAACAACAGGAGATTTATAAACATTCTCCTCTTGGGCTCTGGAACAGTATGGTGAGAATGTCACCTGTAAGTGTGGGAAGAATAGTCACAGGAAAGTTATCTGAGGGACACTTTGAGCCACAGCAGTGTGAAGCAGTATATTTTGAGAAAGGTACCAGATTGTGGTCAAGGAAGGTATAGTGGACCTCACCTTTTTTGCCTGTAATCACCCTTCCTCTCGTCTTGGAGCCACACACCCCTTTCCTTTGGAGGAACTTATCTTCCACTCCATCTGTATCCTTTTATTGGTACCTTCCATTGTAATACCCAATAGCATGGAAATGGGCACAGTACCTGCGTATGTGGGTTACTGAGTGTGTAGTCTGTTTGGGCTGCTGTAATACAGACTGAGGGACTTACAAACAATAAAAATGTATATCGTATAGTTCTGCAGGATGGAAATCTGAGATCAGGGTGCCAGCATGATCAAGAGCCCTCTCCCAGACCAAAGACTTGTGTCCTCACATGGTGGAAGGAGGTAGGGAACTCTCTGAATCCTCTTTGCTAAGGCACCAGTCCCATTCATGAGGGCTCCTCCCTCATGATCCAGTCCCCTCCCAAAGTCCCCACCTACTAATACCATCACTTTGGGGGGTTAGGCTTTTAATATGTGAACTGGAGAGAGAGAGACTCAAACATGTAGACTGTGGCACTTAGACCAGGTCAACCAGAATCCTTCTCTAGGAGAGAGTGTGGGTGTGTGTGTGTGTGTCTGTGCTGTAGACAGACATCAACCCCTCTGTGATGACAGGCTGCACATTGTGAGAGTGGCCGATGGCCAGTTTCCAACCACATGCAGGAAGCTGGCCTCAGAAAATGAACTGGACACCAGAGAAGATTAGGGAGGAGATTGGAGAAGAGAAAACCTGGAATTATTCAGGTCCTTTGTTCCATTAGTCCCGGGTGTGGGGGTGGGGTGGGGCGGTCAGCTCCTTCCTTTCTTTACCCTTCCTTTCCGAAGATTCACCTTTTTGTCTCAGCCAGTTCAATTCCTAGTTGTTCTGCCAAATACAGAGGGGGGCCTTGGGGCAAGCAGGAGGACCGTGTTTGGGAGCATGGTTGTGCTATTATAACAAAGCTGCGTAAATAGCAGAAGCCAGGGAACAGAGGCAGGTGCTACTCTGGATCAGGAAGGGGACAAGCTATTGCACAACTGGCCGGAGTTGGTGGGGCCCACTGCTGGGTCATTGGGTTGTTTTGTTGTTGTTTGGTGGACTTGGGGCAGGGATGGGATGCCACCTAACGTTTCAGGAGCAGAAGAGCAGCCTACGGGAGCCAGTGGATGTCACCCAGAACCCTCAGTGCGGAAGCCACAGTTATCTGTGGCTAAGTTAGGGAGAAACCAGAGATCTGAATTTTAAAAGCAAAGGTTTTCTGAGATGATACCTGGAAAACCATAAATAAGTTGAGAGAACAGCTTACGTTAGCGAGAAAGCACTTCTTCTTACCCGTGAATTGTGAGTGACTAAAATCTTGTTAGATAGCCATGTTCGCTCACTTCTTAGAGGTTAACATTAGCATTAGTTTTTGCTCTAGTTGTTAGGAAGAGCTGGTGTGTGCAGACAGCGTCGCACTCGTTGGGGGTAAGGGCGAGCTCATGGTCACGTTGGCCCCATGTTCCCTTGGTGGCAGCTAATCACTCTGTAGACGAAGGGCCCCTGTTGGGGTTGGATAGAGACTTTGCACCGATTGCTGAGACACAGTATTTTCATGTCTTGGCTTTGTTGCTTCATTGTTTCTTCCCTCATCACATGCCCTCTGCCTCCCCCTGCCAGTTTTGGGTGGTATTATTCTGTAGCTTTCGAGAACGAAGACATCCCACCTTCCCAACAGTATTTCCTTGTAACACACGCTGCTCCCACACATGTTGTCAAACACAGGTCCTAGTGCAGGTGACTCTCAGTAAGACGTAGGAACCCCAGCTCCCTGGTGTTCGGAGAATTCAAGTCCAGGTCAGAAGCTACAGTGGAGGGCCGGCTGGGAAGCAGGCTGCATGCTGGCCTCAGGAAGAGAGGCTGCACTTTGTGCCTCACGGCTCAGATTTTCCAGCACGGGAGCAGGGACCAGCGCAGGCGCGGCTCACCAGTGGGCTGGGAGTGCCCGAAATCCGGCCTGGCTGGGTGCCGTCCCCCGGGTTGGCCTCCCAGGTGGAACAGAGGTGGCAGGCCGCTGTTCCTTCTTGTTCAGCTGGATTGCAACGGCTGGGTGGCCTCGGCTGGGTTGAAAAGTCGTTCTACCGGAGGTTCCAAAATTTGAGGTTCCCCCCTTTCTCTCTTTTTTCTTACTGTAAAAAAATAAAAAATGTGTTGTTGGAGGCCTGAATATTTCTTTTTGGGGTTTTGTTTTGTTTTTTTAAATCTTTCAAGTGGTTGGCTTTAAGCAAGTGGACAATGATCTAAACAAGTCTCATAGCTGAGATCTCCTCCCCACTCCTTGCCCCATTTTATCAATTTCTTAAGCTCTCCCTACCTTCCTGCCCACGGCTCTGTCACTCTGGGTTTGAAGCCCCGTGGAACCGAGTTTAAAATGCCTGCCCTCGATGTCTGCCTTCTCAGAACCGTCTGACTCACAGATCCACAGCCGCCCAGAGGAGCTGTCTCACGAGCGTTTACTGAGCACCTGCTAGATGCCAGGCACGGGGGCAGCTACTGGAGACATCATCCTGGGAGAGGCAGCCTCGCTGCTTCAGCAGTTTTGTTCTGAAACAGCTGTAGCAGGCTTCACAAGAGGTTTGGGAAAATTCTGCCTTGAGCGCGGGAGTCACTTAAGGTTCTAGAAGGATGTGCAAGGCCCAAATACAAATATGACTGTGCTTGACCAGTTTAGGGTGAATGACACAGGAGTAGAGGCCAAGGAGGTTTGAGACCTGAGACTCTTTCTGATTCCGGGTCTACCCTTTTCTCCATCCCTTTGGCCTCAGGGATGAATGGTTCCCAAATAGAAAACAAGGCAGACAGAGCCTTAGGGTTATTACTCATCCGAAAAGCCAACTCACGTTTCCTCGCCACTTTATCCTCCTGGTTTTTCTTTCCCATTGAAGCAAAGCCCTGTCGGGTAGATCTGAAGGCCAGATTGGGTCTCAGAGCCGGGTGATGCTCCAGGCTTCCTAGAAACTGGACCTGTCACTCCTGCGTACTGTCCTGTCTGGTTTCTTACAGAAGATTATGCGCTGACGCTTTTGCTTCTCTGCAGAAGGTACTTGGCTTCTAACTCCTGAGTAGCTGCTTTGGGGTGATTCAGGATAGGTCGAAGAGGGGAGATTCCACCGGAGGGCAGGCCGAGCCGCTGTGGGTACTGAAGAGCCAGAGAAAGGCGACTGCAGGCAGAAGAAAGGGGTCCGGGGGACGTGTGGGGCTGTGTTTCAGCGCAGGGGGCTTGGGCTCTGAAGGAACAGCATGGGGAGTCTGGCCAGACCCCGCAAGCTTGGTCTGAGAACCCGAACCATAGGGAAAGGGAATCTGCTCTCCTTCAGCCAGGCCCTGTATATACTTTATGCTACTTAATCCTCACAGAAACCCTCGTAATGGAGCACTGCATGGAACTGAAGCCAAGGAGATTAAGTCCCAAGTTCACGAGACCACACAGAAGATGCTAGCCTCAGATGCAAACAGGCCTGCTGATCCCAAAGCTTGTGCTCTCCACCACCCCGGGCCCTCTCAGTGGGGAAGGGCCCCTGCTCACGGGCCATGCAGTACAATACCAGTGGTGGTGTCCTAGGACGCAGAGGACAAAAGCTGGATGCCCTGCAGCCTTTCCGTCATTCAGGGGCTGCTCCCTGGCTGCCAGTTCGTATTGACTCATCTCCTGGTGTTTTGTGGGCAATTGATGTAGCCAGCCCATTCATTCCCCTTGCCCTGGACCACCACAGGACCACACAGATGCATAGGAGACGTGAAAAGCGTGTTTCTAGATTGAAGTTCATTGCTACAGTTTAATTCAATCTCAAAATACAGGATTCTGTTCTCCAGCCCCGTGCCCCCCCATCCCCCTCCCCCCCCCCAGCTCTCCCTGTGAGTGCTCGAGGTCCACAGCTCTGGCCAGCTCTGAGCAAAGGTTCACAGAAGACGCCAGCCACCCTGAGGGGGGTGGGGCATCGCACCTGGGGACAGAGTCTGTGACCTCTGGCCCAGCCATGACGTCAACCAGACCTCTAGGCTGTCAAGACCAGCTCCTGGGACCGAGCCATGACAAGCCTCCTGCAAGACCCCAGGACACCACTTCCTTCTGGCATTATTTCTGCAACAAAGAGCAGGGGGACAGGGGAGAGGGGCAAGGCAGCCCTCGGGGCTGGAAGGCTCAGGAAAGGAGTGGAGAGCCGGCTCAGGTACCATGCAAGGCTTTGGAGAAAAGAAACAGAGCTGGGTGCTTATTTCCACCATGTAGATGTGGCAGTATGGTTGATGCCTCCGTTGGGCTGGTTTGCTTTTTAAAAATAGAACCGTTCCCCTGCTAATAAGCTGGCAGAGCTCATGACATAGTTCCGCCAACACTTTGCTGCGTGTTCTTCAACTGTTGCTCCTTCATGTCCTCGCGCCTCTCCACTCCACATAGATTCTGCCTGCTCACTCCTCTCTCTCCCACCTCCTGATCTCCCGTGCTGTTTGGGTCCTTCCAATAGTCTCAGCACATTTATTAAGTTCCAGCCGTGTGCCTGGGATGTGCACATAGCTCTTAATCTTCCCGGCACCTTGGGTGTACATCTCCAGTTTCCAAATGAGATCACAAGCCCAGAGAGGTTCAGTCACTTGCTCCATGTTGCACAGCTTCTCAGAAGCGGCGGACCTGGGCTTTGAGCTTCTGTCTGTCCGATGCCAGAGGCTGGGCTCCTGGCACTACCTGCCCACACCGTACTGCTCTGGGAGGTAAGAGGCAGCTCCTCACATCCCACTTCAGTATTTGTGATGTCGGTAGAAGGATGAGTGAGCCCTGCATTCAGCCGCCGCTCCCGGGAGGCAGGACCACACCACCTAGGGCTCTGGGTGTCTGCTGTCGGCAGAAGCTCCCCCAGGGTTGCATGCTGCTCTGAGAAGGCCATCAAGGAGCCCTCACCCTGCTCCCCAGGGAGGTAGCTGCTTTTTCCAGCTCAGATTTGAGCAGGCCTCCCAAAGAAGGAGTGTGATTGCAAACCTGGCCTCCACCCCTCCCTCTTCCAGCGATTGCAACTGCTGGCTCTGGCTGGAGGTCTAGAATGCAAGATAAGGAAGGAGCTGGGCCAATTTTCTGGTGGCTTCTTGGCACCGAGTTCTCATGTTTTTGCAGCAGCTACAGGCCCTACCTACATCCTTCCTGGAGACTCTAGGGTAGAACACAAGCAAACTCCCCTCTTCCCACTTCCCCAGCCCCTGGCACAGAGGCTGTCTTGATTTGCTATGCTCAGAGCCTCCCTTTGCTGGGTGGGGGCTTCCATATGGCCCCCATTAGTGAAGGGTGGTTTTTGAGGGGCTCCTGGAAATGTGTTGCAGGTGGGCTCCCGGGCGTTTGGCTTCCCTACCGGCCTCTTCAGCTCTGTTTGCTTTGCCTAATTGTGTTTTCTCTGCTGATTTGTCTTGAGTAAAGTTTTTCTTCCCCACTTTGTCCAAGGTCTCCATGGTGCATCTGGTACCCATATGGCTGGGGAGGGGGCAGAAGCAGGGTCGTTAATTGAAGGCTTGGCACGGGGCTGCAAGAAGCAAACTGAGAAGAGAAGCAAGTCCTGGGAGAGCTTGGGGAACGTGGTTGGCCGGAGCCTTTGTACAGGGCGCAGACTCCACAACATCCGTCCTTCCGCTTGGTTTCCTTCCAGAAACAGAGCTGCCAGGAGGCTGAGGGAAGAACTTTGGGGTGATTCTTGTGCTAGATGGTAACCCCTGCTTCAATGTACGCTCCAGGGGGGCCCACCTCTCTTTCAGGGGAGCCCATGGCTTCTCAGCAGGTAGCCAGGGTGCCAGGAAGCCCTGCCTGCGAGGAAGGGGGGCAAGGCAGGGGCTGGAAAGGATACCTGGGTCTCCATTCTCGCCTTCCTCTAGTTAGGAATCGGGTCTCTCATTCTGCAGCAGGAATTTTGGCGCCGGACTCTGGGCTGCTCCCAGGACGCTGAATAGAAGTAAAGGTGAAGCAGCAGCACTTGGAATGCCCATTTCTGGCGGGGGGCCCAGGTTCCGCCCAGCTGGGGCGGGGCTGCTCTGTGCCCATTCATCTGCCTGTCTGTCAGTCCCTCTGACTCTGAGAGACCAAGAAGAGCATACGCTCCAGGATCACCAAGTTTGGGTTTCCAGTTGCGGTCCCTATTCCATGCATGTCATTCAGTGAATGTCTATTCATTTTGGAGCCTCGATTTCTCCGTCTGGAAAATGGGACCAATTACACTGTTCCAAACAATAAATGAAATGATTCAAAACACGTCAGCTCTGCACCTCTTTAATGACTGTACACATACTCCTCCCGTTTTACGGAGGAGGAAACAGGCAGAGACAAGCCAAGTGACTTGTCCACGGTCTCACAGCCAGGCAGGGAGCGGGGGCCCGGAGCCGGTGCACCTGGGCGGGGCCATGGCTGCTGGGCACACGCCCAACACCAGCCCCTTCTCTTGCAGGCCTGCTGGAGCTGCTCAGGCCACCCGGAAGGACAGCGACATGGGGCCAGCAGACGGAGTACAGGAATGAGACATGAGGAGAGGAGGCTGGGTCAGGAGGACATGCCAGGCGGGGAACCCGCAGGGTGCAGGAAGGGATGCAGGAACTGGGGTCAGCCAGCCCTGTTCCAGCAACTCCCCACCCCAGGCCACAGCTTCCCCAAGCTGGGTGTTCTTGAAATCCACACAGGCTGTCTGTGGCTCTGAGGATTCTGACCACAGGTCAGCCCTGGTGGCCTGCTGCTGCGTCTCTAAACATCTCCCGACTTACGGAGTGCTCTCCCCCAGCCCCTGGGCGCTTGCAAGTGGGACCAACGTGCTCCCGGGACCAGGCTGCCTCCCCGTGTCTCCTGCAAGAGAGGCCGGTCTGTGGTCTGGGTCCTGCCTGCGCCCCTCCCCGCCCCCACCTGCCTGCTGTCATTACTGTGATGTCATTGCTCCCAGCACAGACCAGGGATCCCTCACAGAAAGAGGTGGCCTGGGTGCTTGCTGGCCACACCCCTGGACTTCACCCAACCTGCGAAGGGTGACCTACTTGGGGGTTGTGGATGGCGAAGCTCGTGGGAAGAGAGTGACCTGAGGGAGAAAGGAACATGCGTTCACTGGATGGATTGGAAGGACCCATACTTACCGGTCTGCCCAAGATGACCTACTCCCGAAAGAACAGCCAGGAAAGGAGCAGAGAGCCCCATGGGGAAGCATGCAGGGAGAGAGGCCTCAGGGGGCGAGCTGAGCGGCTGGCCCTGTCTCAGTCCCCGATTCTGTCTGTATTTACACACATCGGATCAGGCTGAGCTCTCTGGGCCTTGAAGGTGTGCTCTCACAGGCCACCTCATGGGTCTCACCCCCCAGAGCAGAGGCATCGGGCTGACAGGAAGGGCTGCGGGGTCAGTCCCAGGGGTGAGCCCTGGCTCGGCAAGCTCAGTTTCCCCTGATGAAAACAGGGATAGCAGTGGTAGTCTCACCAGAAAATATGTCACCTAAGCTCCCGGCACACCGTTTGTATTCAAGAGGAGACAACTCCTTCTTTGTGACATTAGCGAAGAAATTCTTTGGCATCCCCTCGCACTCCTATGGAAGCCTTTTGGAACGTACCTTCTTAGCTTCTAACAACTTACCTTTTTACCTCTTACCTTCTACCCAGGGCCAGTGCCCTCATGATCCTCCTGCTGGATGGCTGCCAGCCAGCCCAGGAGAGCAGGGAGGTCCATGTCCGAACTCAGAAGATCTGCATGAGTGACTTCCAGTGCTTTCTTGTCCAATAACTATGGTAAATGGGCAGTGCAGCAGCCATGACCTGATAAATCCAAGGCATCAAGAGGCAGACCTCTTAGGGGACGGAGGTGCCTGCATAAAGCAGTCAACTTACACCAGCTCAATGCTGGCTGAGAAGATGGAGAACGGGTGGTAGAAATAGACGATGAGTGTTAGTTATGACCTTGAGATCAGCTGGGACAAGGGGACCAGGGCTCGTTCCACTCACTCTCTTGCATTAAGTCCTGGCAGAACTTGCAGCTTTGGATAAAGACTCAGCTGAATTGGAGGGTCCATGAAGGGTATGCAAGGTGCAAGGGATTCCCTTGTGCCTTAGTTCAGATCCTCTCAGAGAGACACTCCTTACTTGACAGACTATTACAGGGAACAGTCTGGACAGGCTTCAGAACAGCTCCACCTGGCAGCAGTGTGACCGTGTCTGCCCCAGGGGGTCCCTGAAGCTGCTGCACGAAAGCCCGTAGAATGTGCTGGGCGCTCACCCTGGGACAGCCTGGAGATGTGGGAGAGTTGGTGGCAAGAGGCCACCGTTGGCCACCTGGAGACAGGAGGTAAAGCGTGTAGGTAAGTACTCACCCATCTCATTGCCTGAGCAGAGAAATCTGAGCTACACCCTTCAGGCTCTTCAGAAGGTACCATGGGATTGGTCCTCTGTTGCCCATAGGGGCAGCCAACTCAGTCCTACATCTTTGCCTTTCCCACTTTTCCTGTTTCACTCCTCAGGTCCTCTCTCTGGATCCCTGGGATCACTTCCCATATAAACTACCTTCAGGTAAGCCTGTGTCTCAGGCACAGCTTTTAGGGGAACTCAAATGAAGACAGACATTCATAAAGTTGAAAGAGGGAGGGAAAGGTGTGAAACAGTCTTTTCACAGAGTGAAGTATCATAAAACCGCCAAGCATGCTGGGTTCCTATTTGGGGTGTGCAGGGATATGTTTAAAGTAAACCCTCCAGCACCTCTGTATTTTCTGCTACAACTTGGAGCACCTCAGCTGTGATCACAAGATATGTGGGTATGGATTTACTCTTGAATGGGCTTCTTCCAGATGGATTTGATGGAAAAAGAAAGGCAAGAAATCATCGTAATGGTAAACCATGGAATGAAGCAGAACAAAGAGGCAGGTGAGGATATAAGGAGATAAATACACACATATGTGTGTGTGTATATATATCTCCTTATATAAAGAACCCCCTTATATATAAATAATCTGCATACATATGCATATATATGTTATCTTAGCATATATTTTGTATCTTTATAAAGAAAGATACAAAGATGGTAAAGTCAATGGATTGATATCAGAGAGATGTGATGTCAGGGTTTGGAACACAAGTATGAGACTGTGTCTGAGTAGAGAGTAGAGATTAAAGATTGTTGGAGGTGAGGAGGTCATGGAAGGTGTGGAATGGTCCACTATTCTACAAGGTTTTTAAGTCACCAAGAATGTGACAGGAGTAGGCATGGAGGGCCAGATGCTAGAGTCATTAATGAGTGAAGGAGAATAGATTGGTAGCCAACAGTCGCAAGTAAGGGTGGCAGGTAGTAAAGTGTGGCATGAATTTTGAAGGATCTGGGGGTTTTGAAGGAGGAGGGAAGAGAGTTGAATTACAAGTACAATGGGACACCTACCCCACCCTCAAGCCCTCTGATATAAGGAGAATGAAGGTGAGACCTGAATAGCCTCCACTTGAGAGGCTGCAGATGAGGTGGCATTTACAGGGGACAGCCAACTTTCCATTTGGGCAAGATATGAAGAGACCTTACAGCAAAAGACAAAGAGCACAGATACAGGCACTTGTTGGTGACCGATCCTGTGTGTCAGGATGCATAGGATGTAAAGGTTGAGAAAATGGACAAGGGTGAGAAACAGAGACAATACTTGCCTTGGAGGATTATTGCCAATTTGAGAGATAAGTTTATGTAAGTGGCCAGTAGAGTATCTGGTGATAATGGTGATGATGATGATCTCAAGTAGAGCAAGATTTAAAGACATATTTCAGGTAAAGTCAGGAGAAGCACAGTCTAGGATTCAAGTGTCCTTGAGTCTCATCCTGGCTCCTCTATGACTAGCTATATGGCCTGAAACAAATCAATCACCTTTCCTCTCTGAGCCATGGTTTCTTCATCTCTAAAATGACAGGGATGGATAACATCAGTGGCTGCCTCTCGGAAGTGGCATAGTGGCCATGCGTAAAATATAGATGATAATTTCCTGAAACACTTTCAAAATGTATATTTTTGTCCCCCCCGCTCCGCCCAAGCCCCCCAGCCTCTCCTTACCATCCCCAAGAAGTCAAATCTCATTCTCAGGTTAAGGGCCCAGAATGTGCATTTTTTAGAAAGTTCTCCAGGTGATTTAATAAATGTGCCCCACCCCCATGCCCAGCCCTCTTTTCTTTCTTTAGGGAACCGCTGTGCCAAGAAGCTGGTCTTTCCTCTCCCAAATGTCATTGCTCAGAAAGTGATAGTGAGAAAGATGTGGTTTGTCAGGCAGAGCTGGGTCAGAGCATTTATCAGAGGGACCAGATGCCCTGAGCTCTGCCCTTGGTGGGCAGATGGCCAAAGAGCAGGCAGAATTATTTTTACAGCTTTATTCTTTGGGCATTTCCGCCACTGAAATGCATAAGAATGAGAACTGAATCAGCAAAGCTCAGTTTTGTTGCTGTTGTTTTTGGGTTTTTGTTGAAGATCAGACCACACTGTGCTGTTGCCCAGCCTAGGCATTGGCTATCCTTGAGCAGGGTGCCCCTCAACCAGTCCTCAGGGGGAAGTGTAGGAAGTAGAGGCACAGTGGTGGGAGTGAACCCAGCACACCGTGCACAGGCCTATGTCAGGCACCCCTCTGGGCCCAGCACCTAGAAATGTACTCAGCACATAGTAGGGATGTGACAAATACTTGTTAAACTGAAATCTAAGGGAAAGTAGCAGTAGACCAAAAGGATAACAATTTAGGGGAATTCATTGGTTTTCAACTGCAGAAGAAAGAATAGCTGCAGAGAATTACAATGTTGTGCTGAGCCAAACTAGCGTCAAAGTTGAAGGACAGAATAAAACCACTGGCATGCAAGGACTTGACCCCCACAGACCCTCTCTGAGCAGATACACTCGACTGTTTCTAGCAAGAAGAAAAGACACCCTGAGAAAGTGATCAAGTCACAGAAAAGTGGTAAGCCAATAAACCTATAAGCTTGGTAGTTAAGTCTAAAAAGTTTTTGATGGCATGATGTGAAAAGGATTTCCCTATGGTGGGTTTGGGATGGAGAAGAAAGTGAAAGCAGGCTAATTTTGGAATTGTATCAAATCAACAGATAACTTTTCAGGGAAAGTTTAGAGATATTGACAAATACCAGAGATTAATAGGAAGATATATGCTTAAATGTGTTTTCAAGTGTAAGGGTAATCACCAGAAAAAGAAATAGAAATAGGGTATATAATATCCAAGCTTCTGGACGAAAAAAGAAATTCAAAAAATTCAAAATCCATTAAAATAGATGGTAGGGGAAAAAAGGGGAAAGCTAACAAAGATATTTTTAAAGTTGGAGACATGGAAAACATTAAATAAGTCTATAGAAATATATCCAGTAATATTAGTTATCACAATATATGTAAATGGGCTAAATTTCTCCTGTTGAAAGGCAGAGACACAACAATTGGGTAAAATAAAATCCGTTGTGGGCCTTGATGTGAAAACATTGGAAAGCTTAGTTTTGAGTATATGCCCAGGAGTAAAATTTCTGAGTCAAAGAGTATGTGCCTATTTGGTTTTACTAGATGTTGCTTCATTGCTCTCCAAATTAATTGTATTAATTTACTTTTAGAGTAATGTTAGAGTTCTCATTGCCAAATATTGATGTTGTTACACTAAAATTTTTGCCAGTATGTCAGGTATAACATTGTTATTGTATTTTGTGTTACCTTGCTCACTAATGAGGGTGAGCATCTTTACTTGTGTTTTTTTGGCTATTCCAGTTTATAATGTGAATGGCTTGTTCCTGTCATCTGTCCACCCATTTGTACACTTTGGCTTGTTCTTACTGATTTGTAGGATTTCTTTATAAATTTGGAAAGTAACCTTTTGTCAGCCATATTCATTGCAATATCTTGTCTTTGATTTGTCTTTTCATTTTGTTTGTGGTGTTTTTTGTACTAGACTAGCTTAAAATGTAATGCAACCAAATTTTATAGATACTTCCTGTGACTTGTTTAAGAAATTCTTTCATATTTGAAAGTCATAACCAGGTTCTTCTCAGCCCAAATGCTACTTCCTTAGGAGAGTCTTCTCCAATCCCTCAAAACAGATCATGTCTCATTGTTATATGCTCTTGTGATACTGTTTTTTCTCTTTTGTTGCACTTATCCCAATGGTAATTATACATTTATTTGTGCAATTGACAAAAAGTCTGACTCCACCATTACAAGATAAGCTCCAGGAGGTCTAGACAGACCATGTCTTATATTCACTCTTTCATTGTAGTATCTCCAGGGCATAACATAGTTCCAGTCATGTGACAGCTAACACTTACTAAGTTCTTATTTTATGCAAGCATTATTCTAGGAATTCACATGTACTCATTTAATAGTTATGACAGACACATAAGAGAGGCACTATATTGTCCACATTTTAATGATACAGAAACTGGGGCACAGAGAGGCTAAGTGGCATATTCACTGTCACACAGCTAGTCAATACCAGAGCCAGGATTCACACTCAGGTGGTCTGGCTCCATACCCTTTGCTCTCAACTCTTAACGTATGTTCCTCCAAGGGCAGGAACTCAACAAATGTTTACCAGATGAAATGAGTAAAAAAAAAAAAAAAATCCACGATTTTAGCATAGTTCTCTCAGAAATAGAAATACCATTTTTTTTAAAAAAGAAAACCGGTGTATTTGAAAAAGAAACTGCAAGCTGTATAAGTTATTTTTAACAGAATTACATATATTCTTTCATATACTTATAGAGCAGGAACAAAAATGTACTATCTACTATGATTCAAAGGAAATCTCAATAAATATTAAGTAGCTGAATGTATTTAAATACATTTTCTAGCCAAATGCACTAATACTGTAAATTAACTACAGAAGAAGGGCAAAAAACCACTTTTTGTTGGTGGTGGTATTCTTCTAAGTATAATTTACGTAGTCAAATGCACAAGTATTCAGTGTGCAGCTCATAGAATTTTGAGGTACACACGTAAGTAGTCATCATTCAGCTGAAGATCTAGAACATTTCGATCACTCCAAAAAGATTCTTCCTGCCCCTTTCCAGTCATTCCCCCATCCAGAGATAATCACTGTTCTTGAACTTTATGTAAATAGCATCATGCAGCAGAAATTCTTTTGTATCTGGCTTCTTCCACTCAGCATAATATTTTCGAGATGCATTCCTGATTGTTGTGTGTAGCAACAGTTCATTTCTTATTTATTTATTCATTTCTTTTTTTTAAAGATTTTATTTACTTATTGAGAGAGAGAGAGAGCATGAGTTGGGGAAGGGGCAGAGGGAGAGGGAGAGAGAGAATCTCAAGCAGACTCCATGCTGAGTGCTGAGCCCAACGCAGGGCTCAATCCTGTGACCGTGAAATCATGACCTGAGCTGAAATCAAGAGTCAGATGCTTAACCGACTGAGTCACCCAGGTGCCCCTGTTTATTCATTTCTTAAGTAGTATCTCTCTGTGCGGTTATATTACTACTTGGTGATCCAGATTTCAGTTTGGGGTTATTGTACATAAAGCTAATAGAAACATTTTTGTACAAGGATTTTTCTGAACATATGCATTCTGGGTACATACCTAGTAACAGAAGCTCTAGTTTGTAGGGTGGGAATCTGTTTAATTTTATTAGAACTGCCAAAAACTACCATTCTTTTCTGAAGTGGTTGTACCACTTTATGCTTTCATTAGCAACGTTCGAGAGTTTTTGCTCTACTTACTCACCTTACTCACCAACATTTGATATTTTAACATCTTTTCAATGTCAGCCCTTTGGTGGATGTCAAGTGGTATTTCACTGTAGTTTTACTTTGCATTTCCCTGATGACTGCTAATGTTGACTACCTTTTCACTTTTTTTTTTTTTTTTGGCCACTCACATGTCTTCTTGATGAGTTGACTGTTCAAATTTTTATTCATTTTATAATGAGCTGTCTTTTCAGTATTGATTTGTAGGAGTTCTTTATGTCTTCTATATACAATTACCAGGACATTTTAGCACAGACTTTTAAATAACTCCTAGGTTAAAGAGAAAATCTTCCTGAAATGACCAATAACTCAGGAATAAATGAGAATGTGAACACAGTAGTAGACAAAAAGTTTGTAGGATGCGTGCAAAATGACACTCACAGGACATTTTATAGCTTGCAATATCCTAATTAGATAATGAGACAGGGTTTTTTTTAAGGATTTTATTTTGGGGCACCTCAGTGCTCGGTTGGTTAGGTGTCTGACTTTTCATTTCTGCTCAAGTCATGATGTCAGGGTTGTGAGATCGAGCCCCGTGCTGGGCTCTGCACTGGGCATGGAGCTGCTTAAGATTCTCTCTCTCTCTCCCTCTGTCCCCACCTCATGCATGAGCTCTCTCTATTAAAAAAAAATGTTATTTTTAAGTAATCTCTACACTAACATGGGGCTCAAATTCACAACTCTGACATCAAGAGTCACATGCTCCACCAACTGAGCCTGCCAGGCACCCCTTAAAAAAAAATTTAAAGATTTTTTAAAAATAAACTGAACTTAGGAATCAAGAAGCTAGATAACAAATTATAAGGTAATTCCCCAAAAAGTAGAAGGAAAGAATAAATAAACATGAGAAAATGCGGGGTTAATGGAGTAAATGCAAAAAAGAAAAATGATCAAGGCTTTGATCAAGGCCAGTTATGAACAAGGAGGAATTTAATGAAACATTAGAAATAAGAAAGGATGTATATTCTTTTTTTTAAATTTTTTATTGTTATGTTAATCACTATACATTACATCATTAGTTTTTGATGTAGTGTTCCATGATTCATTGTTTGTGTACAACACCCAGTGCTCCATGCAGAACGTGCCCTCTTTAATACCCATCACCAGGCTAACCCATCCCCCCAGCCCCTCCCCTCTAGAACCCTCAGTTTGTTTTTCAGAGTCCATCGTCTCTCACGGTTCGTCTCCCCCTCCGATTTCCCCCCCTCATTCTTCCCCTCCTGCTATCTTCTTCTTCTTTTTTTTTTCTTAACATATATTGCATTATTTGTTTCAGAGGTACAGATCTGTGGTTCAACAGTCTTGCACAATTCACAGCACTCACCATAGCACATACCCTCCCAATGTCCATCACCCAGCCACCCCCTCCCTCCCACCCCACCCCCCACTACAGCAACCCTCAGTTTGTTTAAGGATGTATATTCTTTTAGGAGATTTAAAGCATAAAAACACACCATGCTGAACTTTTTAAAATAAATTTGCAAATGTGGATTTTAAAATGAGTGATTTCCTGGTAAATATAAATTCTAAAATTGACTAAAGAAAGATAATTACAGAAACATGTAAAAGTTAAGCCAAGTTAGTCATAAAGCTCAGATCACCAAGAAACAGATAATTGTGGGGTTATATCACTTCTTTCAGAGCACAGAATAAACTTGGAAGCTTCTCATCTCATCTATGAGGCTTGCGTAACCGTATAACAAGACTAAACAAAGATATCGGGGGAGGGGGGAAAGAAAATATAGATCAATCACATTTATGAACAAAGACACCAAAATCCTAAATAAAACATTAGTAAATTAAATCCATTTGTGTACTAAAAGAATAATACATCTTAACTAAGTAGGGCTTATCCTTGGAATGCCAGGATATTTCAACATGAGGAAATCTATTAATGTAGTTCATTTGATCAGGAATTAAGAGAGAAAAGCATAATGTCATCTTGATAGATTCCGAAAAAAACATTTTAATGAGTTCTACGAAGTCCCATTTATGATGTAATGAACCACTTAACAAAATAGAATTAAAATAAAACAGCCTTACTTTAACAAAGGAAAGAAACCCCTCTACAAACCTCATATTCAATGGTGAATCACTAGTTTGAAATCAGAAACAAAGATAAACACTACTATTATTCAACATCCTAGCTAATGGAATAAAATAGTATAAAATAACAAAACGTATCAATATTGAAAAAGGAGAGACAAAGCTGTTTTTACTTGCAGACCATATAGTTGTCTGTTTGGAAAATCCTTCCAAATCAGCTGAAACATGATCTGAACTAATAAGAGAATTTCAGTAAGTTGGCCAAATACTACACCCCATTAAGAAGCGATTGCAAAACGTCATGAGAAAAAAAAAGATGACATTTTTAGAACTCTAAGCTACCCAGAATAAACTGAAAAATGTGTAAGAACGACACAGGGGGAAAAGAAAACAAATGGAAACAATTTCCCACAAATTGAAGGAAACATTATGAGCTGTAGGAATTATGAAGGGGCCTGTCTGGATGAGCCGGGCCCACACTGTAACATTTGACCAATGACTTCCCATCAAGACCACACCTTTACTCTCTCTCATACAGGAGTTCCCAAAATTTAAATTCACAATTCCATGCACCTGTCAAAATTAGATGTTATGGGGCGCCTGGGTGGCTCAGATGTTAAGCGTCTGCCTTCAGCTCAGGTCATGATCCCAGGGTCCTGGGATCGAGCCCCACATCGGGTCCCTGCTCAGCGGGGCGTCTGCTTCTCCCTCTCCCATTCCCCCCACTTGTGCTCTCTCTCTTGCTGTGTCTCTCTCTGTCAAATAAATAAATAAAATCTTAAAAAAAAATTAGATATTATTTTAGCTCCTTACCCTGATGACCCCAAGCCGTTTATTTGTTTTTCAATTTGAGGTGTAGGTTTTGCACAACCGAAAGCTCACCCTCAGAATGACCACTGGCATGTATGCACGGCTCAGTTCAAGCAAGTCATACAGCTGCTGGGGTTTCTAGAAAGAAAGAAAGTGGGTTGGAGGGATGAAGAAGCTCTTGGCTGGTCTTCGGGCAGCAGGGAAAGACTGAGATCTGGTCATGGAACCATGGAGTTAATATTATCAAAGCATACAGGGGGTGGGGGTTAGAGGAATGTCCATTCTCTGGTTATGCTGAGATGTTTGCTCAATATCTTTGGAGGACTGAGTTGCTGTGCCATTTTCCTGGTTTCAGAGGCAGGCTGACATCAACAGAGGCAGCTCTCAAGCTCTCACGAGTTTATATGTGTGTGCCCCATATTTGAAACTGGCTTGCAGACCCATCGAGGCATAATCCTCGCATCCTGGCTGGGATCTCCAAGTCGTTGGGACCTACATTGAGAGTCAGTTTTCACAAGGGCTTTGAAGCTTAAGGGGGACACAGTGAAAAAGCCTTAGATGGTCAACGTTCTTGGAATCCTGATAAAACATTTTAACACCTTAGTTGCTCCCAGTCCCAGGAGCGCAGTCTAGGCCAATGAGTCTAGAAATAAGGTCCCATCAGGAACACTTAGAGCTACACTGGGAATTTGCCTCTTTTGCCTATGACCTTTGTCTGCATGGACAATGGAGACTGTGGGGCTAGGTGATTTCCAGCTGGGGACAGGAGTCCGGGACAGCACTGGCTGATCATTACCCTTCTCTCAACGCTCTTGCTGTGTGTGAGAGCAAAACAGGCAACCTACTCCAGGCCCATTTTGGTGTTTGGCAGATGACAGAGGTATTAGCGGAAGCAGGGGAGGGAGTTTGCTGGGTTTAGGGCAGGACTGTCCTCTTCGACTGAACTTGAGGGAAGCTGGCCAGCTCCAGGAGGTGGGCTGTTCATTTTCCTCCTTTACAACAAGGAACTGAGTTTTTGTGTTCTCTTCTGGAAATCCCACTTCTCCCTACCTGGTGAGGCGTAGCCAACGGACCTGCCTGACCCCCGGGCAAAGTTCTTCTGGGACACCAGCAAGCCGGGTAGATCTCCACTCCACATCAGGTTTTGCGTCTGTTCTCAAGTTCATTGCTTAGCTCTGCCTTCAGTCAAGTTAGCATAATGACTTGCATTGTGTTTGCTTGAAGGTACCTTGCATCCTGTGGGGAAGGAGGCTGAATACTTTAGTTTTAAAATATGATGATGAGAATCCATGCCACAAAAGGATGAGCCCATTATTCAGCTGCCCAGATTCTTTTTAAGTGAAGGGGGAAACCCCACAGCCACCACCCCTCGAGTGCAGATTTTAAAGCAATAACATCTGAGCTCTCAGACAGGTATTTTAAAGCCACAATTTAAAATTATAATCCTATTAAAAAACCAACAGGTCTGGCAGTAATGAGATTTTTTTTTTTCCCCCAGAATTCTTATTTTGCATTTGACCCTGAATGTGCCTGCTTCACCTTCTCCTTGGAGTATAAACTGTCAGGCTGTTCGTGCGTTTTGACATAAGTTCATTTGGCTCCAGCCATTCTGAAAAAGGGAGATTTTTAATGTTTGGTTGGTTTTTTTTATGTGTTCGTTTGTTTGTTTGTTTTGTTTGGAAAATCTACATTCTCTAGGACATTCGGAAAGGGTATTTGAGTGGAATTCAGTATACTTACAAGGCTGAAAAATCAAATAATCGCATGATGAAAAGGAGGGCCACGAACGGACATTGCCTGAGTTTGCCAAATTTTGTTCCAGAGGTTGGCAACCTTCTGTTTCAAAACAGGAAAGCAGCTCAATCGTGCGGAGTCACCTACACATAGGCTTTGCTAGATAATTATTCAGCTGACAGTTCAGGGAGCTTTAACGAACCCTGCTCCCTGGTCTCCGAAGACTGAATTCATTATGTCTTAAACAAGGAAAAAAAAAAAATCCCCATTGGGATTTTCAGATCTGAGTGCTTCCTTTAAATATGTGGCTTACCTGTTTAAGGCCTTGGCAAAGAAAATAAAAATGCCTATCTTAACAGTTAATCTCAGGCTTTAATTATTCCTATTTTTGATCTTGTAGCTGTAGCTCTAAATTAAACAGTCTTCCTTTAATGTGGGTAGGTGCTTTAAAAAAGCCTTTCAACTTGTAGACTTAAAAAAATTTTTTTTCTTGCGTGAACAGCTTGGGTGGGGAGCGAAAAGAAAGTGTCAACTACAGCCTTTTTGTTTTACTGGGAAGCTGATGGGCAATTATTTGGAAATGTCTGGAGTGTGTTGTGCTGCACAGACGGGGAAGGTGTGAGGGGTGCTAGGAGTTGCCCTAGGGGAGGGGTGTGGGGGAGAGAGCCAGACAGGTGCGCACAGCACAGGTAGCTTCCTCCCCCCCACCCCCCCGCCCCGCCCCGGGTGCTTTACCAGCAATTTCTGTGAAGGTGACTTTGTCCCTGAGCCTCTTTCAGGATGGTGAGGATTGGGGTCTGGGTAGGAAGGAGGATGTGGGGTAGGGTTTGGGAACATGATTTCCATGACTTTTCCCTATGTGGCCAAAAAAGACAGGTGTCCCTCTGAGAGTCCTCCTTTAATTCTTCTCTTCTGTTGTGAAAGATTTTACAAAGATGGCTCTTGAGGAGAAATATTAAGAAGAACCGAAGCGGCCCACCTTTAGGGAGAGCGAGGGATAGAGCATCAGTGCCGTTTTTCTCCCATCTGCCGCCGCCGTGTGGGGCTGAGCCTGGTGGCGGTGGCAAGTTGGACATGTTGGGGTATACTGAGTTTTTTAAAATTAAGTCTCCATCTGTTTGTTAAATACAGATATATATTTCTCTGTAACTGGGGAAGGGTGGATCCACAGAAATGTGAGTAAACAGATAGTTCCGGAAGAAGAGGAACTGTCCCCAGAACAGGAAGGACTGAGCTGCCCCAGGATCATGATAAACAGGCAGAGAGAGAGAAGGCCCAACTGTGTGTTGCAGTACAGTGGATTAACGCTGCGTCCTGGTGGAGAGCTGACTGGACAGTCTCTACTCCCTCTCTCCTGTGAGCTGAAACCTCTGAAGAACGCCATGGATTATGAGATGTCCCTGAGGCCTCAGAACACAATAACAGCGCAGTCAGCAGGACTGTGGGGTTTCCCGTGTTCCAGACGCTCTTGCGAGTGCTTGCCCTGCATCTACTCATCCAGTCCTCAGGACAACTCTAAAGGAGGAGCTATAATCAGCCTCATGCTACGGTTGCAGAAAAGGAGACACAGAAAGTTTAAATAACTTGGCTCGAGCCATATGCATAGGAAGCAGCAATTGCAGTGCGGGTAGTCTGAGACCAGAGTCCATGCTAGGAATGACTGAACGTGTAACAGTAAAAAAAGATTGAAATAAGCAATGAGTCGGGGTAGGAAATGCTGTGACCAAGACTTGAAGGACATCAGATGGGCAGTGCGAAGTTCCCCTGGAGGACTCAGAGGTCGTCAAGAGAAGGAGAGGAGGAGGGGGCTCTTCCGTGTGTCTTAGCAGAGCCACACCCCTTGCAGCTAGATGTGACCTCTACCTAGGGACAGGTGATCGCTAGTGGGAATCAGGTGGAAGTGGTCCCCTGC
>NC_138375.1:129001570-129034104 GCF_054177405.1 Leptonychotes weddellii | reverse complement strand
AACAGAGAAGCTCAGTAGACTCAGGACCCACAGATGCTGAGCTACAGAACGCTGTCTCCAGCATGACCCTAGGAAGGAGTGACCTTCTCCTCACAATGAAGGCAGTGTGGGCTTGGAGGGGGCCGACTTGCCCCCAGCTATGCAGCTGGCAAACTCCAGAGGCAGAATGAGTGAACCAAGGCTGCGTGCTCGATCCCATTGGTTTAGCGGCGGGTGCCACGCTGAGACTCTGGCTATTCCTCTTGGTGCCAAATTATACAACCTCTTCTTTTCCAATTAAGCTTGGGTGCATTTGAATGCCCACACCTCACCTAAAAGTTATTTTATGATTCCCATGGAACTCTAATGAACATAGGTGTGATTGCGATCATCAGGTCTTTGAGAGGGTGGCAAAAATGACTAATTTCTCACTTTTAAAAATCTACAAACGGCAGAGGTGGTGCTTCAGGACTGAGTGAAGTCACAGGTGCAAAAAAATCAGAGCTGTTGGCTCACAGCCAGTGAACTACTTCATGCTCTCCACAAACCAGAAGGTTCTTCAACCCCCTAGATGAGACATGGAGGTCATATCAATCTTAGCTCCTATGATGCCCTGTCCTTGGGAGACTTTGGGGGAACAGAGAAGGGTTTTGGGGATCCTTGGGACACAACAAAATATGAGCTACATGCTACTAAACACTTTCTACCTGCTAAGTACTTGACATCAACTTTCTCACTAAAGTAGTGCACCAGCCTTATGAAGTGAGGACTGTTTCTAAACCCATTTTGCAGATGAGGAGATTAAAACCCTAGTAGATGAAGTCACTTGTCCAAGCGTTGTGGCCCCAGAGCCTAAGCCTAACCATTAGGAATATTCTTTCTCCCAGTCTGATGACATTAGCTTACACACAGCTGTTGCAATGGGTTGAGTGTGTGGTCCAAAAGGAAACCAGGTTCTGCCCTATTTTTCAGGCCCCTGACCCCTTGGCCTGGGAGGCCGTGGGAGTCCTGAAGAGGGAGGTCACCCAGCTCTAAGAGGAAGGAAGCACCTCATCATTTCCCCACATGAGGCCTCCCACTTCCTCACCTCTAAATGGATTTGGAAGAACTTCTGGGTTTGGCCTGGGATGAAGGGTCTGAGGGATACAAAGGCTACATCATCTCACGTCTGGTCAGAGGGTCCAGATATATCTTTAAAAGCCAAATCTGAGTGATGGACTGGAACCTTCAAGGTCTTTCTATATCAAGAAAAGGAGTTTGTAAGCTACAACTATGACTAGATATGCAGGATGATTATCCCAGGTGACGTTTACCTCAGAGGGCAAAATTGTAATACAAAGCATGGGATTCGGTCAAAGGTACCTCCCTCCACAACTGGCCTCGAGTTTGAGGCTTAAATTAAGACAAATAGCCTCAAAATTTCCTCTCCAAATGGTGGTGCGGGTTTTGCAAGTGAGAATATCTTTGGAGATAGGTCATTTTTGATACTGATACAATCTCTCCATTTTATAGCTGAGGAAAATGAGACCAGGCTTTCTCAAGGTGATTCCTTGACTGACAAGGCTGAGACTTGAACCCATGTCTCTAAACCAAACAAGTCCTAATCCCTGGACTTGTTTATGACCAATTGTTCACCCATGCCTTTGAGTGCTTGAGGGTTTTGTATAGGTCAGGAGCATCTGGAAAAATCCCTCCTCATGACCCCTCTTCTCAGAAGAAAATGTGATATTCAGACTGTTATAATACAGTCTTAAAGAATAATGTTTAGGAACTCATGGGTGGGCATTTAAACATCCAGTTCCCTGCTTCCGTGAGAACAAAATAGAAACTTGTTGCAAGCCTATCCAAAATATTGGCGATCACATGCATGCCTTTGTCACTGAGTTTAATGTGCAAAATAAACATTTTCACATGACTCAAGATCCTGCAGTATCTCAAGGTCATCGTCCTAGAGAGCTCTATGTGAAGCTTCTAAGAAATCACCTAGTCTGACATTTTTTAATTGATTTTTTTTTTTTGGCCATTGACCTTTTATGTTTATAGAAGTGATGGTTAAATGTCTAATTAATTGAGAAGTTATGGTTGGTTGAATCCTGGTTAGTTGAGATCTTTGTATACTATGCAATCTGCTCTACCAAACATGCTGTAAAGAATACTTAATGGGCAGAGAAACTTCTTGATATTTGTAATAGTACTGTGCATTCTTCCTCATGTAGAGCATGCTCACTGTAAATCCAACGGGAAAAAGATAAAACACCTGAGTGACTGACACCCAGTTTAAAATCTCCCCAATTGTCTTGTAGTCTCTCATCTTGTGTCACAGTTTACAAGGCTCAAGGAATCAGGTAGAACAGGGTTTTGGCCTCTTCTCAGGCCGTATTTGCTCTGCTGGCCATGCTGCTGACCCCCCCACCCGCCCCGGAGGGAGACACGAGAGCTGCCTGCTAGCCTGCTGTGACATCGGTGTTTCGAGTCCCCACATGGACAGCCCTTCTGGTAGGAGAGCTCCGGAGCCCATCTTTCTCCCTCTGAGGCAGTCAGGTTACTCAAGAATCTGTATAAATGGCAGCACCTTTGCCTGCCTTGGATCATCCTCTCTGGGTCCAGTGATTGCCTCGTAAATCAGAGTTTTTGTCCTCCTTCCTTTAATCAAATAGAAGAGCAACAATTAAATGTGTTCTTAATATAATCACCCTTTCCTTTCTGGGCCCTGGGATAGCAAGTCTCCCCAAGTTTTGTGGGGGTGGGGGGCGTGTGTGTGTGTGTGCGCACGCGTGCACGTGTTTTCCCCAGGTTTATTTTCAGGGAAGGGATAGAGCCTTCTTGAGGCTAGACAAAGAAAAAGAATTGATGTTTAGGTCTATGGGCAACAAAGAGGAAGTCTAGAAACCTAGGACAGATTCAAGGGGGCTCCAGCAGGGTCGTCACCCAAGTACTGCACCATCAAGACGAAATACCTACATTCCAGTGTCCCTTGGTATCAAGGGATACCAAGTGTCCCTCTAGCCACTCTAGCCATCAGTGGCTCCTTGTGCCTGTCCATTGCCACAGCTCACCCTTAACTTTGGCTGCTTCATCTAAATTTACTTCATGACTCTTCAGAAGTAGTTTCTCCCACCAGTGGGAAATTCTTCTCTTATTCGTGGCTCTTGTTCAAGAGAGAAAGAAAAAGACAGAGAAAGACAGAGGGAATCTAATAGGTTCAGTTCTTTCTCTTCCTTTTATTGAGTTATTTTCTTGGACATCCTATGGCTCATCAGTCATTGGAAAGGTATCAGATAGTTCTTTTTGTGGGTTAGGCCTCCAACCCCTGACCCAGTGAGCTGCAGAGGAGGGGTATGGGTGGGGAAGAATGGTTCAAAGGGAGGCCCCACCTAAGCTGCAAGGGCTTTACAATGCGGCTCAGTTTCCCTTTGAACACCCACCAAGATAACCAGCATTTGAGGGGCTTTTTAGAGGAGCCATAATCTACCCATCAACTATCGCTTCCATGGAAGACCTGGTTCCACAGGAGACCTGAAAAAGCTGGGAGAAAGTGAGAAATGTGTCTTCCGCTCTAACTGTCCAATGCACATTTTTTCAATTTGAGGACAAAGCCCGTGGGCGATCAGGCTATTTCAGAGTGGCTCCTGCCCTTTCTGACAGCAATGCCTACAGAGCTGCTATTGTTTCCTTTAGGTGACAAATGCCACGAGCCTGGGCCAGCCAAGCCACGCTGGAGCCCAGCTGTTTCCGCACCACCACATGAGAAGGGTGCTTTGTTTTAATTGTCACATTTGTTGTTTGGAAGGATGCTTCTTAAGCACGGAATTTTCTGGGTGACATTTCTGTAAGAATTGCATGCAAATGTCCCAGTGGAAGGTCGTGATTGGTCTGGAAAGGTTATCTCCATTCGTCTAGATGATCGTCTTCACAAAAGAAGAAAGTTCAGGTAAGGAACCCAGGGCTGGGGTGCAGGCGGGGAGAAAGGTCATCTGGTCTACTTCACTCTGTCTGCCGAGCCCCACCTGCAGGTGGCTGTGTCCGTTTGCTCCTGGCCTGCCACGGTTTGCCTCGGCCTAGAATAACCCTGCTGGCTGAGGCACTGTCCCGAAGCTTCCCCCCAGATCGCCCGTTTCCTGGGAACAGGCTCCTTTTGAGCAGACGTAATGCATCCTCCAGTTGCTCTGAGATAAGCCCTGTAGAGAACTCTCTCCTCTGAACAACTGAGGCTCTCTCGATAGATCCTGGAAGGGTTGGTTGAGGGGACAATTTACTAATGGTTTGCTATCCAAAAACACTATTTGAACAACTGCCCTTTCTGAACCAGAACCAAACCAAACCAAACCCCAGAATCTCTCTGGAAACTCGGCTGAGATGAATATGTTTCTTATTACAATAGAGCAATCTGATAACCCCTTCTTCCCCATCTCAGGCTGGCAGTGGGAGAGGGATGGATTTTCAGTGAGACACACTCAGATTGAAGCTGCCAAGGAAACAGGATCTGTCTTGATTTATGTGTGTGTGGGGGCGGGGGGAGGGATTTCTTGCCCCTCTGCCCAGTCACTCCTGCTGAAATCAGACTGTTTCTTTTCCTTCTGAGGTGGCATAATTAACCTGGGAGGTCACTCAGGGCAGGGGTGGGAGAGGGGGGAGGCAGGGAGCACAAAGCCTTGGACGGCGCTGTGCATGAGGGAGAGCAGAGAAGCTTCCAGAGGCGTGAGGGGATTGACGTGGCAGAGTGCGAGGGTCTAATGAATCATGTCAGCTGTGGACTGGGGATTCACAACAGCTGCATGCGCAAGCCGGGGCACAGTCCTTGGGGAAGCAGGGGGTGGGGACGTGAGGGCCGGCCTGCCCCGACCTGCCTCCATTAGCTGTAATTATGCTGTGCTTCTGCTTGGGGGCAGCAAGGGCCATCCAGGCCGGATGGCTGCTGGGACTACCAGAGCCCTGCATTTTGAGCCTGTGGTCAGTCAGCTGTAAAAATGGGCCACAGTTGGCAACAACAGAAGGAGTCGGAGGCCTGAAGCAATTTTTCTTTGAAATCAGCTTCTAAATTGCAGGGAGTCCAAGTAAATTGACACATTTAGTAGCTTGAGCTCCTTTCCCCGTTCCCACTTCATTGCCTCGGCTGGCCTCTCCTCGCTGGAGCCTTTCTGGGCCTGGGGGCGGGGGTGGGCTCTGCTCTAGTTTGGGGGGGAAGGGGGGATGGTTTCTCTGGGCGCACATTTTCATTACTGACACTAACGAGTGCAGAGTGCATTTCAACTTACCAACTGAAAACCCTTTTTGCACAAAAGAGACCTGTATCTGCCAGGGCGGGGAGCCGGGGGGACCCCATAAAATAAAAACCAAAGAAGTAGCAAGTGCACATTGCATGATAAATACAGGTTGCCCCACAATGTAGGCTCTTGCGTCCATCCGGCCTCCCGGGTAGAGAAAGCCACTTTCTTAGGTGGCAGAATTCTCCTACAGTTTAGCTAGTTTGAATCCCGGAGTGTTTCCTGCCTCATGGGAGCTGAAATCACATGACAGAAGCAGGCCCTCAGGAGTCTACCGATAGATAGGCTGCTCAGCGTCTACAGCAAGGTCTTCTTCTAGAACTGCGGGCCCGGGCCCCTGCAGCCTTGAAGCCGTGGGGGAGGAAGGTGGCATTGACCGTGGACAGTCTCTGTGCGTCTGAGGGATGGAGCTGCGGGCGCAGGCAGGAATGCAGATCCCCGTTCAGCCACTTAGTGGCTGGGCACAGGACTTCATCTCCTGCGACTCAGGCTCCTGGTCCCTCAGTGGGGGTCATAGTAACTAGTGAGGCTTAGTTGGGATGAGGCGCCCATGTACCAACACCAGCATACCGGACCTGCCCTGAGTGAGCATCTGCTACTTTTCATCCTCACGGAAGAGCATCAGGCTCACATTTTCGGTTCCCAAGCTGGGGGAGCTCAGGCAGTGGGCGGTCATGTCCTAGCATCATCCTCGATGTGAGCCCCGACTTTCTGCCTCCCATCCCGGAAGCACAGTCCTCTAGCTGGCTGGGTTGGGGCCTTTGCACTCTTGACTTCTGCTCCTTTGCCGCTCTCCTCCTCCTCCTCCCTCCCCTCTCCGCCTGTCCTCATGTGCTGGTGGAGGTCCCACTCCTCTGGGGAGCGTCCCCCAAGTCCCCCGGAAGGATTCCTAGAGCATCATGAGCACTGCTTGTCTCTTAGCCAGTGTAACACGGTGATACTAATTAGCTGCCCATGAATCCACGGCTCCTCTTAAGCCAGGGGGCACAAGGGGCTTTTTCTGGGTCTTTGCATTTTCCTCACTACCGAGCCCAGGGCCGGGCTCAAAATAGGTGCTCAGTCAACAGCGGCTAATGCACGGAGTGCTGTAAAAATACAGAGTGGCCTGAAAACTGGCCAGAAGACCAGTGGTCGTCGGGATTGTGTCTGGAATGGACCGAGCACCTTCTAGGCCCAGGGATGGGGCAGTGAACAAAACACACGAGGAACGAGAATACACGAACGGTGCTGGGACCGGCAGTTCTTCCACTGGTGGGAGTGAGGGACGCGGAGGGGAAAGGTCACCGCGCTCTTGACAAGTATCGGGGTGGTTTGTACTCGAGCTACACTGGAGCTACAGTCCCCTGAATGCCCTGTCTTGTATGGTTCCAGGTGAGCCCTGGCCTCATGAGGCCAAAATTGGGAAGCACGAGGTAGAGCAAGAACCGGAGTTCTCAAGCTTCGAATGTGGTGCGGGGCGACCAGCTACCAAATGGGCTTGTGCACACTGCCGCTGGCCCTGCTGGCTCACCCGGGGGGTGCGGGGCAGCCCCTGGCTCTGGGGGTCTTCTAGCTCCCACCAGACCTCCTGCAGCTTCTCCAGATCCAGCTCTGCAGCGCGGGGAGCCAGCCTGTCCTGCAGGTCACCCGCGGCATCAAGGTAACGAGGGACAGAAGTGGGTTCCACTCCCCCTGCAGGTTCCGGTTGTCGTGTGAGCCTCAGCTCCCCTTCGCAGGTTCTAGTTTGTTCTTGCTGTCACCTGCATCCCACTTTCTTCTCAACTGATGGCCTGGCTGACCTCTAGTCATGCACGGACTGCACAGCCAGCCCAGTCCAGCATAGATCTAGCCCCTGCACACGCTACAGATCCCTCCTTGGGAGATCACCCACAGCGGTTCTGCCTCTCTGACTCAACGCCGCCTGATCCCAGGGGCAGAGCAGATCACATTTGCAGACCCTCCTACTGGCAGGTACAGTGCTGGACATGCCTTGTTGCCTAAGGGGGTTCACGTGCACTGAGTCGGCGTGGACCCTGAAAATCCCCATCACAGAGGCGAGGGACTGGGGCGCCCAGCGCTCCCTGTCTCCCCTGGGCCGTTCAGGTCGGGGCTGGGGTTGACGCAGAAGTGGTGGGACTTACTCGTGTCTGTGACCAGCGCTGGAGGAACAACCTGATCATCAAGGAATGGGTGCGAGAAAGATCCCAAAGGTGCTCCGGGTGGCCATGACTGGCAGGGAGAGGTGCACTGCTTTCCTTTTGGTCCAGCAGATGGTTGCCTGGCTTCCGTTAGAGATGCCCGGGAATCCCATTTCCCAGATTCAGGGGATGCATTTGCCTTCAAAGCAGCAGCAACAGCAGCTGGACCTGGTCCTGCTGGGGCCACAAGCGTTTTCATAGGAGTCGGCCCTTGGCAAGCAGCGCTGGAGGGTGCTTTCGTGCGGGGCCAAACACGGCGCTCCTGAGCAGCAAGGCTGCGGGGATCCCAGGCAGGTCGGGATGAGGAAAGACATCCAAAATGGATGTAAAATATGCAACAACATATATATATTCATGTGAGGAAAACAGGATGTGGAGAAAGGAAAGAAATGGAAACCATAAACCTCCCAAGACGCTGGGTTCTAGAGTGATAAATTGAAACCTCCACATCTGTCACCAGAGTGCCATAATTTTATCATCCTTCCCATGCAGTGCTGTGCTATTTTGGGTTCTGGTTTGTTGGTTTTGTTTTTGTTTTGTTTTGTTTTTTCCCCTCTCTCACCTCTGTGTGCCCAAGATGTCTGACAAACACACGTGTAAGAAAATGCTTTATGTTCCCCAGCACGGATGGAGAATTTATTACAGGAAACGCCTCTCCAAGCTGCCTCCCCTGGGTCATCATGCTCTGCCCTGCAAAAAGATCTCATCTGAGAGCATAAGCCTAATTAATTTGCCCACGATGGTCTTGTGCCCGGGGAACCGAAACCCTGTTGCTCTTCACTCGGAGGATTCTTTCCCTAAGCCACAGATTCAAGCTGAACGGAAAAAAACCTGCCAGCCTCCCTTCTTGCAAAGACAATGTGCCTCCCCTCCCCCGACGCAGACTGTGTCCATGCTTTCTCTGTCCTGCTCTAAGTTCCTTTGTAATGGGGGGCGGGGGGGGACAAAAAAGGCAAAACAAAACAAAAGAAAGAAACTTGGAACTCTTTTGAGGACAAGGAAGGAGAAGCCAGAGGAAGTTGGAAGCATCTGATGTTACCGGATTACGATCTGTTCACCTAAGTGAGATACTGAATCAAATGAACAATCGAGAGCCTGTAGAAGCCTTAAACCATGCCACGCCTTCCCTCTTGGCCTTTCCAGCCAGGCCTCTTCTGGTTCGGGATGCCTGCAACCCTCTACCTGGGCACCTCTTCCCGCCTTGGATGATGCAGGAGCTGCAGGCTGCGCCCCGCAGGCTCTGGGAGGGGTCTCCCCTCTGCACCTGCGTTGTCCGACGAGTGAGCGAGGGGCCAGGCCACCTTGGGGGGTGTCAGTCTGCCTGGAGCCCCGAGGCGGAGACAGCCCTGCACAGAGCACACTGGAGGCTAGGTTGTTCTGAGAATGGTATTTGCAGCCGCGGGCCCGGCCATGAAACTTAAGGAAAGAAGCTGCCATCCATCTCCAGTAGGGAGGGCCTGGGACAGGGCAGTAGGCTGGTCACCAGCCAGCCCGAACAGCCATCTGCTGCGATCAAATCATTTCTCCTTGGAACATGGTGACACTTCACCGTAAAAAGGGAACTGAGCCATTTTGGGACATTGGCTTGGGCCCTTTCCAGCTCTAGTAATAAAAAGTTCCGTTTCCCTGGGAGGGTTTATGCAGTGAGAGCAAAAGGGCTACGGCCAGGCGCCCCCAACCCTCTCATTTCTCCTCCAGTCCCCAGGCAGATGCTCTCATATCCTGCCATTTATATGCTTCTCTGTGAGGGAGTCAGACCTAAATGAGCCCCACAGTCTGCTTGGAAGATTTATTTTGCAATATAAAATGCATGACCTCTTCTCCCTAAACCACCTTCAATCCTACCTCACATGATTCCCCTTGAACGCTTTACCTGGACGTTTACCATTCCTGGGCAAGCTCTGAGTTTTCTCTGTTCCTTCTAAGACCACATCATGTCTACACGGAGATCTCCTCCAACATTTCAGTTTCCTGAATGCATCCATTCTTAAGGTTGGGCGCAAATGCTACATCATCCTTGAAGCCTTGGCTGAGACCCCAGTGCTCCTGCCCCCCTCAAGAGGGGATCTTCTTTCCTAGATTTCCCTAGAATTCCCCTATTTATGGTAGCCTATTTTAGGGGTCCCATTCATTTCTGCACCATAGTGGTTTCTAGCTACATGGTACGTTGTTAAGTACATGGATTCTGGAGGCAGATTTTCTGGGTGTAAACCTGGGCTTAGGTATTTACTGTGTGACCTTGGGCAAAAGGTTTAACCTGTCTGTGCATTAGTTTCTCCATTTGTGAGATGGGGATAATAACTACCACGTATGACTGTTGTACAAATTAAATGAGCAAATTTATGTTGAATGTGTGGAACTATGACTAGCAATGCTCAGGAAAGGTGGTTGTGTTTACTACTATTATTATTATTATGGCAGGGGTCCATCCTGTCTATCTACCACATAGCGTTTTGCATATTGGTGCATGTTTATTTATAAATAAGTAGATGGCCAATGGATCCATAAGACTTCCATTCCTTACAAGTTGATCCCATTTTCCTCCATTAGTTTTGAGTTACAGGGGACTTGATCAAACTGATTTAGACTTTACATGATATTATGAACACACGTCGTAAATATAATATATGAGATGATCGTTCTTTCTACCTCAGCATGCCATCTCATTCTGCCGCTGCCCAGAGGCAATATCGAGATGCTCTTGACAGCATTGTGTGGAGATGACATAGAGCCAATCCTGGCCCTCTACGCATCCAGAGTTCAAATCAAGCCTTCTAGCAATAGATGAATAATAAACAAATCAGGGCACCTGGGTGGCTCCGTTAGTTAAGCGTCCGACTTGATTTCGGCTCGGGTCATGATCTCAGGGTCATGTGATCAAGAGAGCCCTGTATTGGGCTCCGTGCTCAGCACAGAGTCCGCTCGAGATTATCTCTCCCTCTCCCTCTGCTTCTCTCCTAGTTCATGCATGCACACTCTCTCTCTAAATAATAAAATCTTAAAAATAAAATAAACAAATCACTGCTGGCCTCGGTCTATCTGGAAGTGCCTGGCATCTCACAATATGACTTGGCCCACCATACAGACACTGGCCCAGTAAGGCCAGATGTGGGTTCTAGAAGTAGAAGTTAGTGATTCAGACACACCCCAGCTCTAGGAAGGGCCTTGGGGAAGCCATGGAATTTTTGTCATAGACCTGGTGTGAACCCTCTCATTTGGGAGGTGTCCCCACACAAGTATTGCTGTCCATAGTCCTGTCTTAAGGATCATTTGTAAAAGGCCCTGATGGTTTCGGCTAAACCTGGGTTCTGCTGGTTCTTGCCCTGCCTCTCTTTGGAATTCTAGAGCAGGTGAGAAAAAATATGGGGATGGGAAAGAATGGGGGGAAAGGAGAAAAAGAATGAGAGAGAGAGTGGGAGGGAGAGACAGAATATGAATGAAATACCAGGGAGAAGAAGGAGAGACTTCAATGTTGACATCTTTTTCCACTGTTGTTACCATGAATGAAACAACAAAGCAACCTGTCTACAATATCGATCCCCCGAGGGAGAGTGAGGACTGCTGCACCCAGGGAAGACAAGACACATCGTGCGGCCAGTCTGCGGGGACAGAGAAGGTGCACCAGCCCGGTGACCGTGGACCATGGAAGGATCCTGGCCGCGCAGCGAGATGGAAGCATTCACAGTTCTTCTTGTCTTTCTTGATGAAAAATTTGCAATTTTTACACTGTGGCAGAGCAAATGGAACTGTGACTTACGATTCACAATTTATGTCGTTTGCCATTTCTATCATGTTTCTCGCTGGCTCGGAGCTTTATTGCGCTCAGTTTCATGGAGAGAAGCTGCAGAGGCAAGGGGAGGCACTGGGCCCACTCCATCCTTGAAGTCATGTTTACAGCAGATGTTTCTTTATTTATTTAAATTCATTCTCTGGACCAAAAAAGTCTTGGAGGAGCAGATTGGGAGTCCCGAGTTGCTTACAGATCTAGGTGGGAAAGACCAGGTGGGCTCAGGGATCCGACGGGAACAGGAAGGAGAGGATGTCTTGAATAAATTATCAGAGTCAAAATCCTGCCCAGCGATAGCTCAGACGTGATTGTAATGCGGTGTAAATTTCTGCAGTTTGTGATGTATTCAACCTCCGTTAACAAGCACCAGAAAACACGAATCAAACCCCATGCGGGTATGACTGTCTCCAGGAGGGGAATCCAAATAGAGCCCAGAGCAGTGGCCAGCCACCCCGGGGGCTTCATTTAGTCCCTCTCAAGCTGGTAAATACAGCAGATTTCTGTTGAAAGCAAATATGATTACAATGGTTTAAATAATTTAAAGGCCAAATAAAAATCTTTGCAGAGTCGGTTGAGGTGTTAAGCACAAATGTCTCACGGGCAATTAATTTCAGTCCAGATCAAAGTGGTAAATCAGGCTGCAGGGAAGGCTCTGCACCTGTCTTGTGGCGGGGGGGGGCGGGGGGGCGGTGTGCGCACACGCACCTTCCCGGGGGTTTCTGGGAAGGCGAGGCTGTTGCCACGTGACTTCCCCCCCCCCCCGCCCCCCGCGCAGGACGGTGGAAAGGGACTTGTGTTAGGAGCTGAGCTGTGTGGCGGCCGTTCTGAATGTTCCATGCAGAACATCTGCGCAACGGAATACCATGCCACTATAAAAAAATAAGGTAAACCTGCATGAATTGATGCGGAAAGATCCCTAGGATATACTGTCAAGGGAAAAAAGCAAGGTGCGGAGCAGGTGTATGTCATATACTACTTTCTACAGCAGTGTTTCTCAAAGTTTTCTTCATTATCACCCCCCAAGAAACCTTTAGAGATGTTTTCCCCCTGAATGCCACCCCCATGGAATTTTAATAGCATGTATATCTGTTTCTATGCTGCATGTCTAATGTATATTTGTGATTTAACCATAAAAAGGGGAAGAATTTTTTTGCTTCCCAGAATCCATTTTCACCCCCTTGGGGGTGGTATCACCCCCCCACTGAGAATGCCTATTCAATAAGAAGGTGAGAAAATAAGTATATTATGTAACACCCTCGAAGGCTACATAAGAAACTAATAAAAGAGTTGCCTACGAGGAAGGGAGGGAATGGGGACATGTGGGCAGAGGTATGATCAAGCTTGCCCCGTGTAGCGGCTCGTGGCTGGATCTATTGGTAGAGCGCGCGACTCTTGGTCTTGCGGTCGTGAGTTCGAGCCCCAGCTTCGGTGGAGATGACTTAAAGAAAATAAAATTAACTTAAAAAGATTTCCCCCGTGTATTCCCTTTTCTATTATTTTGTTTCTGGACTATGCAAATATAGTGCCCATTGAAAACAATGCAATCAAAAGACATATAACTTCATTTTTTTTCTGAAGTAAAACAAAAAAACCCCGAGGACATGTGAGGAGCAGCCAAACAAAACAAACAAGCAAGCAAACCCTGCAGGCTGTTGACACTCTTCCCTAAACCAAGCAAGAGGGCCTGCTGGGACTAGAGGCCACCCTTCCTGCCACACTGCACCACCTGGGGGGGCCTCTGCTCCTCAACAAGAGTCTTTTGTCCTCCCCGGTTTATTTTTTGGCAAGAGGAAACCGAGAGTATACTCTGCACCCTTATCAGGGCTGTTTGGGCTCGGGCTCATTTTGAAGATTGCAGCTTCTACTTGAAAAGCGTCAGGCTGTTTCCAAGCCCGGGGTAGAGCGTGCGCCAGGCTCTCCCAGACAATGGGAAATGCAGGAGGAAATCACCTGCGCCCTCTCCCCCTCCCATGGCATGCATGCACAGGCCATCTCGGGGAGGGAACAGGATGGGGCAACGGAGCCCTGGTGGGGAGAGGTACAAGGGCAGAGATCCTGAGCCCGGGAGGTTCCTGATCAACCAGAGCTGGAGGGAGGGGTCAACTTCCTCCAGCAAAGTGTGTTTCCTCCTCCCACAGGGAGCCCTCCCGAGGAGGAAAGGCCATGCTTAAGGTTGATTAGTAGACCAGAAATTCCATTGTGGGATTAACAAAACAAAACAAAACAAAGCAAAACATCGGGCTCCCACTTCAGTGTATCAGCAACTTTAATGTGATTGTGTAATGAGGCAAGATGATAAATAAGATATGCATGATTGCGCCCTCTCCTTCGCTTAAAAATATCAAGCGCTGCAATGCCTATTTGGCATGAATGGTCTGCCTTTGAATGAGTTTTGTTTTTTCAATGCTCCAAAAAGTGACCTAGGGAGGAGGGAGTTAGTACATTGAGGTCAAGTCCTGGTTGTGCCCCAAAGCCTCAGCGTCCCCATCTGTAGATTGGGTGTAATAATAGGTACCGTGTCCACAAGATGATGCTGTTGTAATGTTGTAAAGGATGAATGACTTGATACAAGAAACGTTTCCTAAGAGTAGGATACTTTCACGGTTGACATTGTTACTTCTACAAGACGGAGGGGTGGCGTCTTGCTTTTCAGACCTCAGGAGAGGACACTCAACCAGCTTGATGGAATTGAAATGTCTCTGCGTCCTTTGTGGGAGATTCTTAGAACACACATCCCCCTTCTTTACTGTGGATTCACTTCTCAACTTCTTCAGAAGGTGGAAGCCACTTGTGAGGGTGTGGTTTGGCTTTCCAGGCTGTGGGTACAAAATGGCCCCCTCGAGGCTGGATTTTATGCCCTCTTGCCACTATTTCCCTTTGAGGCCTCAGGTTTGTCCCTGAACTTGAGTTTTTTCCTCTTTCCATCTCTAGGTGATGCTCTTTGAAATACACGCCGGGAAACGCTGTGTGTCAGGAAGCCGAGCCACATTTCCTTCTGCTGGGCCTTGTGAAGGCTGGCCTCTGGGCTGTTAAGTGCCTGGCTCCTCAGCAGGATTCTCTGTCATGGTGAGTTCTAGAGACCCCGTCCATCCTACTAACCTGGGTTCCTACCGAAGAATCTGAGCTTTATATTTTTAAAACAATGTATTTATTATTTAAGATCTTTATTAACACACGCTTGCTGTTTGTTGATCTTTTTAAAAAATCAAATCATATACTTGCATTACAAATTAAAAATGAGGTCCTTAGAAATCTCAGTTTGACCAGATACGAAACGTTTAAAAACCTCTAAAGGTGTAGTGAGAAAAATCAGGCTTTAAAGAAACAAAACAGAGGTGCCTGGGTGGCTCAGTTCGCTAAGCCTTCGGCTCGGGTCATGATCCCAGGGTCCTGGGATGGAGCCCTGCATCAGGCTCCCTGCTCAGCGGGGAGTCTGCTTCTCCCTCTCCCACTGCCCCTCCTCCTGTTTGTGCTCTCTCTCTCTCTGTGTCAACTAAATGGATAAAATATTTTTTAAAAAAATCTTTAAAAAATAAAAAAACAAAACAACCAAAAAAACCCACGTTTGTCATTCCCAGTAAGAGACATCGTTAGGTAAAAATAATAGAAACCCCATCCTGCCCAGATAATGCAGGTAGTTCTGGTTATCCGGTCAGTGGGCAAAAAGGCAGCGCTGAAGGTCTTCAGCTCCACTCTTTTGTTCATTTTTTTGTTGCTGGAATTTTATATTCGTTCTTGGTGGGTGCCTAAATCAGGTGGCAGGAGAGATGGTAAACTGGCATTTCCTTGGCCCGCCCTGCTCAGCCTGGGAGCCACGTCTCAGCCCGTGGTCGGCTGCTTTTGTCCCGGTGCCATCTAGTGGTTTTGGGTTTTCTGGGCATCTGTGTGGGAAACTGAAGTTGTGTGGGTACCGACCTTGAGGTGGCTGCTGACCTTGGGTCTCATCTCCTTGCCTTTTCACTGCTGTCCTCTTTAGGCTCTCTTTGGCGAGGCGAGACCGCTGCGGAATCGTGTTCTGTCTCAAGGGTCTACCTTGCTCTCCTGCACCCTGCTTCTCGGCCCCCCACCACCCTTCTCCCCTTCTCCCCGCACAGGAGGGTTGGAAGGCTGTGGTCCACGCTCGCAGGCTCCCACAGGCAGGAAGTTGGGAGCCCGCGGGGACCTATGGTAGGGCCAGCACTGGGGGTACTGACCTTGGGGAGCTCTCCCGATCGATCCCCGATTCTTTAACCCCACTCTCACTGCTCTGGTAGTTCTGCTGGTGATGGCGTGGAGGCCCCGGGCAAGGGGAACCGTCCATGATGCCTACGGTGTGCTGCTAATATTACCCCCTTGCCCTGGAGCTCCCCCGGGGCCCGCAGTATGGGCCATCCCCGAAGCCTTTTCTCCTTCAACAAGGTCCAAGTCCAGTCTCTCCACGTGCTACACTGGAAGGTACTTCCTGGGGTTCTTCTTTATGGCAGGCTGGTGTACAAACACCTCTTCCTTGGTGTCCTTCTTGTTTATTGCAACCATATTCTGTTTCCTACAAGAAGCCATTTGACTCTTCCCCAAGCCTTCACGGCATTGACCTTGACCCAGCAGGCAGGTGCCTCAGACAAGTGAGTCCTCAGCCACTGCTCACCGGCGCTCGGGGTTGCCTTGTGGAGGGTGGGCTGGCGGCTGCTGGGTCTGGCCCGGTGACTTGTCCTTGTAGGGACGGTGACAGGGGCCGGCGACCACAGCTGCACCTCCTCCTGGGTGTGATGGTAATTAGGCTGGCGGGCGGCAGTGGGGCTGCCCGGGGCTCTCTGAGCTTTCTTATTTTAAATTAGAGGGAAAAAATATGCTTATCGTAGAAAACAGTTATAAGAGAAACATAAAATGTATGCAGAAGAAAATAGGCATTGCTTGTAATCCCATTACTTAGAAATATGGAATATTAACATCTAGGTGTATAGACATCTATGTATTTATTTGCATATATGCATATGTGTGTGTCCACGTACGCCCATATATTCATATAGAAAGAGAAATCAATACAGATGAATGCATATGCATATATTTATGTGTGTGTGTGTATTTAGGTTTATACAGTTTGGTTTGTTTTTACTTTTATACAAAATGGCATACACTGCATACTGGTATGTGGTCTGCTTTATGCCTTTTAAGAATTTTGATAATAGGGCGCCTGGGTGGCTCAGTCCATTAAGTGTCTGCCTTCACCTCTGGTCATGATCGCCCGGTCCTGGGATCAAGCCCCATGTGGGGCTCCCTGCTCAGCGGGGAGTCTGCCTCTCCTTCTTCCTCTGCCCCTTCCCCTGGCTTGTGCCTCTCTCTCTCTCCCTCCCTCAAATAAATAAATAAAATCTTAAAAAAAATAAAAATTTTGATAATACATTGCAAACAGCCCTCCAAATTAATAAACATATTTCTTTTTTTTTTTTAAGATTTATTTATTTTATTTGAGAGAGAGAGAAAGCAAGAGGGGGGAGGGGCAGAGGGAGAGAGAGAATCCCAAGCATACTCCCCACTGAGTGAGGAGCTAGTTTCGGGGCTCGATCCCAGGACCCTGAGATCAAGACCTCAGCTGAAATCAAGAGTTGGACGCTTAACCGACTGAGCCACCCAGGCACCCCAGCTTTTAACTTTCTGCTTTTCTCACGAAGTCGTACATTTTCCTATGTTTTCCTTCTTTTGCACCATGCTTAATACTGTCCTTTGACCACTTTTTCAAAGAAGATATTTGTTACTTTCTTATTGACTTATAAGATCCCTTTATTTATATTTACATATGTATATATATTTTTTCTTTTTTTAAGTAAGAGCATGGAGCCCAACACAGGGCTTGAACTCACGACCCTGTGATCAAGACCTGCGCTGAGGTCAAAAATCAGACACTTAACTGACTGAGCCACCCAGGTGTCCCCTAAGATCCCTTTGCTCTTAACAGATGTTACTTGCCCAACCTGGTACTTAGCATTGGCTACCCTTGCTGACATCTGTGTTCTGCATAGTCTAAGTACCGCTAATGAACTGATTTTGCTCAACTCCATTCAAAAAATGCTGAACTAAAATGCCAGTTATTTCCCCACTGTGTTATCCAAAGTGTTATCTGTGTTGTTTATGGGGTTCTGCTTCTCCACCACCACTCAAGCAGAAATGTCATTTCTCCCAGACAACTAAAGCAAGGGCATTCATGCCCGTAAGGCTCCAGGGAGGTTGTTCTCATTTCTCAAGTTCTAGCTCAGACATCACCTCCTCCAGGAAGTTTCCCTGATTTCTCCATCTTTCATTGCACCCCTTTTGCCCTTTCTTTAAACTCTTGGAGAACTTAATGTCTCTGTCACACATTTAGCAGTGTAACTAGATATTCTTTTGTGTCCTTAGTATATATGTGCCTGTCTACATGTATACATATATATATCCCATCGACCGATGAAGGACCCAGTATTTCTAATAGTCGTTCTAAGTGTTCTTTACAGACTGGGGCAGAGACAGTCAGTTGTTACTGATTGGCTAATTCACTGATTAAGAGAGAAAGACCCTGAGCAATATTCCTGGGTTTGAAAGCAACGCTGGAATACATAAGAATATTGAAGGTCACCATCAATGGTGGATTTTTCCCTCTGTGTTTTCTTGTGAACCATATATGGTATCTTAGTAAACCTCAGAGCAATATACTCAAAGAGGAGGTTCAATAAGCTCTCCTAATTGCTATCTGGTTGAGCTCCATGCTGTGTATATTTCACAGGGAATCACATGAACCCGGGTATCTCTTTGTATTTGTCTTTTTTTTTTTTAAGATTTTATTTTTATTTATTTGACAGAGAGACACAGCGAGAGAGGGAACACAAGCAGGGGGAGTGGGAGAGTGAGAAGCATTTGTCTGTAATACTTGGGAGGAGCTGTAGGTACAACCCATTGCCAGAAAACTTGCCGCTTCACCAGTTTAAGAGTACTCGTGGGGCTTAAAGGAGATTAAATAATCCACTAGCAAAAACTGACCCTTTCCCTTGCTGGTATTGACCCCCTCTAGAGTGCAAAACTGTAGCAGCTTATTATGATAATGACGCCTTTGAATCTTGGCTCTCACTTCTTGGGAAGGGGTGAGGGGAGGAAGGTCCCATCCTACCATGGGATCTAAGAGGACTGACTTTAGGAGGAGACCCCCTGAGAGCCAGATCCAAAGCCTGATTCTGCAGCTGGGGGGCTCTGAGCAATCTTAACTCTCTCATTCGTCAGCTCGAGTCTGTACAGTGGGGAAAAGAGTCGATGTCTCCCATACTTCCCAGAGCCATGGCAAGAGGTAGCCTGTCGTAAGAGTAATGAGGCTTCAGAATGATGTCAGTAACTTATTATTCCAGTACAGTAAATCTGTAGTGCAACTATTAGGATTATTTGCTTTCAGAGGTGCTCCAAATGCCTGAAGGCTGTGGTTCTTCCCCCTATGGCCGCATGAGGCAAAGGTGGATGCCATTCTGCTAGCGGACAAGGATGGGTCCCTTGTTCCAGACTAGAACCGGTGCTCGCGGAGGGGACAAAATTATTGTTCAGATGGGTGGATTCCACATTCCAGAAAGAGGAAATCCCTTCTTCTTCCTAGAGCCTGTTGCTCTGGGTGGCAGCCCAGGCCCTGTGAAGATCAGGGGCCTTGCTCCATGGGCTTGGCCTTGGAGGGAGCCCGGGGGCTGCCCTCGGGGGTTGACAGCGTGGGTGCCCTGCGGGAGCGCTTCCCTACAGGGGAGACAGAGCAGGGTAGGCCCCTGGCTACGTTTGCCCCACTAAACACTACCATCTAAAATTTGACCCCATGATTGTAAATGGAGCATTTCATATACAAATGTAGATTTCCTGCTTCTCTGGAAAGATCAGCCCATCCTACGGCGGCAGCACTGGACCCACGGTGTCTCACAGCAACAAGCTAGTGCGCAGAGTTTGCTCTCCCTTTTGCCTCTGCCCCCACTTCGCCTCTCCAGCACCTGCCAGACCCGGCAGATTCCAGGCCCGATACAAGTGGGTCCCCAGGGTCGGGAGGGCCACTGTTGCCCCAGCCCCCACGCCCCTCTTGAGACAGAGCTGGGAGCAGAGTGCACTGTGTAGAAGAGGAGGGGGACTGGTGGGAAAAGTCATTTCCTGCACTTCCCCCTTCCTCCAGAGAAGCCGAGGACCGAGGCCCAGCCGCGGTGAGGGTGCTCTGAATTGCCAAGAAGAGAGGATGGAGAGGACTCAGGATTTTCTCTGTTTTGAGTGAGGGCTTTGGGAGTGGCGTGGACCCAAGGCTTTTCTTCCCAGCAGAGCTCTTCCCAAGGGGAGGAGCAGAACAGCCAGGATCCTGGGGGGTGTGTGGGGGGGTCCCTGGGCTTTCACTGGGGCCCAGCATCCAGCACTCCCTGCCTCTCGGGGGAGCCCTACTGGTTTTCCAGAACCTCAGTACTCCTTCTGCAGAGACCGGAGGAGAGGCAATCCCGGGCAACTTTGTGCTTCTGCGGCCCGCATCCGCATCCCGCACTCCCCTCCCCATCCCCCTGGGCTTCTGAGATTCTGAGACTCTTGTTGTCTGTTGTTGTCTGGTTTGGGTTTGGGTTTTGCACTGGAAATATTTAGCATCTAGACTCATCCTGATGCTATTTTCAGCCAGCCCTTGAAGGCTTCTGGATTCTGCTGTTGCCTCGTTTCTTCCTGCTTGGGTGGTTCCTGCAGCCCCTTCTGATAGATCTTGTTTACCTCTAGGGAGTATTCTTTCTTTCAAGATGGAATTATGTAGCACACTCAGCTCCTGAAAACTCTGCCATTCTTTTCCTGGGGCTAGTCAGCTGCAAATCGCAGAGAGGGTCTTGTGTCTCTCTTGCACCTTGTGTCTGCCCCGAGAAAGCCCCTGTCGGCATCCAGTTGGTATCTACTCCTGGAGGTAACGGAGTCTCTGTTTCCACCCTTTGAGAGACCTGCTTGATGAGGGAGAAGGGCCGGGAAGGATGAGGCTGAGGTGGGCAATAGAACAGTCAGGGAGAACGTGCTTCCAGCTTCTGAACATCTAAGTACCAATTCGAGAGTCACACCCTTAGACCCTGTCTGCAGCTGATGCTCCAGGCAGGGGACACAGCTCGTGGAGGTCTGGGGAGCATAGAGCCCCCCATTTTCAGAGAGGCAGAACACAGGAGATTTCTCTTCCTGGAGCAACAGTTCCAAACTGGTTTTGGATCATGGGTCTCTCAAGAAATAAGAAAGCTCGGGGCGCCTGGGTGGCTCAGTTGGTTAAGCGACTGCCTTCGGCTCAGGTCATGATCCCGGAGTCCCGGGATCGAGTCCTGCATCGGGCTCCCTGCTCGGCGGGGAGTCTGCTTCGTCCTCTGACCCTATCCCCTCTCATGTGTTCTCTCTCTCTCAAATAAATAAATAAAATCTTAAAAAAAAAAAAAAAAGAAATAAGAAAGCTCCAGGCCCCATAGAATCCCAATAGAGACAGATAGGGAGGGAACCAGTAGGGATTCTTACTGCCGTGTGCTGTGTAGACGGGACACAGACACGTTCGAGAAGTTCACAGACTCACTGACATGCAGCCAAAGGCCTGCTGGGAGTCTGGAGCCCAAGAAAAAATTCTGGTTGGAACTTTCATTGGAAGACAGCCCAAAGCCCTGACGAGCAGCCAAGCGGAACGCAGGGGCCATTTGGGGGATAAGGTGGAGAGAACTCCTCCCTTCCTCCCAGCAATATGCAATATTCTGGAATATCAATATTCGAATACTGGCAATGCAAAGCAAAAGTTTGCCATTTGCCAGGCACGTGGCACCTTCTCTGCTGGCCCTAGACCCTTGTCCTGGAGACAGGAGGCAAGGTCTGAGCCCCGGGGCTGTGGTTTTGTGCACAGCTCCTGCCAGGGAGGATCCAGCAAGGCTGGGAGGACAGGCTCCAATCCACCCGGATTTATGAATTAGAAAGTAAATCTAGCAGCACTGACTCTGAGTTTGGCCTGTGATAACAGGGGCCCCTTATGCCCTCGAAGCGGGTGTCTTTGAGCTGATTTATCATGCAGACTGTGGGGAGTCACTGGCCCCCCTCTGCTAGCAGGGAACGGAAGGCTTCCTGGCATCAGGTTGGATACATGGCTTTCCCTGTGGCAGGACACGTTCGTGGACCCAGACCAAAGCCCTCAGCAGTGTTACAGGTGGTGGCCTTGGTTCCAAGCTATGAGCACAAGCACCTGGCCAGAGGCATACACAAGGGGGGTCTGCAGGCCTAGCCCTGGCCTTTGGGGTTACACTCCCTGACTTACAGACCAGGGACCCAAGATCTTGTGAAGGTGGGGGAACTGGTGTTGAGGAGGCAAAGGTGTGACTTCTGGGGAGCCCTGGGTTTGGGGTCCAAAGGACCTGGATTCAAATCAGAGCCCTGCCACGGGCTCACAAGCTTGCCTCTTTTCATTTTTTAGGCCGTTCTGAGCCTAAGTTTCCTTATGAAGTGTCTAAAATAGGAATAATGTAATGTATGTGATTGATAGGAAAATTAAATGAGAATGCATGGGAGGTGTTGAATCCTAGTGGAAATCCTGGCTATAATCTATCGAAAGCCCTTGCACCCTATTGTGTTTTTCCTTTGCTCATGTACCACTCACGCAGTCACACTTCTTCATAGCTATATTCCATTAACGAGGACCCAAAGTGAGGTTGATGGGATATTGCCAGGACGTTTCCCAGTGTCCTCACACTGAGAAGACCTGCCCTCATTTCTTTTGTTCCTACATTATTTTAAATAGCATGAACCGAAAGGGCGCTTTCCTTCTCATTCCTTGGGCAAACCACTTGGGGCATATTTCTAGAATCTCCTTGGTTACTCTCAGGTATTGGTTGGTGGGTCATTTTGATACCAAGGCAGACAGAGCAGAGGGTTTCACATTTCCAAAATTCACATTATTTCTTTGAACTCAGAACTCTCCATGACAGCCTCTTCCAACCCTGTTCTATGGGTTTCCACCTGTCAATTCTCTCTCTCCCATGCCCACTGGCACTGACTGAATCCAGCTCCACATCTTGGCCCCTTGACTGTACAAACATGCTCATGTCTGACAGGATCCATAGGGCCCAATGAGGACACACTTTTCTCCTGCCATCCACGGCCTTCCTCACCAACAGACCACCTTCCCAGAAAGAATTCCCAATGCCAAGACATCTCTCCTCCCACAGCTGGAAGGAGCCTCTCTCCTTCAGAAACCCCCTGGCACTTGTCTGTGTCTCTAATAGACCACTCATCCTTTTCTACTTTGAAGAATATTCACTCAATCTAATCTACCTGGCTTATCCCCTCTTCTCATAGATATCCTTGAAGACAAATTGCCTTGATTCATCCTTGTCGCCCCACGATACCAAACACGGTACCTTTCACATATTTTCTAATGAGTTAGTGAATTAAATAGATAGATTAAAACCTTTAAGTATGGAATAAAATGGTGGAACTAGTTTGAATTATTGAAAAGTTAGAATATATTTGGAGCATTGTAGTCCTATTATTTTCAAATATATATCTTCAACTAGGCTAATCCAGTCTTTCTTCATCCATATCTTTAGGGAACCTATTTCAATGAATAATTAAATTATTATTAATATTCTATCAATTATTTACATGTACTTGGTGCTTCTGAAATAGTTCTCAGGTCTTTGGAAAGAGATTCTTCTCCTCTGTATTTTACTATTTCTACCTTGAAATTTAGTTTATTAAATTATTGTTTGTAACTTGTGCATAGATATATTTCAACCCAATTCCTGTCTGAAGGACCAAAATACATTCAGGGAGAATTACCTGTCCTGGGAGATGCTCCATGAAAACAATATATTTTGTTGTCTAATAATTTTAGGAACTATTGTATCCTGTTCCTTACTCATGAAGATTCCCAGCTACTAGTTTTTCATAGGAATGCTGTATTATCAGTAGGCTTCTGCTTTAATTCAGTAGCCATTTCCTGGAGCCTCCAGTGGGTATCCAGAACCCAGGTGAGGTGCTGGGAATACATAGGAGACTAGGAGACTATCCCTGACCCTGTCCTCAAGACATTACTTGGAAACAAATCATAACAAGGCAGGGTGATGAGGGCAGCGGCAATATGGCGGTAGCTCAGATATAATCCCCTCTATCATTAGCATCCACCACCCAGAGGGAGCAGGGTCACTTCCCAAGCCCACTCCCCCACTCCATGCCACCTCCCCCATGGTGGGGACAGACAGAGGTCTCCCCTGAAGCTCAACTTCACTCTCCACCACCTTCCCCATGCCCACCTCCTGCCACAAGCAAACTTTAAAGGGTTTCCCACCCTCCCCACCCTTTCCACTGGGTGATTTTAGGTTGAATCACATGAAATTGCCGACTGTCAACCATTTGGTGCCTAAAAATGGCAATTTTCAACCCAACACTTCTTTCTCCCTTGGCCTCTGTGACCTTCCTTTGGGGCAAGGGCCAAAGAGGAATTTGCATAGGAGGAAGCAAAAGGACTGTCCCATTTGGGGCCCTGTCACTGCACCTCTCTCAATCCTTGAGGAGGAGTGTTTCCCACAGCTCTGATCTCGACCTACGGTTACCTCCTAATACTCAGAGCTCATTCTCAGGATTACAACTGGCTACTTCCTAGAGAGACCTCAGGGCACACACCACCCTCTGTCCTGAGATACATTCTCCTCACTTGCAGAGGAGAAAGGTGTGTGAGGGCTGTACCCCACCTGTAATGGCCCCTCACCCCACAGCAAGAATGGGCACGGGAGTGTGGATGGACTTGTACACCCGCTCCTGCTTCCGGTGACACGGCTGCAGGCCTGCCCCTCCTCACCGTGAAGGGCGCCATCGCCCTCCTTGTACGACTCCCTCAGAGCAATGACTTTCAGGCTGAGGGCAAATCTCCTTGCAAAGACAGAAAACTGAGGCACACAGAAGTAAAACAGCCATCCAGCAGAGCGGCCCTGAGCCTTGCTCAAAGCCAAAGTTCAAAAAATATCAGCCTGGTTTTTTTTTTAAAAATGAAAACAGAGAATGAGTCAAAAACCAGCCCTCTTGCTGGCCATGGTCTGATGATCATGTTACCGGGTGTCTGCTGCCTGCAATGCGATGTGTGGGGTCCCGGGGGACAAGGGGAGCCTGGGATGCCTCACCCGGGGTGCGGGCGGGGGATGAGTTCCAAAGCCAAGGAGAGAAATCATGTTGGATCCATCAGGTTGCCTTTTTGGCTGTAGTGACCTGAGGAATAAAATATTCTCATATATGTCGTGTTCACATTTTATGCCACGGATGCTTTTTGGAAGATCTTGTATAATTCAAGACAAACTTTCCCATAGCAATAAATGTGAAGTCGGGGGATGTGTTCCAGGAGAGCATAAATCTGTAATTACTATGTTGTCTTTTGGCTTTACCGCTGCATTCCCCCCCTAGCATTATCTGTAATATTTTGCAGAGCCTTTCCCCATATTAATAGCATGTCAGAGTGCATGCATGGGTTTCGCTGTGGCATTTTACCACATCTAACTTCCCTTGCACGGATTTCAAAGTGGGGGACCTTTTTATCAGCCTCAGCATGAGCACCCCCATTGAAGGATCCTTTAGATGACAACAAGTTATACCAGTGAAGATTAATACCAGCAAAATAGTCACCAAGATGCTAACCCAACTCTTTGATTCTTGTAAATAATAAGAAGGTTCATAGATTACAGATCCTGAGAAAGGATGGCGGGCATTTCTGTGGTCTGGCATGCGGGAAAAATAGAAATGGTTTCTCAGGACCTCCGCCTGGTCTTGAAATTATGCAATTCTTGATGCGTTTTTTTTTTTTAATTTTGGAGGATTCATTTTTTTTTTTTTTAAGATTTTATTTGTTTATTTGTCAGGGAAAGAGAGCACAAGCAGAGGGAGCGGCCGAGGGAGAAGCAGGCTCCCCGCTGAGCAGGGAGCCCGATGCAGGACTCGATCCCAGGACCCTGAGATCATGACCTGAGCCGAAGGCAGACGCTTCACCGACTGAGCCACCCAGGGATCCTTGGAGGATTCATATTAATTCTAATCTCGTGTGTTGCATGAGACTGTCCGGTCAATGCTATTTTCTACCACCTAGTTCGGACTGGCTGTGTGTGTGTCGTGATAACTAAATGGGATCCCATGGGCCTGACCACCTAAGTGGAAAATCCTGAGCAGAGTGAGGGGAAGTGGAGGGGAGGAGCGTGGGGTGCTGCAGGGTAGGCTGGACTCAGGAGACAGCTGGTAGCAGTGAGTGGGCAGCGAGTTTTCCAGCCCAGCTCTCCTGCCCTGCCTGTGGCTCTTCTGCGCCATCGTGGAAGTGGAAGGTCGCTAGCAGTGTCCTCTGCCCCCACAGGAAAATGCCCCGGGAGGATACTCAGGTGGGTGGGTCCCCTGATCAGCTCTAGAGCAGTGGTTGTCCAAGCGTGGTCCCTGATCAGCAACACCCACCGCAACTGGAGGTCTTGTTGCCATGTAGCTTCTGACCCAGTGCCACTGCGTACGGCCTGAGCTTCTGCATTCCATGATGAGCTCCCACGGGATGCCGACGTCAGCGGCCCAAGGACCTACATGTTGAGTCGTAAGGAGGCAGGATGCTTTTTCAGGCCATTTGCTTCCATACCTCTTCTCCCACTTAAAAGTGCCTAAAATCCGCCCTTACTAGACAGCGAGAGGAAAGGTTCAGCACAGCCCGGGTGACGGTATCATGGATGAATTCTCCCATGGGATGGAACGACCAGTGAGTTGCCAAGAACTCTCCCTTCTGCTGGTGGGGAGCGTGATGAGCGCCCCGACTCGGACCGGGGAGACAGGATGTAGAAGGGAGTCTGGGGAAGCCAGCATCTCGTGGAGGACTCGCCGCTCTGCGCAGGACCTAGAGCATCAGCCTCCGCCTCCCAGCTCGTCTCAGGTTCCCCACTGCCTTTGTTATTTAATACGTCTGACTTCATAGAAAGGAGCTTTGTTTAGGGGAGCAGAGGGAGCTAATTGAGGCATCAAGGTATATGATATAGACCTTGCCCTCCTGGGAACGTGATGCAATTTTTAACTGTTTCCAGAACAAGACGTAACTGGGATTCGTTTTCAAGTTTCTAAAGTACTTTTTTTATTCTGGATAGAGAAGCCGAAAATCCCGGGGGGGACATGCTCTCCTTCTGCAGAAACCACAGGCCCATTACATGTCAGAATATATTCAGCTTCTTGGGGGAAAGGACACAACGAATTTTCACATAAAATTCATCTTGGTGTGCATGCACACAAAGGCCAGTGGGCAATACGCAATCGTCTTGTGTGGGATGACTGAGATTTCTTTTTCTTCCTTAAACATTCCTTTTCCTGTGGTTTTAATGATGTTTATACAATAAGACATTCATTTTAGGAGGCCACAGTGTTTCTGAACTGTTTCTATTGTGCATTGTATTGGTAGGGAAAGAATAAGCTCATTATTCCCGTACAGTCAGGAGAGTGGGAAGTGATTAAACCTTTTGATAAGAAGATAAATGATAGGAAATCCATGTGAAAGCCCGCACTGCCCCGAGTCAGAGTCTCCCCACTGAGCTAGCACAAAGCCTTCCTTCTGTGCAGGGTGCCCTGGGCAGCCTCATCCTTCCAGCTGTGGTCCCACATGGGCTGTGACGCTCTAAAAGACTCACACCTGGGGCGGCAGTGTTTCCTGAGCGCAGGACCCCAGGGGTGGTCTGGCCCCCCGGGGCTGCGCGCTCCTGTAATACCTTTATTCAATGTGTGCGTCCCTGGTGCTTTATGTTTCCAGAGGCCCAAAACTGGGTCCCACTGGCCCAGTCGAGCACGCGCCAGCCCTTGGGAATAGCTGTCAGATGGACGGAGTGGACAGACAGATGGATGGACAGGTGGAAGTTTATCAAGCTTGAAAGAGGTCGTCATTGAGGGCGTGGCCCTACGTCAGACTTCCATATGGACAGGTCATTGACAGACCCATTGATAGCGTAAGTCACTTACCAGTGTAAGGTGTAAGCTTCCCCTTGGGGGAAGTCAAGGGAAACCCACCGTTCTCAGGAATTTTGTGGGCACACAATGACTTATTTAAAAATGCATCGACCCGGGCACCGGGGTGGCTCAGTCAGTTCAGCGTCCGACTCTTGATCTCAGCTCGGGGTCTTGGTCTCAGGGTCGTGAGTTCAAGCTTGCGTTGGGCTGCACCCTGGGTGTGGAGCTTGCTTTACAAAAACAAATAAATAAATAAAAATAATGAAATAAAATACAATACAATAAAATAAAAATGCATGGACCATCGATAATTTGCCCGCATCAGACACCATAATGCACGTTCTGTGCACCTGGCCCTCCAGCTCTCAACTTCGTCTCCCTCCATCCCGGGTCCTGGCAGGATCTGCACTTCTTCCAATCCGGAGTTTGGTAGCCACGAAGCTGGGGGTCAGTAGGAGATGATGGAAATACTGATCTGCTCACATCCGAGCCCACCTCCCCACTGTTTCTGCGTTTCAGGTAAAGTACTGCATCCTTAGCATTAGTGGCCGGCCCACAACCAGGAGACGAAGCCACTCCTGTCACTGAAACTTCTGAAGTTTTGGGGAGTAGGGATATAGATTTTTAAAAATCAAATTGACATTCCTCTGGAGGGGGACAAAAAAGCTTCCCTTTTTTTTATGTGCAAGTAAATAAACCAGACCAAAGAAAAACCCTGAACATCACATTAGTCACCCTATTTATGCTCTTGTTCTCTTGTGTGACAAATGGACAACTTTGTCACTTCCACGAGCCGTATTCAGCTCTCTGCTTTTGGAATTAATTGGGACAGGTTGACAGAACTCCAGAGAACATCCAAGAATACATTTTGACTCTATTGCCCACTCGTGCTTACGTCTCACTCCTGAGAAAGCTACGGCGCTCCATAATCCTAACTTCGGAGCTTATCAAATTAGAGCTTTCTCTCGTGTCAGGCTAAATGAGAGCACCAATTATTATCTTGAACAATACTAATAAAATGAGGCCAATGATTCCATTTGCTGTCTTGTATATGAAATGATTTTGTTTACACAGGTTTATTTTTAGCTGGTCCTTTACCTTGGCATGCAGGATAAATTGAGCTTCTAGATGGCAAACTTCCCCTATTCATCTGGCTGAGAAAAATATAAGAAGAGGGACACGGTAATAAATGAAAACCTTTGGTTTAGGAATTGAAAGATGTACGTTTGAATCCTGGCTTTGCTATTTACTTACAGGCTCTGTGTCCAGAGTGAACACCTGTTGCTTTTGCCTGCACGGCCCCCATGTCCCTATCTCCAAAGAAGAACAGGTCTTTCCTGCTCACACACCATGCTTTCCCTGGGGCTGATCCCACAGCCCTGACCTAGGGAGCATGTGGGCAAGGCCAGGACATTCAGAGTCATGGTGATTAGCTCAAGACTGGACGCGCCAGGTCAATGAAATTCAAGCTGCGACTTTTACTGAAACCTACTGAAAGAGCCTCTTTTCATTTTGGCTCGGGTTCCTCAGTTGATAGACTACAAGGTTAGAGCTTCTAGTGGTTGTTTGCCACTCCTAGGAAAGCGAATGCATTGCCAAGAAGTGGAGAAAGATACATTTGGGAAAACATTAATTGAGCACCTGGTTACAGCCATACCTGCACAAATAATGGACTTTTCAGGCATTATTTTTTTGAGCTAGTAAATGTTCCCCCCTTTGTCTTTTTATTTTCCCTCCTTTCCCTCCTTTCTGTCTGCCCTTCCTTCCTCCCTCCCTCTCTCTCTTCCTTCCTTCCATTTCTGGCTTGGCTTGTCTCATTTGCACCAAAAGAACAGTCGCCTCTGTTCTTTGTTGATGAAGGAAAATGAAATGAGATTCCTTTTATCCAACAGTGTGTATGACTCAAATATGTTTTAGAGGGAATGGAGCACTTTTAGAAGTGAATTCTGGCTCACACACGAAATATTCAAGGACCGAAAAGAGGCAGTGCATCTTCAAATCTCTCCAAGCTCTGCATCCAGGGAGCGGTGGCCTCGCTGTCATCACGGCCATCTCAGTCGTCCAGCGGGGCTGGTCAGTGGACTGACTGCTCTCACCAGGTGAGACCTGCTCCAGAGGGTGCTCACTTAATCCTTGCTGGCACACTGCAGTCCCGAAGAGTGGGTACCCGGCACGCTGAATGAGCTGAATGCTGGTGGGGATACAGGGACAAAACAGTTTTACTCTTTCTCGCTGTTGACCCCTCAAATCCGTATCTTTTGGGAACCTCTTTTCACCTGCCTGCGGGGTGAATGCTTGGACACACTCCTTGGCTTGTCCTGTCGTTTACAGACAATGAAAAGTTTTCCAGTCACTCTAAGTTTTAGGAATGCTTTCATTTTCATAATTAAAATGCGCAGTCTGCCATAACCGTGAAACTCAAACTTCCCTCAAAAGTGAAATGTCCGCCCTCCTCCCAGCTTGGGTCTGACAGGCAGGGGAGGGAGGATGCTGGCTTCTTCCCCCATCTCCTCCTGCCTGGTCCTTCTTCCTCCTCCTCTTCCTCGCTTCGTGGGACTGCTGGTGGCTCCTCCCGGGCTTAGAGATGGTGGAAGGTGGAGAGGTAGGGTGGGAAATGTAATATTTGGCTGGCATCCTGCCCCACGTTGTTGTCTTCTGTTTTGACGGGTTGCAACCAGGCGCCTTTCTGGGTTTTTTTTGTTTTGTGGGTGGCATTCTTTTCTAAGGGAGGCTTCAGCTGCAATGGGCATCATCTTGCCCCTTCAGCCCCTGACCATACAGCAATCTGCTGGCCCGGTGTGGTCCCATTTCCCTCTGGGTGTCCCAAAGGGGTCGGGTCTAAGGTTCTGCCAAGCCCCTTCCCTTCCTGAGGTCCCATGTTGAATCCATGGGAGACTGTCATTGTGGACATTCAGTCGGCCCGCCCTACTTCTCTGCTCTGCCACCAGGCTCCCCTGCAAGCTTCTGCCTCTGGAGTTCTTGAGGTGTGAGTCTGACCCGGCGTCTGTCCCCAGCATACCCCAGAGGACACGGGTCAGACTCTCCAAGGGATTCTTTGGAAGCCTGCCTCAGCTGGATTGAAAAGAGCCAAGTCTTGCATCTCTTTCTCGACCCCGGAGTAAGAGGGAGGACCCGTGGGGATCCGCATGCCCTCGCCTGTCTTTAAAGAAAGTCTGGAGGCTTCCTAACCTTCTCAACCCTTTGGGATCCTCCAGGCAGATTTTGGGAAGAGGACAAATCTTCACGGTGGCCTGCCTGCCTGAGTGGTCTAGCACCCCACTTGGGATTGGGGCTTTCTTGGCTCCTAGTTTCACTGATAACTTCTGAGCTTCTAGAGCTTCAACCAAGACTGAGTCATACTGAGTCCCCATTTAGCATCCTACTCCCTGCCTTGGGGTCCCTGTCAGAATTTTCTGGCTCGACTTCGCACTGCAAGTGGGATCTTCTTGGTAGAGGGGTCTCCCATCCCATCTTTGGGATTCCCCTCCCCCCAAAAGCATCTCTCTGTCTGGGAGCCAATAGGTCGGAGCCACACACAGTGACCCCAGGAGCGACAGTCGCTTACCTTCCCAGGGAGACTTCACTCAAGACACCTTGCTGCTGCGCTCATTTGGGGGGATTTCAATCCCACACGATGGGACCCAGGCAAATATGTCCTTGTGCTCCAAGGACATATCCTCGGAGTTGGGATTCTAGAGAAAAAGAATCACTCTTCCAGGTAACCGGCATCATTATTTAGATTCTGACATAAATTACTGGTCTCTACACCTTTGTGAATTAGATCCTGAAAAGGAGACCCCGAGAGGTTAAGTAGCTTGCCCAAGGTCACGGCGGCAGAACCGCACCAAAAACTGAAGAGTGTGACCACCCGTCCGTTACTCTGGCCTTGAGACCTTGAGAGCTCCTCCCTCAAGCTCATGATCATCTGCTCAGATCCCTTCTCCCGTCTTGCCCCCAGCCGCCGAGATGCCTGTGGATTCGTAGTCAGCGGAATGCAAACATTTCCAGAATCCATTTCCATGTCCATGTCCATCTCTGAGGAGGTGTTAACTTCAGAGTAGCCCGCTGATCATTTTTCCTCCAGCAGCAGTAATGGTTTTGAAGAGCTTGACACACACTTCACCGGGACTCGGTGCTACCGAGCGGGCAGGGAGCAGTGAGGAACAGAATTCCAAGAACCAGATTTGCATTGTGCTGTGTCCTGAGAGGGAGCCCAACGCCCTGCTCCCATTAACAACAATAGGTGTGCGCTAAGCTCGTCTTCATTGCCAGAAATGTATTTCATCCTTTGGCGATCTGTTCTGATCCTTGGCCTTCTGTGCACACAGCCTCCACAGCATTTGCTCTGTAATTTATAAAAGATGTGTGTTGCAGCTGGGTGCCTCAGAAAATTTAAAATAATTTAAAAGCATTCAGCACCATCTTTAAATTAAAGCTCCCCGAATCCCTTGTCTGACAAGTGTAATTAAATTCGGACCCACACAGGTGAGTCTTTTAATGCATCCTAGGGATCAGGAGGCCCCAGGCTGGGTCTGAGGCAGGAGCCTGCTCAGGGCAGATCATGGAGTTTATCGATAAAGCTTGGGCGAGCAGCATTATGCCAAGATGTTCTCCATGCTTTACAGACATTGTCTTATTTATCTTACTCCACTTGTCAAGGAGGATGGCTTTTGCTGCCCATTGAATGCCCCAGCCAGCAAGTTCAGGGCCGGCCTGACCCTGGAATCCTCAGCGGAGTTCTGTGCAGAATGCTTGAGGTTGGGACCAGAATCACCCGCTAAAACCATAACAATGACATTTCCCTCTTCACCTTAGATTTCTATTTTCTAGCCAGTGATTTTTTTAGACCTGAGTCCCTAGACCCTCCAGCGCCGTGAAAAGCAGCAGTTTTGGAACGAGACAGACCCAGGCTTGAAGTGCAGGCCTCCTACCCCCGGTGAGCGGCCCCCAAAAGTCAAGCTACCTTTCAGCTTCAGCTTGCTCATCCGTAAGGGGTAAGGGGATAACAGTGTTCACCCCGCAGTAGCTGTCTTGACCGTGACACAGAGCTGGACACTGTTTTCTGTTGCCGGGGTTGGGCTGTGTCATGCTGCAGGCTGGCTGGGTAGGTCCCCAAGGTGCTGGGTTGTTGGCACATTTCCCCAGGCTGGCAGATCATCCCAACCTGCCTCTGATTCCCAAATCTGAAAGCAAGGGCACATCCATGGGCTCCCAGGCAAATATGTCCTTGTGCTCCAAGGACATATCCTCGGAGTTGGGATTCTAGAGAAAAAGAATCACTCTATTTATGTATTTATTTAAAGATTTTATTCACTTATTCATTTGACAGAGAGAGAGTGAGAGAGAGAGAGCACAAGCAGGGGGAGGGGCAGAGGGAGAGGGAGAAGCAGGCTTCCC
>NC_138375.1:128978344-129001070 GCF_054177405.1 Leptonychotes weddellii | reverse complement strand
GGGGTGCATATGGCCCTTCTTTTCACTACCTCTGTGTCTTTGGGGTAAATACCCAGGAGGGCAATTGCTGGGTCATAGGGTAGCTCTATTTTTAAATTTTTGAGGAATCTCCACACTGTTTTCCAGAGTGGCTGCACCAGCTTGCATTCCCACCAACAGGAGAAGCACACTTTGTATGCAATCAGGTTGTATTGATTTCAGAAGGACGCGGATCCTTCTGGGGGGGCGGTTGTTTGCTCCAGGTGATCATAAGGTAGCTGGAGCCATCAAGGGCGGAGAAACTAAAGTGAATCCCTGTGGTGCATGGGGCAGAGAGCCCCCTCCTTCCACTCTACAGCCAGCAAAGGAAGGCAAAGGAAAAGAGGCACCATCTCACACAAGGCTCCAGGAGACGGCATTCCCAGTCGCCCTGCACACTTATCTCCCAGGAGGTGGGTTGTATCCCAACAGAAGAAGCAGACCATGGAGAGGAGCTACAGAAGTGTCCTGGAGGCTCATTAGCAGACCTCGGGCCCCGGAGCAGGTGAGGTGGTTTACCCTCTGTGTATCAGGGAGCTGGTGATGTGATTGAGGACCAGACTTGCAGCCACGCGGCACCTGCCCAGCCACGGAGTACCTGTCTCCAGCACCATGCAGCTGGAGAGGGGAGCTTTCTCCTAATTCTCCCAGGAGCACAGCAGAAACCGGCAGCCCTTCTAGGCAGGAACAAAGCACCACCTCTGTGGGACATCCCCTGCCGGCCTGAACTCCGAGCTATTGTTCTTCACCGCCAATCTTGGAAAAGGCAAGGAACAATGTTAGTTAAATCAAGCCATTTCTTCCAGCTCATCTACTGTGTCTGCTGTAGGATACCTTCCCGAACCTCCAGGAAAGTGTCCTGCGGAGTTCAGAGTGGGCTCCTTCTGGGGAGGATGGGCGGGGTGGTTCTTCCAAAGAGGAAGCACCTGTTTCCGGGTCACCTGGCAGGCCCGGCCCTTCTGCGGTGGAGAGTGCTCGAAGGAGCTGATTGCAGACCGCGGACAATTACTCAAGCCCGGGGGGACTCCGAGGCATATTTCTCTGCTTGCTTCGGGCCCCCACTAGGTAATGCGGGACATCGCCTGTGGGACACAAAGAAGGCAGGGTCCCGACACACCCTGGTTCCCTTTTTATCCTCTTTCAAAAGCAAAAATCATTTTCAGCTTTTAATTTTGTGCAGAGAGCTCCCACCCCTGCGTTTGCTCCGTTTTCTCTTTCCTCTGTGTGTATGACACTCAGGATAGATCCAAGTTTTGTGGGGCCCAATGCTTCCGCAATTTGGAGGGACTGTTTTATGAAAAAACAAATGTAAAATAACAATATAGGTTTTGGTATAACAGTGAATCGCTGTTGACTATGAGAATGGAAGGGGCTGGTAGAAGTACCGGGTCCTGAAGCCTGAGCTTTGCTAGCTTTAAGGTACTTCTGCCCCTGACCACATTGGACATAATTTCACCCCCTTAGGTTCCAGAAGGGTGATAGCCAGGAGCCAGAGCCTCCTCAGAGGGGAGGAGGAGAAAGGTCCCCCCTGGGCTTCCTGTGGGGACGGCTTTCATGTGCCCTCCACTGCGCACAGCCAGCCAGGGGCGCCCTGCCAACATGGCCACCGGCCACCATGTGTGGGGTTCCCCTCACAGGGCTCCAGCAAGGGCATGGCCAGGCTGCTCGGCCGGATTCATCCCTCCTGACCATAAAATGAGTGGGATACTCCTGCTGAGGTCTCGGCCTGTGTCACATGCTACCCTCAGCCCTTTGATCATCCCGCTGGGGGAGCCCACTGGTAGAACAACAGGGGGACTCTGGAAGCATCTACCACCACTTCCTGTTTTCTCAAGGAGCACACCCAAACCTCCCCAAAGACCACTGAGTCTAAAATAGTCTCTTCCGAGCCTTCCTTTTCCTAAAACGTCTACAATGTACCATTCTTTGAGGGAAGAAATGGTATGAGGGCTTTTTGCCCTGCAAACTGATCTAAGGGAGGATAAAAAACGTGGCGGGGGTGGGGGTGAGTAACAAGTACTTTTCAGGCCTTAGGAAGGACAAATAAAGAACCCGGCCATGTGTGGAGGTCTAGATAGCCAAAATTTATGTGTGGCTGTCTTGCAGCCCTAGTTTGGGATCAGTTGGTCCTTTACTTCTCTCAGTGGAAAGCCTGTTTGGCCCCTTTAGGGTCATGTTACCAACCCCTCATTTATGACACATCAGGTCATCCTGAGCAGTAGTCCTATCAAGGAGGCATGCAACTCATTCTGCACAGGCAGCAGGGGGGCTGGTACCAAGAATGGGGACGAGGTGCAGGGGGCACCCACACTAGATGTGGGCTCCAGCGGGGGAAGCAGCTTCCGCAGAAGTCTGCCATCAGAAGTGACTTCCACCACTGGGCCATTCACCCCTGGGCAAAATCACGGAGTTCAGGGCGTGTGATGGAAGGTGGGGCTTCAGGAAAGGTCTAGAACATGGAAAGTGATAAAAGGCAAACCTGACTGAAGGATCCAGGAGAAAGAGAAGAATCTGAGCCCTAGAGCAGCAAGGAAAATGTGGGAACTGCGTGCACGCCGAATGAGATGGGAAGGCCAGGAAGAGGAGGACCAGAAAATGGGTCACCTTCCCCAGCTCACCTAGGGAACACTCCGACCTTCTTCTATAGCTAAGCCCTATCCTTACAGAGTAGTCATTTTCAAAGCTTTATCTTGGCATCCCAGTCCAAATGGGGTCATAGAGTAAAAGAGGCAAGCTCCAAGGAGAGGGTGATTTTGTCTTCACTAGCTGAGTCTGAAGCTCCAAGGAGCACGTGTCTCTGCAAGGGATTCTGGAAGATCTGAGGTGTCGCATGGTCAGAGGCAAAGTTGGCTGGAGACGTGTTTGTGGGGAAGTCATAAAAGCCACGGGAGACGATGAAAGATTCGTTCTCTGAAAGTGGAGAGAGCATTAAAAAAAAAGAAAAGAAAAGAAATCACTTCTGCATTTTGCAAAGGCAAACAAACTTAGGACATCACTCAGCCCTGTTGGAAGACTTACGGTGTCAAACAGCGCATCACCATGAATGCTCGGGAGTGACACGCCAAGGCCTTAATAGTCATAAAAGGAGAGTGTCAGGGCCGCCTTGCAGCCCACTCCTGCTCCTGGTGTCATAAATTCCTTGTATGGTCAAACCGGAGAAGTATCTCCTTCTCCAACCAGATTGTTCAGGCTCAGAACACATGTCAGGAGCAAATCCTTGACTGGCAGACTGGGGAAAGGACCCTGGGCTCTGAACGGGCAGCTGCTGAGACTTGCCAGGGAGGGAGAGCAGAAGTAAGCAGTCCCATCTTTCTCCCTGCAGAGCGCGGGAAGAGGGGTGCTCTGCGGCTTGTTGCTTCTTTCCAGACTCCTGGGCCCTCCCCCTCCTCCATGGGGAGAACAGGTGTATTTCCTGTCCACGTGCCCCACAAACCACTGCGCTCTGCCTGGAACCGCTGTCCTCAGTCCCTAATCCATTCTGGGCTCCTGTCCCTCAATCACCTGTGCTGCCCCTGGCTTTTTATCCCGTTAGAAACCTGCAGCACTAATGGGAACAAGCCTTTTTTTTTTGGTCCTTTTAACCACAGAAAAGCAGGAGATACCTGTGTGTCCTTCACCAAGGAATATATTTTTAGATGGCTTCCAAATGCACCTTTTTTTTTTTTTTGTCTTCCCAAACTCCTAGATTTATTCTTGGAAGCAGCCCCCCTGCTGCTGACTTTACTTCTCTTCTTGGCTGTGCCTAAGAGGATTGCTGAGCCAGAGTCCCTTGTTATCTGTTTTACGATATGGGGAAGGACACACAGTTCTGCTTTGCAAAAGAACACCGAGCTTGTAGGTAATGTCCTTGTTTCCTGGTTGCTCCAGGTGAGGATTTGTTGACCAATTTTCGACTCTCTCTAAGCTTTCTGGATATGGATTTAAGGATCTTAAGCAAATACACAAAACCCATAATATGAGCTCATCACTCCCTGCTTAAATATCTTTGACGGTTTGGACACCAAAGCCCAGATTCTTGAGCCCTCCTTCAAAGGCGCTTCATGATTTAAGTGCAGCCAAATTTGCAGGCTCCCCCGTGTTCCACCATGACCATGACCATGACCATGACCAGGACGATGCACACCACCTTGTATCCTTCCGCCAACACTGGCTGCGACCCAGGGCTACGTTTTCCTTACCCGCCCGAGGCCCTCCGCCAAGAGCCTGCCTCGGCTCCATCCTGGTCTCCCAGGCACGAACGTCCGGCGCCAGTGAAGTTCACGGCTCTCTTCTGTGTTTCCATGCTTGATGTTCATCCCTTTACCGGGACATTTAGCAAGGTGCATTTTAACTTTGCTCACGTCTACCTTCTTTGAATGTGGGTTCCCGTGAAGAAAGGGGTCACGTTCCTATTCTTAATTTTAAATCCTAAGGCCAGAGTCTGGCGCAAGCAGGCACCCAGTGATATTCGATGAGTAAAATGAACAATTCCGCAGGAGAAGCTGTCCCTTAGGCACTAGACAATTAGTGCTTTTTCAATGGACACACGTCTGTCCATCCTTCCTTGCGCCGGAGGGAGGTTTGGGGAGGGACTCATCCCTATTGTCCTTCCCTTGCCTGGCTCTCCGCCGGCCAAAGGGGCCAGAATTCCAGGGTGTTCGCTAATGCCTTCTCCTGGCGATGTGTTTCCTATTCCTGGCTAAAGGGAACTCTATGCCATTGTGTATTCTTTCTTTTTTCTCTCTTGGTGGACAGTAAGTTGGAAGCGGAACCTCGCTTTCTGATATAATTATTCTATAATTGTTCTATCCCCTCCCCCACTGCCCCTTGTCCTTCTTGGCTCTTGCCCTCTGACATTCGTTTTAGAGGTGGTATGGTTCTTTCATATCTGAGCTTTTCACTGGAAGCTGTGTCACATCCCTTTGGAAGCAGGTGGAGTATAAATAATAAATTAGGGATGAACATACCATCCGGTGCTCTTCTGACGCTGTATGGGGACTTGCCTGCTAAAGCGAGGGGCCCACCACCCTGTTTGTGGGGGTGTGCTCTCAGCCTGCTGGGGGGCACACTCTGGATTCTTGGTCACATGAGAAAAGAGGTCTCTGTCACTGTTCCTGTCCTCGCTAGCTGGACCTGGGGACCGAGTCCCTTGGCTACGTTACTCTCCAGAGCATCTCTCGCAAATTCCAGAGAAGGGGTCCTGTGTGTGCGGTGAATTCATCTTACTGCACACTGTCCACCCTGACTTGCCTGCCAGGGGCTTTGTAGGAGATTTTGAAAAGGTGGGGTGATGAGAAAATGGTTATGACACAGAGCGACCCCTTTTCATATCTCCCGTGTGGTTTTATATACAGCTTCAAGGGGGTCAGGAGCTCCAGCTGAGAAACCCATTCTCCATAGGATGGCATAAACAGGATGCTGTTCCAAGTTGGGGATGAGGACACATTCATCAGGGCTACGTTATATGTGGATCAATATGTATGTGGAACATGCCAAGGAGAAGTTAAAAACAGAGCACTACGATGGTGGTTTTTTTTTTTTTTTTAAGATTTTATTTATTTGAGAGAGAAAGAATCAGAGCATGAGAGGGAGGAGGGTCAGAGAGAGAAGCAGACTCCCCACTGAGTGGGGAGTCTGATGCGGGACTCGATCCCAGGACTCCAGTATCATGACCTGAGCTGAAGGCAGCCGCTTAACCGACTGAGCCACCCAGGTGCCCCGTGATGGTGTTTCTTTACCTGCTTTAAAACCATCATAACTTGGGATGCCTGGGTGGCTCAGTCATTGAGCTTCTGACTCCGTTTCTGCTCAGGTCCTGATTACAGGGTCGTGCGTGAGACTGAGACCCGTGTTGGGCTCCTCGCTCAGTGGGGAGTCTGCTTGAGATTCTCTCTCCCTCTCCCTCTGTCCCTCCCCCACAGCTTGCACTCTCTCTCTAAAAGAAAAAAAAAAAAGATAAAGGATTGATCACAGGAAGTAGACCTCAAGCAACATTTGGAGCTTGCTGAGAAGTCCGTGCATCCATGCAAGGCTACTGTCTCTGCTGTTAGGGCCTGAGTCATCACAGGGCAGTCAGGAAGGAAGGCTGATGTGGAGCTGGTGAGGAAAAGGAGAACCAGTGAGGATCAACTGGACTCCGTGAGAACCTACTGGAACCCGTGTCTGTCTCTCACCACCCTGATGCCACGGGTGACCTGCCAGAGAGGCTGGGGTTCCATGCTACACAGCTGCATGGGCATCTGGCCCAGGACTCAGAGAAGATGGAGCTGCAGGGCTGGTCAATGCCCCAAGCCGATCACAAGCAAGAGCACCTTTCCCTCGACGATGACCTTCAAAGCATTATAGCTGCTGTGTTACTTCTACGTTCTAATTTTTTCTCCTAGTCATCTGTAACCTAGAACCATATAGGAAAGGGAATTTTTGGAAAATACAGGTCTGGCTTAGCTGGGTTGACAGAGTTCAAAGTCACCACACTGCTATTATAACACCGTGGGGAGGGATGCCTTACTTAATAAATAGGGTTAGAACAAATTGTACCTGTTTGGAAGACAAGAGGCTTAAAACCGCTCCCAATGCACATAGAAAAAGAAGTTAAGAAAAGGGAGAAAATCCATGGGGAAAAAGAGAAAACATTCTCTTTTTGTTTTTCTAAGCCCATGAAAAGTTGCTTAACTTTACTAACGTTTGGGAACATGGACACTAAAAACAGTGAGACTTTTCACCTATGAGATTGACCTAAAAAGGTGGAGGCCTTCCAAGGGTGGTTAGGGGATGGGGAGAAGAGAAATCCCATTTGTGATGAGTTGTTCTGGACTGACCATGTTCCTCCCCAAATTCTTACGTTACAACCTTACCGCTCTCTGTGATGGTGTTAGGAGGTGGACAATTAGATGAGGTCGTGAGGGTGGAACCCCCACCAGGGCAATTAATGCCCTTACGAGAGTCACAAGAGAGCATTGTGTCTTTTCTCTGCTTTCCGCTATGTGAGGATACAATGAGAAGTATCAACCACCTGCCACCCTGATCTCAGACCTCTGGTCTATAGAACTGTTGTTAAAAAACCACCCAGTTTATGGTATTTTGTTGCAGTGGTCCGAGCTAAGACATTGGTATCACTATGAAGGTGCATTTTTGAGTGATTTTCAGAGACATCGATACTGAAATACGCATACCTTTTTGTGATAGTATTCAACTTCTTGGAATGGAATGAATAGAAACAATGTCAGTTTTCAAAGATATACGTTCAGGTTTATGAATGATAGCCTTGTTAACACAAGGACAACTGAATACATCATGCTACATGCTGGTGGTATTTATAACATTACGAAGTCCAATACCACTCTTACTGGGATATCTGGTTAGTGCAAATACCGTGATTAGCAATATATGGTTAATGGAAATATAGATTCCATATTTGAAAAAAATCCTGCAAAAGAGAAAGTATGGCGGGGGGATGTGTCCAATTGTCAACAGCGGCTGGTGTGTATGTGTGTGCACGTATGTGTGTGCCTGTGTGTGTATAAGCAGAGTAGGCTGCCCAGGGAAAAACGATATTATGTGTAGATACAGATTGCATGATGTGTGCTGACTCCAGAGAACTTAATATCTCAAGAAATGTGTCCATCTTAGATTTGAAGACTTTGGGTGCTTGCTCATTCTTATGGGAGCCATCTCTATTGGGTCTTTATTTATATGTGCTGGGTTTTTTTTTTTCCTCATAGAACAATCCTTCTATGCCACCCTATGTCCAAATGCAACCACCAGCCCCATTCATATAGCTAATTCCTGCTCATCTTTCAAGTCACAGCTGAGGGGCCAGCCCCTCCAAGAAGGCTTCTCAGAGCCCCCTCCAGCCCTGCAGTCTGGGGAGGGTGCCGCTCCTCTGGCTTCTCAATGGGTCACATGTATCCAATCATGGTATTGACCCACCGCGTCACGTTCACCTCTTGATGTGCTCACTTTTCCTGTCCCTAGAATAGCAGCATGCAACATGACAGATATTTTGGGAAAATACATTGTGTGTGTGTGTGTGTGTGTGTGCATGCGTGTGTGACCATTAGAATAATGCCACGAATCCTAAAAGCCTAGCGCTAACAACAACCAGAGTAAGGAAAGTCTCTGTATTATTATGACCCCACTGTATTCAAGCATCCTACTCCTCACCATGTCTGAATGCAATACATGGATTGAGATTTTTCCTCCTTACCTGACATCTGGCGTTCTGATATTCTGGGGAACACAGATTTTAATGTTAACATGAAGAGTAAAAATATACTGAGCACCTATTGGGTCATGTTAGCCACGTGGAATGTCATGTTTGCTTCAACACATTCGGGGCTCAGAGACAGCTTACAGAGCTGATGTTCAGCCTAATGCTCTCACACATGGAGTGGAGATGTCAAAGCAAGCTCCGTGAATTTGGATTTGCAGCCAGAATGGACTTTCAGAAAAGCTGAGAAAAATCCAGTACTGCCGACCGGTGTGTGAATCCTCAGGACCATGTAAACACCACAGAGAAGGTTCCTTGTCCTTTCACCCCCCTGTGGCACTCTATGGTGCAAGGCAAGATGGGGGGATGGCCGCCATGTCTTGAGGGCCAGTGTGAGTCAGTGCTTTTCCGCAATTATCTAATTTAATGATCTCTGAAAAACCTTACCTTTTTTTTTAAAGATTTTTTTTTTTTTAAGATTTTTAAAATTAGAGAGAGAGAGGGAGAGAACAAGCAGGGGGAACGGCAGGCAGAGGCAGAAGCAGGCTCCCCGCTGAACAAGGAGCCCGATGTGGGGCTCGATCCCAGGACCCTGGGGTCATGACCTGAGCTGAAGGCAGATGCTAAACCAACTGAGCCACCGAGGTATCCGAAAACTTATTTTTTTTTTAAATGAGGGATTTGGGGCTCAGAAAGATTAAGTAATTTCCCCCCAACACCCTGAGCTTTTCAGTGCTCATTCTTGAACCCGCAAATCAGACTATGCTCCCTCTTTCTGTCCTTAGATGGCACTTGAGAAATTCTCCAGAGGACAGGGTGATGCCTGATCTGCATGGACCTCCTTGGAGCCCAGGTACGCTGTGATCTGGCCCAGCAGGATTGCTTCCATGCCTCCCCTGACATAGCCATCCCAGCTATAGACTCCAGCCCCTGGGCTCTAATTCCAAATCCCAAGGCTGGGCCTCAGAGAAACTGGTCAGTTTCTGCCCAGTGTGTGAATAGGGAGGCGATGTACTTCGGAAGCTCAGGCCACCTTTCTGGAGTGGCCACGTTAGCCTCACGTGCTGATCCTAGGAGGGTAGTGGTCTCTGGGACTGAACAAAGACAGGGCACTGGAGTCCAAGGGGCCCCAGACAGAAGACACAGAGAGCACCCTGCTTCTTGACTTTCTAAGTTCTGAGTTCCAGGCCCTCATGAGCCCAATGAACTCCGGCAGCCAGCATTTGTGATAATCCCATGTTCTGATAACGAACTGTGATTTTACTTAATTGAAGCTTGACTATATGTCATGTTAGCGTGGTCCCCAAGTTGTACCCTACATCCAGAAGGTTCAGTGCTCCCTGATTCACCAGTGCTCTGTGCAAACTGCCATTAATCACCACGTCTTCCAGAAGATTGGCAGGGATCATTTAGCTGAATGATGCAGCCTGTAGTCCCACTTGTTCTAGACGCACCACAGCGGCTCAGATGGTGGCTTCCCTTTTCCGTCTCACCTCCTGTGTGCCAATATGCGCTCTCCCCCTCAAACTGCACTTGTCCCATCCTTAGGGGATATGGATAGTTCACTGTCTCCATATTCAGAGAAGCTTTTGGCTCTGAAGCCTGAGCCAGAGCTTTCCAGGCTACATCTGGTGAGCGTCCAACTGCTGAGGCATGAGTACTCACTACTGAGGACATCTTTATTTTGAAGATTCTGGGGAAAAGTCTTTGATCTAGTTGGGCCACACGTCCACCTCTTGTTTTGGGGAGAGTAAGCAATCTTAATTTATAGCCCCATCAAGATCATAACAAAGGGGATGCCAACTCTCCAAAAGAAAAATAGGATGATGTTGTTATTTAAAAAAAAAAAAAAAAAAAGGCAAGGAAACATGGCATCCAAATGTCCACCACTACCTGAGGTTTTTATGTGTATCCTCTGCTCATTTTTACCTGGGTCCTTACTATACAAGCAAACGGGAAGGTTGCTTTGTTCCCTCCCCACGTATCATACTGTATACATTTCAGTCCAGTTAGACCTGCATTAAGAATGTGTAGACTGGGGTTGTAGGGTCCCTCCAGGGCCTGCCATGTCCTTTAGCGTGAGCTGGATCCCATGAAGCCCTCAGGATAACCATCGTGCATGTCAATCTTCTTCTGTTGGTTTGGCATCTCATGATTTTTTATCTTAGTGAAGAGTCTTCAGGGGCGCCTGGGTGGCTCAGTCGGTTAAGCGGCTGCCTTCAGCTCAGGTCATGATCCCGGGGTCCTGGGATCGAGCCCCGCATCAGACTCCCTGCTCAGCAGTGAGCCTGCTTCTCCCTTTCCCTCTGCCTGCCGCTCTGCCTACTTGTGCTCTCTATCTCTCTGTCAAATAAATAAATAAATAATATCTTTTTTTTTTTTTTTAAAGAGTCTTCAAGTTCTGGGTTTCCCTCCTTCTTTTTGGGCAACTGTCCCATCCCGAAAGGCCATTATTAAGTGTGTTTCAAAGACCCTAAAGACTTACACCCATTCTCCTCAAAGACCCTGAACAAAACACAAAAATGGTATTGTTTTTAACTTGAAGAAGTTTTCTCCTGGAATGTCATGCTTACCCAGACTCAATGATGGTGAAGAAAGGGTGTGTGGGGGTCTGCTGGTGCTGAAAGGGGGTCCATCACCAACTGTTCTCTGGCCCCATCACCTTCTCTGGGCTCTCCCCAGTTCTTTGCACAGATGTGGGGAGAGAGTACCCACGAGTGAGGACCTTCTCAGGAGGCCACAGCCCCCTCCCACCCTTGCCCACCCACAGACACGTCCCAAACTTCTTTAAAACAACATGATGATTTTCCTCTTCAATTTTTGAACAAGTGAAACTTGAGGCTTGGATGCCTTATTTATTTTAAAATCAAACTTAACTCCTTCCCACACAGCCCAGATGTTACTTTGCTTCTCCTATTTTGATTTCCTCTTGACATGAGGGGTGAATGATAGAAATTAGGGCTGGCGGAGGTGTCCCTGTAAACAGCCTTGTGCTCCTTGAAGGATTCCTGACCTGCAGACTCCCCCATCCCTTCATCCAGAGCGTCCCTGCCACCACTAGATCCTGGTGATCTTGCATCTGAACTTGGGAGATGGATAAGCCTGCTAATTCAGGCATCCTCTGCCAGCCTGCATACGCGGCCACATCAGAGACGGATAAACCTAAAATAAACGGTATTTGAAGACCTTGAAACAGATTAATTTAGACCGGGTTTGAAAAAGAGTGGGTTGGCTTTTTTTTTTTCCCCTTTCCTTTAATGTCTTCACGGGGATTTGGGGATTTTTTTTTTTTTTTAATGATAGAGCAAAAAGTTCAAATTCTCTTCCTGTAATGTCTTACTTCAAATTGCTGCAGAGAGTAATGAAGGCTTGACTTGGCTCCGGTATTTTTCCTTTGTGTAGATCGGACACTCAATTAACGAGAGGACACTCGGGCTCCTGGGTACGCGAGAGCTTTTCTACCCTTCTTGCTCACACTGCAGGGAGAGGGAGAGGCAGATATTAAACACCGTTCAAAAAAAAAAAAAAAAATAAGTGAAGAGGAGTCCTGGTCCTTGAACTACCTCTAAGAGATATCGTGTTACATTTTTTCAGGGTTTCCTAGGAAACCAGTTCTGTGTAAAAACGTATTCTTTGTCTTCTGCTCTTGCAAAATTGTTTGAACCATCATATCTCATAAAAGGTTGCTTCACAGGCAATTTGAACAGCATTTAAAAAAAAAAAAAGCTTAATCTGCAGTTTGCTGAACAAATGAAGGCGATACACCTTTATCGGAGGCTTGAATGCTTGATTGTATTTGCTGCAAGCGGATAAGATTATGCCATTATTTCTGAAGCGTCTGTGAAATCAAATCTTGTTGTCTTTCCCCCTCCAAATCATGAGTGCCCTCCCCCCACCGCCCAACACTCCCAAGTTGCACTAAAATATCTCCTAAAATAGTTTTAGGAGATTCTTATCAGCACTTACACAGCAGAGCATCAGCAAAGAGAGAAATAAACCCCCCCCCCTCTCTCTCATATTCAGCACACATGGGCTTTAGTCTCCAGAGTGGATGAGCTTGTGTGTCCCCAGTGTCACCCCCACCAGGTCAGAATCCCCCAAGGCCCTTTCTGCTGCCATGGGTCAGCTCTGATGTATATTCCACTATCCTTGCGTATCCAGTTGTTATGATGGTTTTGCAGACGATGGGGGTACTTCCATGTGCACTGGGGTGGGGCATCTCATGAGGGGCAAGGCTTTAGGGTATTGGAAAGTTTGATTGTTCTTAACACTTGAAATTTCAGCTCCTAACTTTGTGTCCTATGTGAAAAGCCCCCGGAAAACAGGACGAGCGTGTCAGCACTACTGAGATGGACACGTCCCTATGGAATATTTGGGGGATGGGCTGCACATGGCTGTCTGGGTTGTTGGAAGGGTCGCTAAGGGATTAGTCTGCCTCCCATCCCCAGTGTCACTAATCCCATAGTTCCCTATGATGTTGGTTATCTCTGGGTTTCTCATAGGCACTCTTTGTCATGTTAAAAAAGCATCCCCTAGCCCACCTCGCCTAATAAGACCCAAGAGGATTAAAAGCACTGGCTATGGGTTAACCCAAATGTTCACCCTGGGTCCGCCAGTTACTAGCTCCAGGAATGTGGGAAAGTAATTTCTCTGTGCTTCAGATGCCTTATCTTTCAAATGCACATAACAAAGGGTAGGATTCTCATAAAATTAAAGGAGCTAATGCTGGGGAAACACATAACCCGGTGCTGGGCGTCTGGTGGTGAGCGTGGGGTCCATGCTGTGGCTCTTAACACAAGCGGGGCAGTAATTTTGTTTCCATGTGGGTGTGGAGATTGCACCCTCATTACCTATGTTATGTAGTAACATAGTTTGTTATGTCTGATGGTGAACTTCGTTTAGCAAATGATTCGTTGTGCACCTGCCATTTATCTGGCTCAGTGTAGACTGTGGACTTAGAAAGGTTAAAAAAAATATATATATATATATATATATATGGTTCCTGCCCTTGATATGCTGACAGTCAAGTGGAGAAGCAAATCTTTCCAATGCATGGTGGTACATATTAGAGACCTTTATGCGTGAGGTGCTTTAGGGGAGGAGGGAAGGAGAGCCCGGGACTGCCTGGGAGCTGAGGGAAGGCTTGCTGGAGGCAGGACCCCTAAACCAGGTGTTGATATAACACATGCATTGGCTGATTGAATTTTGTTTTTGTAAAGCGTGTATAGACATATATGCACACATATGCACATCTACAACATGCACCCACCGTGCCGGCAGATTTATGTGTTCTTCTGGGTGCAGAATGGGGCAGGCTGCCGATTTCCTACAGGATCCATTCCCCCTCCTGTTTTTAAAGTACTACACAGGGGCGCCCGGGTGGCTCAGTCGTTATGCATCTGCCTTCGGCTCAGGTCATGGTCCCAGGATCCTGGGATCGAGCCCCGCATCAGGCTCCCTGCTCAGCGGGGAGCCTGCTTCTCCCTCTCCCACTCCCCCTGCTTGTGTTCCCTCTCTCGCTGTGTCTCTCTGTCAAATAAATAAATAAAATCTTTTTTAAAAAAAGAGTGAAATACATTTCTAGCTTCCGTTCTGGTGTTACTTTGTTTCAGAAGTTAGGTCTGTACATGCTAGAGTATAGGATCCGGCAGTGAATTAGGAATTGGGATACCAGCTTCTTGCCACCAGCTGGGCGGCCACACGAGCGGTGTGTCACTGAGCAAGGTCTCGTGCCTTGATTTACTCATCTCCAAAAAGAGGGTCTTTCAGCACCATGAGGTAATGACTATCACTTACATGTTTGGTATAAGGCTTTACTCTTATCACAAAGTAGTTTTTCTCTTAAAAGAAATGTCTCATGGGCCACCTGCGTGGCTCAGTTGGTTAAGCATCTGCCTTTAGCTCGAGTCGTGATCCCAGGGTCCTGGGATGGAGCCCTGCATTGGGCTCCCTGCTTAGCAGGCAGCCTGCTTCTCACTCTCCCTCGGCCTGCCGTTCCCCCTGCTTGTGCTTTCTTCCTCTGAGCACAAAATAACATCTTTAAAAAAAAAAAGAAAGAAAGAAATGTCTCGAGCTCCAGGGATGGGAGACAGGGATAGGCTTGGGACTAAGCCATCCAGGCAAGCCAGCTGCAGCTGAGATTGAAGTCGCTTTGGGCCCAAACAGGGCAACGACGGAGATGTGTGCAGGGAGAAGGGCTGTGAGTGTATCAGCTCAAGGAGCAAGTCACCCAGCAGGTAGGCGATCCAAGGGCAGTGGGCATCAGGTATTGGTGGCCATGAGCATACGCCTCATGGATGAGGAGGGTGAGTGACTTTTCAGGTTCTGGCTGAGCAGATAGGAAGAGTCCTAGGTAGCCGGGGGAGGCCCAATTCAGTGAGGGCGCCCCCTGTTCTCCCCAGCCCTGGCATCGGGGAAGGGAGCAGGAAAGCGACACTCAGGTGTGCAGAGGTCCCCAGCCTCCATACAAGCATCGTGTGGCTGAGAGGGCTACACACGTGACAAAGAGCCAGACTCTATCGGGCCAAGCGGGACTTTTATTTAACCGGCTGGCTTCTTCTGTTGGCAGATAAGGAGTATTTAGGGGACAGGAAAAAATAAAGATCAGCAGGATGGGGACTCAAAATCATTTATTTAATTTGAAGATTCTGAGGCCCGGGATCTTGGTCCTCCAACTTGGAATGCCAAGTTGGAGAAGAAGGACACAGTGGGATTTTTGAGTTTTGCAAGTGCCGGTAAACATTCACCTCGTATGACTTTTCCACACTCCTGTGAGGTAGGCAGGGCAGCCAGGATTTAAATTGACTTTGCAGATGGAGAAAATGAAACAGAGAGAGTTTGAAAGACTGCCCCCAGAAACTCAGAGGCCAGCCCAGACTGGAAGCCAGGCCCACGGACTCACAATGTGTGTGCTTCTTTCTAAGCTCCTTTGTCTTGCGAGAAGCAAAAACTCTAAGTTGCCAGATTAGGGACGGCTGTTCCTAGGAGCCTCTGGGGATTGGCCTTTGTGTGTTGGGGGGGGCTGGTCTTGGGCTCTGTCACCCTCATGGTCCCCCCTCCCAAGCCCTGTTCTTCCCTGGGCCCAGGTCTGGCCAAGTAATTAGAGAGGATCTTTCTGGGTCACTCTTTCCTGAGGACAAAACAAGTGCTTTGGTTTCTCGATTAGAAAGCTCAACAGATTGAGTGACAAGGAAAAGTTTTTGATCTCGCTATTATAGTCACCTAATTAAAACGAGATGCAGATGCTCCAACACCTAGTAATTTTCACCTCACTTACTTTGGATCCAATTACAGCCCTTCCCTACTGACTTACACTGTTTAAATTACAAAGTCAGAAGGAAATATGACCATTTACCTATTTCTGTTCATACATATAAGTCTAACATGTTATCTTTTCTCTCCAAGCAGGAAATGTGATCACAGGTCTTTTCCTCACCCTGGAAACAGAGGGGGATGAATCTTGGTGCTTAAATAAAAATCAAACACCAATAAGAACTTAAATCAGTCAATACCTATGTCAAACTTCAATAGACAGTTCTGTTTCCCACATGCAAAAAATGTATCCTCTCCCCAGGAATGTTCTAGAAGGCAGGTCTTCAGCACGACTTTAGCATTTGGTGTTGTCCTGGAATGAATGCTTTGGCATAGAAAAACTTCCTTTTCAGAGTCAATCGGTTATTGATTGGCACCCTTCAGATCAGGGGAAATTGGATATTTCAGAAGGTTGCTACCTTTACTGAGTACATAATTAAATAGGTAGCCCTGTGTAGCAGTTGGATTTACATATTTTTTTATACCAGAGCTATCAAAGTTGGTGGCAACCCAGCCTTTGTCTTTACTAAAAAGCATTTTTGTGTACTGGGAAAAGGCTTTGTGGGAACAGGGCTTCAACTGGCAAACAAAGCAAATGAACCCAGCGACAACCAACCAACCATGCAGAAAGAGACCAGTGGAGTTCTAAGAAGAACGGCCATTTTCCTCTGCCGCTGAGTGGCATCTGTGTGAGGTTATCTGTCATGGCGGCCGGTGGAAGATGCTGCCTTCTTAGCAGAGCTGTAGAATAGTTCTGCGTGGTGATTGGCTGGGCCATTCTGTCCCCAGGGCAGGAGGGAGGCCAGGTGCCCCATCGTAGAGAAGATGGTCCTGCCTCTTCTGCACCAGGTGCATTCACACCAAGTAGCTTATTAATTCCAGGACGGCCAGTCTGCGGCCATAGCAACATGGAATATGGACAATGCTATGGAGAAGGAAGATAGGTACTTAGGTAGAGGCAATCTCTACCTTCTGTCTCCTTCTGGGCAATTTTGTTAGCTCTCCACCAAATTATCCCACCATTGACACCAGAGAGGAAGTCCCGGTGTTGAGTTGGTGCCCTAAGGGGCCAATGGTGTCAACATAAAAAGACAACAGTGATATTTCTTACTTACCTCTTCCTTTCACACTTCCTTTACCTCTGTCTTCTAGGAAGGGAAGGGTGAGCAAATTCTTTACCCTTGCAGGTATAGGGCACTTCTTCTCTGTTCCCGGTCAACCCTGTGTTCTCTTAGAAGTTTCTTAAACTTCTCTTGTGATGCATGAGGCTTGAGTAGGATGAAGAAGCTATAAAAGCTGGCCTTTCATCTCTTTCTTTTTTTTTTTCCACTGAGGTTCGCTGCCCCAGAAGTGGTAGGCTGTGTCTCAAGAAGGGAGGTCACTGAATTTGGCTTTGTCTCTCCCTTTTCCTGCTTTGTTGACAGTTCCTAATAACACTGCTGGCATCAGGACTTTGCAGACGCAGGAAGGAAGAGATGTATTCTTCAATGATGGAAAAAATCTTAGAGCACAATGCCCTTAAAATAGAACGTGTGTGCCTAGCCTTTATATTGTTGTAATCACTTCTCCTGGGAAATGCCGTAGAAGGCTTTTCCCCTTTGGTGAAGCAGAGTGCTGGTGTAACCTGAGGTGTTCCCAAGAGGGCTGGGGGGGTGATGTCAGCTCACAGGTTTTTGAAACATTACTACATTTTCATGGTGATCCGTGATCCAATGGATTCCTTCTCTCCAAATCCCAGTCTCTGTACTGATCGTATGTGGGCTGACCCACCCCACGAAGCTGTGATGAGGATCAAGCCATGTCATGGACAAGATTAGGTCTTTGAAATAAACCTTAGCCTACTGTGGAAATTCATGCTTTCACACTATGTGTGCAAAATGTTCAGTATCCACACCAGAGAACAGATACTAAGTTTGCCAAGGTCGGCCCATGTCCTTACCAACCCCATAACACGGTGAGGGCAGTTGTCATGATGAGCAGGAGAAAAGAGAGCATTGGTCTCTCACACAGATTTTCCATCATCTGGCTCATCCTAGGACTCCCCCCCGGGAATCCCGCCTGAATTTCTTTCATGTTGGTTTCCTGGCATTTGGTATTGTGTCCAATGTCACCTTCCTCTGTTTTTTTGGCCGAAAATCATCAATGAGAAATGCTTCTGATTTCATGGTTACCTATTTTTCCCCTTCATTAGCGTCCCCTTATTTGGACCATTATTGCAGTCCATTAGCAGGACCAATGACTTGCTCTGGGGATGATGTTAATGATTCTCAAGAGGGTCTTCTATGTGAAAGTGATTAGGAGAATAAGAAAGTTGCCGGCCACCTGAGTTTATTGTTGACGGAGCCAAAAGGAACCTCTGCGAAGTCTTGGCTTCCATTCTTGAGGCTGTCGTTTATGACAGTTTATTTTTGACCAGAACATGCTCAGGTGGAACCCATGGTTTACCAGGAAAAGGGGCAAAAGACCTTCCAAAGGTCCACCTTCCGCGAACATGGGTTCTGACCTCCGTGACGTTTTGGGTATTAGACCCAAGAGGAAAAAGCCTTGTGATAGGCATTTGTGTGCACATGTGTGTGCGGACGTGTTTGCAGAGGGGAATGGGGGGAGCTCCCCACGACTCAGCTGCCTCTTTTGATTTGCTCAAATTTCATTTCCATTTGCTAGAGGGACATCTGCACATTTTTCTGCCCAGCCACATTTAATGCACATAGTGCAGCCCAACCCTCTGTGGAGGTCAACTGCCCCCCACCTCCAGGCATCCCCGGGGGGGGGCGGTTAGAGCTAAGGATACACAATACTCTAAATGGAATATTGAAGATCCCCATCTGTCTGGCAGTCCCGATCAATAAATGTGAGCCCTTCTTTCCCAATTCTGTGCAAGAGACACGTCACCACCTGGGTTTAAGACCGGCGTGAGATGGGGGTTTCTAAGGGTTACTGAGTGCAGGCTGTCACAGTGCTCAGCCAGGACGAGGATTATGCTCTTAATCATGTTATTCGGTTACGGTCCCCTCGCCCCTTTCCCTCAAGCAAAAACATGCCAGGGCCGGACATGGTTAGGTGCCCTTCAAGATACCTCTATGCTAACTTGCCGAATGACTTTTTTTCGAAGGAGCCTTTGTTCTGGGCAGTGCGGTTCTGGGGCCACACTTTGTGGCTGAATTATAAGGCTGAACGAGACCTGTTTGGGTTCACTTGACGCGGCACTTAAGGAACCTGGCAGGTCTCAGACGCAGGCTGCGGCCCCCTGGAACGCCTAGCCCGTTGGCTGTATTGGGACAGCCCCTCCTTAGGGCCGACAGTCTAAAACCCCCCTGCAGAAACTGCTAAGCCCGCAGCCAGCAAGCAAACACAACAATGAAAAAGCTGCGTTATCTGAGGCACTTTTTGAGTCTCAGCGAGGACATCCCCGGGGCCCCAGCAAAAATGCCGGGCGCACCTGTTCAGTTCTTGTCACCCCTTCACCAGACTGGAACAAAGCTGACTGCTGCAAGAGCCGCCAAATTGGGGATCAGATTGCAAGGCAGGGATTGTCGGGCTTCCAACCGGTCTGATTCTTGCTCCAGCCCCCATCCCCCTCGACTCAGCTCAGACGAAGGCATTTGGGATGCCCCACTGGGTAAGGGGGACGCATGCACTAAGGGCTGCAGGCGTGTGGGGGGTGTTGGGAGGGTGGGTGTGGGTGTGGTGAGGTCTTCCTGGCTAGTCCTGCTCTAATGTTATAAATGAATGGGGGTAAGAGACAATGAATTTGTTCTTGGAAGAGCTGCTCCACCACCAGCTCTGCGATCATGGGCAAATCCCTTCATTCAACGGATCTCAGCTTCCCCATTTTTTTAAGAAATAAATTCAGACGAGCTGTTGCCCATTCTTTCAGTTTTATATTTGGCTAGAGCCGGGCAGGGCACGCCTGTGGGTCACACAAGGAGAAGGAAGATCTTCGATCTGGCAAAGGGGGGATGGTCACAGAGCTGATTCGGTTCTGTTTCCTAAAGAATCCGAAGTCAGACAAGGAGTTTTTGCTTGCGGTGTTTCTACCTACTTGGCATGCCGTTTGGCACACTGCCCCGTGGCCCACGGCCTTTCTCGGGACGAATCCATTTTCCAAGTTGCTGCCAGGTAGCTTTCTAAAGCACAAACACATGTGTCTGCTTCTTCATCTACTCCAAAGGCTCTCCACTGCCCATCGGCTAAAATCCTAGCACACGGTAACCAGGTCCCTCTTGGTCTCCCCTTTCCCAGCCTTGCTTCCAGCAGGTTCTCTCACAGCCCCTGCTCAAGGCCCGATAAACCTTTTGTCTCCCAATCACAGCGCACCTGGTGACTTCGTACACGTCATCCCTTGTGCCTGGTCTAGCTGCCCAGAGAGCTCATTCCCTAAAGAACCAGCTCAGGGGCGCCTGGGTGCCTCAGTCGGTTGAGGGTCTGACTCTTGATTTGGGCTCAGGTCATGATCTCAGGGTCCTGGGATCGAGCCCCATGTGGGGCTCTGCACTCAGCGTGGAGTCTGCTTCAGGATTCTCTTTCCCTCCGCCCCCCTCCCTCTGCTCATGTGCTCTCTCTCATAAATAAATAAATAAATCTAAAAAAAAACCCAACAAAACCCAAAACAACAGAACCAGCTCAAATGTAGTCTTGTGCCCCCAACCTCTGGGCCACTCCCTCAGCACTTTTTTCCTACCTCCTGGTGGCCATTACAGAGAACCTGCGCATCTCTCCTTAAAAGTGAGGAGCCAAGAACCATATTCCAGTCAACTTTGTGCCTGACACGCCTGCCCTCGGGGTGGGATTCACATGTAACTGGAAATACCCAAAGGTAACTGGATCACTATAGGTGTGACCCGGGGCCCAACCCGTAGCTTCCCACATGCAAACTGACCTGAAACACTTCAAAAAAAAAAAAATGACTTGAGAAGATCAAAAGTAAAATACTGTAGCTGAGGGCTTATTTAAATAACTGTTTTAAAAATACTCCAGAGGGGAAAACCTTATCTAGGCATTTCGCAAAGCTAGTCTGCAAAATAACAGGGCTGCATCCCAATATACCTCCAACCGTGTGTTCTTCGGGGTTACAAGAGAGAAATGCTAACAAGGAGTAAAATCAGCACCCTCCATCTTATTAATATGTAAAAAGGCTGAAGTCACATCTGTGCAAGGATCTATTTTTAGTGGACCCTACATACTAAAATCCTAGCCTTGATCTCTTAAACTATCAAGCCTACCATAAATGTTTGATGATGAACAAGCCCATAAAAAGAAAATGCATAAAATGAATAGAGGGAGTCAGTGCGTGCCCTGCCTTTTAATTACTGGTGACTTCTGCTATAACCCCACCCCAGGCTGGGTGCGGGCAGAGAAAACACATCAATAATTTGGGGGGTGGGTGGGCAGGGTGTGAGTACTGCAAACAAACGGGGTCTAACCACATTGTTATTTATGCTCTGGAAAGCAGACAGAGATGGGGAAAGAGTAGAATCCAACCCCAAAAAGGGTGGGGTTCAAAAGGGAAAAAAGTAAGAGATAAATAAAAGCATTCAGGACACAAATGATAATGTAGAACAGTCTTGTTTTATTACTTTTAAGTAATAAAGAGCCTTTTCCTTGCTTTTTTTTTTGTCTTCCCCCCCCCCTTTTTTTTCTTTTCTTTTTTTCTGTTTTACAACATACATTAAGTCATGAATCAGATGTTAGGGGATGTGGAGATGGAAGGAAAGTTGGTGACATCACAATATTTTTACAACTTTACAACAAATATAAATCTGACTTTGTTGCATCTACCAGTGTCTAGCAAGGGTGGAAAGCAAAGGCACACTCAGGTTTATGGACCCTCCCCCCACACACAGTGGGGAAAAAAAAAAAAAGAAAAGGGAAAAAAATACTTAAATGCAAACAACCAGCTCAATACATATGGGCATTTTAGGGAGAACACCACAAGTGATGAGTTGTTGGGAGGTGGGGATGTGGGACGGAAGTTTTGACAGAGGTCTCTGTAACACAGCTGAGGTACCCATGGGGACACGAGAGCAGGGGCTCCCTTGTCAATACTCTTGGGGGTCAAGCTTTGGGGACGAGGGAAAAAACAATGATCTCAGTTTCTAGAAAAGACTTTGCGGTTTCAGGGTATAGAGTTCATGGGGTGTGAACGTTGATTCTGCTAACAAAACAGAATAAAAACATAACAACACAAAACAACAGAAGCCCACCCCGAAAGACAGCAAACCTACGAGGGATGTTTGCAGGAACACAAAGCTAATGCGTGAGTCCTCGAGACACACCTAGGTCTCACTCTGATTACGGAGGTACCACTTTTTCATCAGCCAACTCAAAATTGTCCCCAGTAGTCTTTCTTTGAAAGTTTTTTTTTTTTTTTTAAGACAAGACCAAACCCAGAAGATCAAACTGGAAATAAAAAGAGACAGAGGCCACCAAATATACTGTTTGAAAACACAACAACCCCAAACAATGCTCACTGTTTACATTATGTTGACAGTTCTTTTGTTCATGATAGAGTAAACAATAGTCCCCTCTATGTGCTTGAGCTAATGAGAACCAAGGGGGGAAAACACACCCCCACCCCAACCCGTACAAACAAGAACAACAAATGGATGAAGAAATTTGTTAAAAAATTAAAAAATCTTCTGCCCCAGTCAATGTTTTTGCAGCATCCATTGTGGTTGGCTTTGTACTTGGAGTTACTCATCCATCACAGCAGGGACCAGCCTGCCTGCATCTACTTCCACGTCATTTCTTTGTGTGCAGGGCACGTGCATGCTGAGCCCATGGCTTGGAGACACCTCCCAGGTGCCTGGCAACCTCACACAGCGTGTTCTCCAGCCGGTGGATCCAGCGGAAAAGAGGGCTGGGACGTTAGTCCCTTCTCTGCTGGCCAATGAGGATATCACCATGTTGAAATGATCTGAGAATACCAGAGAAGCAGGGAGCTCTGGAGGGAGAATGGGTATTGCCACCCTCAACACCGGTGTCCATGCTTGGTAGCATGGCCAAAGGGCGGTCGGAGTTGGCACGACTAGAAGGAAGTGAATCAGAGGGCGTGCTGGCTGCCTAGCTCTCCCCGGGGGGGCAGGCTTATAACCACCACCACTGCATTCTTCTTCCATCTGCTAGATGCTAATCTTCCAGAGGGCTGGAGTGGGGGTGGGGGGAGGGAGGGTCAAATAAATAGCTGCATTTATTTCAAAAGGCCGGGGG